>NW_023416355.1:0-226334 GCF_014108235.1 Myotis myotis | reverse complement strand
CGGCGCGCCGCGCGAGGACGGCCCGGCGGGCCCCGCGCCCGCGCCCCCGCTCCTCCCGGGCCCCTCGGCCTCGGCCACCGCGGCGATTCGCGCCTCGCGGCGCCGGCACCTGCCCGCGCGCCCCCCGCGTGCCCCGGGCCCGCGAGCGTTGGCGTTGGCGTTGGCGGCGCGCGCAGGGGCATGCCCCGCGCCTAGGGCCCGGGGGGCGCGCGGGGGGCGCGCGGGGGGCCCAGGCGGCGGGCGCGGCGCGGGGCGCGTGGATGTGGCGCCGGGCCCGGGCGGCGGCGGGCTCCAGCGGCGGGACCCCTTCGCCCCGCCCGCCTTCCCCTTCGCGCCCCCGGGCGAGGCCGCGGCCGTGATCGTCCGGGAGCCGGCGGCGGGGGGCGGCCGGGGCCGGGGCCGGGGCCGCCGCCGGGGCGCGCGGGGCGGCGGCGGGGGCCGCGGGGGCCCTGGCGCACGGGATCGGGAGCGGCCCGTGGAGTCGGAGCGCACCATGGAGGCGGCGGCGGGCGGTCGCGGCGGCTTCCAGCCGCACCCGGGGCTGCAGAAGACGCTGGAGCAGTTCCACCTGAGCTCCATGAGCTCGCTGGGCGGCCCGGCCGCCTTCTCGGCGCGCTGGGCGCAGGAGGCCTACAAGAAGGAGGGCGCCAAGGAAGCGGGCGCGGCCGCGGTGCCGGCGCCGGTCCCTGCGGCCGCCGAGCCGCCGCCCGTGCTGCACCTGCCCGCCATCCAGCCGCCGCCGCCCGTGCTGCCCGGGCCCTTCTTCATGCCGTCCGACCGCTCCACCGAGCGCTGCGAGACCGTCCTGGAGGGCGAGACCATCTCGTGCTTCGTGGTGGGCGGCGAGAAGCGCCTGTGCCTGCCGCAGATCCTCAACTCGGTGCTGCGCGACTTCTCGCTGCAGCAGATCAACTCGGTGTGCGACGAGCTGCACATCTACTGCTCGCGCTGCACGGCCGACCAGCTGGAGATCCTCAAAGTCATGGGCATCCTGCCCTTCTCGGCGCCCTCGTGCGGGCTCATCACCAAGACGGACGCGGAGCGCCTGTGCAACGCGCTGCTCTACGGAGGCGCCTACCCGCCGCCCTGCAAGAAGGAGCTGGCCGCCAGCCTGGCGCTGGGCCTGGAGCTGCGCGAGCGCAGCGTGCGCGTGTACCACGAGTGCTTCGGCAAGTGCAAGGGGCTGCTGGTGCCCGAGCTCTACAGCAGCCCGAGCGCCGCCTGCATCCAGTGCCTCGACTGCCGCCTCATGTACCCGCCGCACAAGTTCGTGGTGCACTCGCACAAGGCCCTGGAGAACCGGACCTGCCACTGGGGCTTCGACTCCGCCAACTGGCGGGCCTACATCTTGCTGAGCCAGGACTACACGGGCAAGGAGGAGCAGGCCCGCCTGGGCCGCTGCCTGGACGACGTGAAGGAGAAGTTCGACTACGGCAACAAGTACAAGCGGCGGGTGCCCCTGGTGAGTGTCCCCACCGGCCTCGGGGGAGGGCGCGCGAGGGGCGGGGCTGGGGAGAGGGTGGGGGCCGCCGCCTCCGGCAGGGGCCCTGTCTCTGCAGGCCGAGACCTGCGCGCTGCCTCTCCCCCACGTCTCAGGGCTTTGCTTTGTTTGAAGGAGAATCGGGTTCGCTTTAGGGTCCCCCCGGATGGTCCTGTAGCTGGGCAGGCAGGCCCCCTCCTGCCTGACCCCTGGGACTTAGCCAGCCTGCCTGGCGTGGAGGGCCCGGCCCGGTGGGTGGAGAAGCCCTCCTCTCCGGCAGCCGCCCAGAAAGGCCGGGGAGGGCAGGCCTCAGTCCTCAGGACGCCCCTGCCCAGAGCCCTGGGAAGTTAGACCTGGGCTGGGCCCCGGCTGGAGCCTGGGGCCAAGGCCTGCCTTCCTCTGGGTGCCTCAGGAAGCGTCCAGACCAGGTGGGGGCAAAGGGCACTGCCAACCCCAGAGCTCCCAGGCCCGCAGGCCCCAGCCGGCGGGACTTGGCCAGGCAGAGCCTTTCTGTGCCTGGAAGTCCTGGGAGACGCTAACAGACGGCCCGTGTCCTGGCGCCCTGGCAGGGGGCCGAGACTTGGGGACTCCAGCTCTGTGTCTCCCTGGGCCTTCCAGGGAGTGAACCCAGAGTCCCCGCGTGAGGGTGCGGCCACGAGCACGGGGCGCCAGGCCGCAGCAGCGGGCACCCCAGGCCGAGAGCTCCGGTGGCCTGTGGCTGGCAGTTTGTTTTGGAGGCGCCCATGTCCCTCTCCCTCTGTCTCCTACGCGGGAGGGCGCGGGAGGGCAGGGCGGGGAGGGCCAGGCCGGCGCTGCTGTGTGTCTGTCCGGGGACATTTGTGGTCTGGCCCCTCCCGGGACCGCTGGACACTGAACGCATCACCCAGGTCCTCACCAACTTCCCTTGGCATCTGCCCCCTCCCCACGAACCTGCAACTTTCCTTTCACATTTCCAGGCTTATTAAATCGCACACAGAATGCTGCCCTGGCTCAGCTATTCTTGGAGGCCTAATTAATTCAGCTATTGCATCAAACTTCTTTTTCTGAATCTGTGAATAGAGGCTCCCGCCTGATTTTCTCTGGGCGCCCCTCCAGCGGAGTGTCAGTCTTGGGGAGCGGAGGAGGGGCTGGGGAGAAGGGGGGCCTGTCGCCTGTGCTTAGAGGGGCTGCCGCGTGTGCGTGTGCAGGGGCATTTCTGCCCTTGCCAGACCAGTGCCCGGTGGCAGCTGTTGGCAGACTGCGGGTTTGCCGTGGGGCAGGCAGGAGGGTCTGCGCGGGTGTGCTCCGGGGGTGCCGGTGGGAAGGCTGCCGGCAGGGCCCCGCGTTGGAGACGGAGTTGGCTCTGGGTGGCCTGCGGGGCCCTCCCTGGGACTGGGAGCCTTTCCCGTGTGGGGTGGCTGCACCCTGGACGGCCAGCGTGGCCTGAGGGGGCCAGTGTGCAGGGCGGGTGGGTTCTGGCCGCCTGGAGCTGGCGGGCCGGCGGGCGAGGCCACGGCAGGCCCCTCACCTGCAGAGTGGACAGCAGAGGGTGTTGTCTGGCAGGGCGTGTCTGCATCTGTGTTTGTGTCCGAATCTGGGTCATGTGTGTGTTTGCGGTCTCCTGCTGTCCTGGGGTTGCCGCTGTCACAGCCGCGGCCGGCCTGGCGCCCTGCACCCCGTGCGGGTGTCCTCCGCTCATGGAGGGCGCGGCTGGAGCTTGCGGCCCAGGGCTGTCTGGGGAGACGAGCCACAGACAAGTGGTCAGAGCACACTTTCACTCTGGCCATCTCGACAGATGGCCAGCGCTGCCCCTTCTGCGTCAGTGACCTCCCCAAAGCCGCGTGTGCGGATTTAAAAGAATCTCCCAAGTGGTCGGCCTCCAGGCCTAAGTGGCAGCCCAGCCCTGTCCTCACAGTGGTGGCCTGGGCCTGAGGTCTGGCTGTCTGTTCACGTGTCCCCCGTCTCTGCCGGCCGCACCTCCAGGGGCTCCTGCCTGCCCTCCTGCTGCCCCCCACAGCCACCCCTCACCCCGCCTCTGGGCTCTTCCTGCCAGCCTCTCTCCGTTGCCCTGCTGCCGTGGCTCTGATGGCACCGTTGGGAGTTTTGGGGTGTGTGGTCCCCTTTAAATCTTCCCAGCACAGCCGTGTGCTTGTGTCTACACGCCAGAGGCACCACGTGAGGAGGAGGGTCTCAGCCTGGGGGTGGGGGGCCCACAGCTGCCCAGGCTGTTTGCTCTGGAAGGAGCCGCCTGGGAAGACCCCTCCCAGCGCCTGCCCATCTCCGCGGGCCCCTCCCACCGCCTCTGGACCGCGTGTTCCTAGGAGGTGTTTTGATTTCTTCACTTCCTTTGTAGCTGATTTTAATGTTTTTGATGTGCTGAGCGTGCGGACAGAAGGCAACAAAGACGTGGCTGGCACTGCTCTCTGCAGGGGACAGGGCTCCCCTGGGGCGGAGGGTTCTGGGAGGAGGAAGTGCGTCCCGGGTGTTGGCGGCCAAGGTGTCGCCAGGTCTCCTGCCAGACGGACGCTCAGTCGGCGCTGCCGTGCCACCGGCGGTGGGAGGGGTTGGTGATCTTCCTGGTGCTCCCAGGCCCCGTCGCCTGCACCCGTCGCCTGCGCCCTCCGCCTGCGGCCCAGCCGTGGGGGCTGGTGGTTCCTGTGGTTGCCGGGGTGGAACCGAGCGTGGGGCGGGTGCCAGGTCCGGGCCTGGAAACCCTGTGCAGGCGGCGTCTGGGTGCAGGCTGGCGGCCTTCCTTGGTGGCGCCTCTGATGTAACGGTCCCGGCGAGAGGGCCCCCCCGCCTGCTGTCCGTGGGCGTCCGCAGTGGGCAGCGGGTGGGAACCGCACGGCCTCTGTGCCTCGTTTCCTCGCGTGTACCGGGGACGGTGGGAGAGTGGCAGCGGATTTGTCTCGGGCGTTGAGGTTGAGGTGTCGGTGCCTCCGGGCGGAGACGTGCCGCGTTTGCTGCTGGGAACGGGCGCACAGCTGAGGGCCTCGCCCGCTCGGCCTTCCCTCTGCCCAGGGCTCGGCCACCCCCGGGCTTGTCCAGTGGCGCCTGGACGACGTTGGGCTGGTTTTAGCGGCGCAGGTGCAGGTGCTGCCGGAGAGGAATCCTGGCGCTGGGGTGTGGCGAGCGCTGCCCTCCGCGGGGGCCCAGGTGCTTCCCTTTCAGGGACGGCAGGGTGGAGCGCTGTGTCCCTGGGGCCCCAGCAGGGCTCCTCGGAAGTGCTGTCCCTCTGTCCTTCTGACACCGAGTTCTGGGAGGCTCTTCCCTGCCGGGTGGCCCTGTCGTGTGGCCGACGCGTGTTAGGCCCACGGGCCCGCGGGGTGCGGCGGGAGCGCCCACGGCTGGACGGTCTGTTCCAGTGGACGCTGTTCTCCCTGCACCGGGACTGGCGTCTTCCTGGTCAGAGGCCCTGCTCCCTCAGGCAGAAACCGGCCGGCGGCAGCCTTGAGCAGCCTGGCGTCTCAGGATCCCTGTTGGGGGGTGACTGCGGCTCTGAGTTGCGGAGGCAGGGGGTGCGGGGGGTCTGGGGACCTCTGAGCTGGAATTCCCACGGGGAGGGCGTCCCATCAGGTGGAGCCGCTCTGGCCAGCGTGCTCCCTCCGGGAACCCGCCTCCTTGTGGGGCAGCTCTGCTCCCCCAGGGCCACCCAGACTGGCAGAGGTTGCGAGGGTCCCCTGTCCCTGTGTCCCCTGGTTTGCTCTGTTTTTGTGGGTTCCGTGGTGATTTCCTGCTTCCAGACGGTTGGCTGAGAAGGTGGGGTGCCATCTCGGGTGATGCTCTGAGGGAAGGCTCCTGCCCCGCCCCCCCCCATGCAGGATGGGTCTGTGAGTCAGTCTGGACATTAGGGTAAAGGTTGCGGGGTGTCTCCTCAAACGAGGAACAGCAGCTGGTCTGCCCTGCGCCCTGTCATTGGCCGTGGAGCAGGGGGAGGCGGGGCTGCCTGGTGTCCGTCTGTCTGCGCGAGCAGCCGGTCTGTGGTCCTCCAGGAGCGGCCGTCTCCTGGGTCCAGCGCCTTCTCTGGAGCTGGGCTGGGCCCCTGGCCCTCTGGGGTTTGTTTCCCTGACGTGGGCATCCCGCTTGGGGCAGCCTGTCACTGAGCAGCCCTCACCTCTGTCCCTGCCGCCCTCGGCCCCGGGAGCGTGGGGTGCTGAGAGGAGGGTCGCTGCCTCGCCGCCTCGCTGCCCGTGGGCTCCGCGTCCTCCCTGCAGCGGCTGTGCCTCGGCGCTGGCCGTCGGGAGAGGCAGACAGGACCGGAGGGAGGAAGCGTGACCCCAGCCCCAGGCGCTTCCGGGCCTGCACCCGGCCGTCTGTGGGAGGTGTCCGTGTCCGTCTGTGGCCGGCGGCCGGCGGCCGACTGCGGCCTGGAGGCTGTTACACAAGCAGCAATAACGTGGCTCTTCCGAAGGATTGCGAAAGAGGGAGGGTTCCTCCCCTGGAAGAATTATGCAAGTTTCAACTGAAATGTTTTTTAAAAGTTTCTTTGTTTTGACTCAAAATACAGAGGCTGGATTATTTCCTTAAGATAGATCAGCGCGAGCTGCGGGAGGAGACCGCGGCCTCCTTCCTGAGGGCCCGTCCCCTCCTGGCCGTCACCAGGGCCGGGCGGCGGGTGGCGCGTTGGGATGGCGGCGGCAGTGAGATGGTGGACGGGCACGCCTTGTGCTTGTGAACCGGCTCAGACGCGGGGGGCGGGCCCGGCTCGCAGAAGGAACAGGAAGTCATTGCGAGGGAGCGTGTGGGGTGTGTGGCCGGCGGCTGTTCGTGGGAACGGGGTGGCCCCGGCCCCCCCAGCCTCCTGCCTGAACGCGGGGGGCGGGGCCCCACGAAGACCAGGCCGGGCTCGTGCAGGTGACGTGCAGGTGACGGTCTGCTCAGGACGCACCTGGCGGCCGGTGGGCGAGGAGCGGTGGCCGCTCTGAGGAAGGGGGACGGGGCTCCCCGGGAAGAGGGGGCTCTCCGGGAAGAGGGGGCTCCCCAGGAAGAGGGGGCTCCCCAGGAAGAGGGGGCTCTCCAGGAGCCCTGCCCTTGAGCGGCCAGCCCTGTGGCGTGGGCTGCGCCAGGTTGGCTGTTTCTCAGGCGGCATTGCTGGGGCACCGCCGAGGAGGGGCCAAGTGAGGTTCTGGGAGTCTCCACCACTGTGTCTACTTCTGGCTGAAGGAAGGACCCAGCCCTGGCCGGTGTGGCTCAGTGGATAGAGCGTCAGTGTGAGGACTGAAGGGCCCTGGGTTTGATTCCGTTGCAGGCTCTGGCTTGCGGCAGCCAACTGGTCTCTCTCACATCGATGTTTCTGCCTCTCCCTCTCCCTTCCACTCTCCCTAAAAATCAATGGAAAATACCCTCAGGCGAGGATTAACAACAACAAAAATAAAGTGAAGGACCCAGTCGGGCACGAATTTTAGAGGAAATGGTGGGAACCAGAGTGGATGGGGCACCTGCTGGGCGGAGGGAGCCCCCTTGATGGGCATCCAGGGCCACGAGTGGGCTTTTGGGGGGAAGGGGGGGTCACCTTGGCCTGAGCCCGGGAGACCCAGGCTCTCTTGGCGGTGGGCATTTGCGTCTTCCCTATTTACTTATGAGACTTACAAAGATTCACAGGAGCCGTCACTTCTTGAGTTGGGAGCATCGGTAAGAATTCAGGAAGTTTCGGCGACTCTGGGCGCCCAGCCCGCCGCGGCCTGGTTCTCCGATGGTGCACTTGTGGTTGTGTTGTGGGCTCCCCGGGCGTGGGGGCGGGGGACTTGGTCACAGCTGGGCCCCTAGTTCCGGGGCCGGATAAACACCCGTCGAGGGGCTCACAGAGGCATGAAGTCGTTGGGGTCTGTTAGCAGCTCTGCTGTCGACGGCTGGAGAGGGGAGGGGGCGGAGAGCCTTTCTCGGGGTGCAGAGGGGGCGTTTGGCAGGTGCCTCTCCTGCCCTGTGCGAGTTTTGAAGAAGATGGCTCGCTCCGGTCTGTCTGTGTGGGGTACTTGGAGGAGCCCGGGGCCACCCGGCACGTGTGACGGCGTCCGCGCCGTGGCCCTGCCTGGCCCAGCCTGCGAGGTGCCCGCCCTGGCTGGGCTTCCCCTGGGACATGGGCTGGTTCCTTTGAAAGAAACATTTTTTGTTGCAAACAGGCTTCCTGCTTGTTGCAGAGAAACGGGGCGGCGGGCAGGGCAGTGGCAGAGGGAGGTCGCTCAGGGCGCAGGCAGTGCAATGGGCACCTGGTCGGGCGCATTCTGCCCCAAGGGTGGGCGAGGCGCAGCTGGTCTGAGCCCCTGTGTGAGGTGGTGAGTGGGGGTGAGCCACCGATGGCCGCTGAGCTGTGCACCCCCAGCCCCAGGGTGGAGACCCCCATGTGTGGGTGGCACCAAGGACCCGGCTGACTGTGCCCGAAGCAGTCACGTGGGGGTGGGGTGGGGGGTGCATGGTGGGGACACCCACCAGGTGCCGGCTTGTCCGCGTGCCCACACCACTCCTCCCTGCCCAGGAGGAGCTGTCGGCTGCTGGGTGCGACGCGGTGTCTGGGGAGTGGTCTGGAGCGATGGTCTCCAACCCCCCACGTTCCCCAGCGGGGCAGGGGCTCCCCCAGGCCTCTCCCGGCCACGCACCCACGCTCTCTGAGAGCCGCTCGCTGGGGGAGGGCGCGTGTCCAGAGGCTGAGGGCCGGTCTCGCCTCGTGCAGTGACCCTGGGTCAGGAAACGGCCCCAGTCCCGTAGCAGCCCACGTCCTGTGGGTGGGTGCACGCCCCCCGGCACTGACAGGCACCAGGGACGCCCCCCCCACGCGCCCACGGTGCCTGGATGGCCTGCGAGAACCTCTGGTGGGGGCTGGCGCCACCGTTTCCCCGGGCAGTGTGCCAGCTTCTCCTGCACAGCCCGTCTGCCATCACCTTGGTGCTCCGTCCACCATCCCAGCCCGTGGCACTGTTCTGCAGCTCAGGCCTGCGGGTGATGGGGGCTGATGCCAGGCTGTCTCCTCCCCTTTGTGGGTGCTTGCTTCCCCGTCTCCGTCCCTGTGCAGAGCTGGTGGCACGCGTGGCCCTCCTGCTCGTGGTGGTGCTCACGGTTCTGCTGGAGGCGCTCTCGTGGGGTCCCACGGAGCTGCAGCCTTGGTGCGATGCCCTGCGGCCGCGCTTCTGCCTGCCCGGCCGTCTGGTTTCATGTGAACTCGCTGCTACACTTGCCCGTCGGAGCTAGACCGGTGCAGGCCCGGGGGTCCCGCTGCGGGAAAATGCCAATTCCGTGGACAGTGGGTGGCAGAGCCGTGGGTGCTGTGCTGCGGAAGCCCGGCCGGGAACAGTGGCGTGGTCGGGCCGGGTCCGAGCAGCCCTGGTCCCTGGGCCTAAGGACTGGCAGGGCCCTTCCTGAGAGGTGAGCCCACGTGCGCCGGGCTCTGCTGGGCTGAGTGCCACCTGGGCTGGCGCTTGCTTGTGGAAGGTCAGCGTGCCATCTGCACTCTGACCCGTTGCCACGGAGGGTGAGTGGGTCTCTCCCGTGGCAGGGCTGGCGCTGGGCAAGCACGCAGAGCAGCCTGGCAGGCGGGGGACCCGCGCCCGGAGGAGGAAAGGGCCTGTCCCAGGTGGGGAGGTGGAGGCAGGCGTGCTGGGCAGCAGGAGGTGCTGTCAGCACACTGCACCACAGTGGGGTCTCCGAGCGGCCATGCCCACGGGGGGGGGGACCCCTGCCTGGGGTCAAGCCCCTGTGTCCCAGACTCACCTGCCCTCCCTGCTGCTGCCCACTCCCTGAGGTTACAACTGATTTGCCCAAACCATTAAAAAAATTATGCTCCCCAAGTTGAATGATATGCAAATGTAGTCAATTAAGCGAGGGGATTTTAATTAGCAGTTTAAGTTCATGTGTGAAGTGCCTTGCCTTAATTACTTGACAGTTTTGTTGTAAATTTGCTAAGTTTTTTTTGCAGAACTATCAAAACTGTGATTTTCCTAACATCCTCGTGCGCAGTGAGTGTCGCCAGCCTGCCTGACCCTCGTCGGTTTTGTCTCAATTTACAAAGGTCTTTAAACTGTGGAAACGAGGTGAGCTGTGGGCTGCCTCCACCGGCTCAGCGAGTGGGCGGCTGCTTACCGGAGGCGGCGGGCGTGGCTGGGCCCGGGAGGGCAAGGGAGAGCCCTCCCCAGAGGGGCCCGCGGCCCAGGCCGTGGCCGGCTGGGAGCTGTGCCAGGAGGCCCGCCACGAGCTCCCAAGGGTCGTCACCGGTGGGACCACCGAGGAGCATGGCCCCTGAGCCCAGCGCCGGGGGCTGCGCAGTGAGGGGCCCTCGACCTGTGGGCCTGGCTCCTGGGCCCTGAGTGCACGCCGTGTCCCTGCTGCCGTGTCCCTGCTGCCGGCCGGGACCTGCGAGTCTCGATGCTCCATCTGGGCCACGCGAGTGGGAGCCTCCCGCAACCAGAGCGGGAGTTCGGGGCGTGGGCTCGGGAGGCGGGCCGCGCGCTCTGCTCCGTCCTGGAGCCGTGGGGGGGAGTCGGCTTTGATTTCCTGTGGCCGCTGTCAGCGTCTCGGGTTAGGGGTCCCTCTGTGGTTGGTCGTGCCCGACGTCATTGCCGTGGGAGCTGGTGCCGCTCGTGCTTCCTCCAACGCGCTTGCGTCCGAGCTGATTCCTGTGCGCGTGGGGCTCTCCGTGACGCAGCCTCTCGCTTCCCTGTGAGCCCTGGAGGCTGAGGATGACCCGGACCGACCGCAGGCGGCCCACCCCGGGCCTGCTGTCCCCGTGGTCCCAGCGTCTGGGGTCCTGCTGGCTGTGGAAGCAGGTGGGAGGGAGGCAGGGGACCCTGGAGGGCTGGGGAAGGGGTGGCGGGCGCTGGCGGTGTGCCCACGGGCCGGGGCCTCTGCCGGCTGCTCAGCCTCCAAGGACATCACGGTGCAGGAGCTGTGGGCCCGTGGACAGGGCCTCGCCGTCCCCGACCCTGGGGTCACTCGCCGCTCACGCCTGTGTCCCCTGCGAGGGGGCCCTGCGGTGGCCCCGTGACATGCCCATGGACACCCCGCGTCGGGGTCACTCCTCGCGGTGCCGGGCAGAGCCTGGTCCGTGACCCGCGCCCAGCTCCGCGGTGACAGTGTCTGACTTCCCTGTGTGTGAGGAGGCAGGTGTTTAAAGCCAGTCCCAGACGTCACCTTATCTCACGTGGGAACGTCCGTTACCCACAGTGCCATCGACGCCCAGCAGAGCGCCCGGCCGTGTGTGGATCCGGATCTCAGAAACCCGCGTCTGCGGCTGCTGTGCAGTCGGGCCTGCGTGTGCACGTCGGCGGGCATGGCTCTGGGCACGCATCCCCCAGCATTTCCACCTCCTTGGCATCGAGGCTCTGGGCCTCAGTGGACATCGAGGGCGCTGGCTTTTCTTGTCCCTGTAAGGGATGCCGACAGACGTCCCAGCCGGCAGCACGCGACAGTGCAGGCGGACAGTGTAGACGGTCAGTGTGGACGGTCTGTGGACGGACAGCGTGGACCGTCTGTGTGGATGGACAGTGCGGACGGTCAGTGCGGACGGACAGCGTGGACAGTCTGTGGACAGGCAGCGTGGACGGTCTGTGGACAGACAGTGCGGACTGTCAATGTGGATGGTCAGTGGGGATGGTCTGTGTGGATGGACAGTGCGGACGGTCAGTGTGGACGGATAGTGCGGATGGTCAGTGTGGACGGACAGCGTGGACGGTCTGTGGATGGACAGCGTGGACCGTCTGTGTGGACGGACAGTGCGGACGGTCAGTGTGGACGGATAGTGCGGATGGTCAGTGCGGACGGACAATGTGGACGGACAGCGTGGACGGTCTGTGGACAGGCAGCGTGGACGGTCAGTGTGGACAGACAGTGCGGACGGTCAATGTGGATGGTCAGTGCGGACGGTCTATGTGGATGGATAGTGCAGACGGTCAGTGCGGACGGACAACGTGGACGGACAGCGTGGACGGTCTGTGGACAGGCAGCGTGGACGGTCAGTGCGGATGGTCAGTGCGGACGGACAGCGTGGACGGTCTGTGGACAGGCAGCGTGGACGGTCTGTGGACAGGCAGCGTGGACGGTCAGTGTGGACAGACAGTGCGGACGGTCAATGTGGATGGTCAGTGCGGACGGTCTATGTGGATGGATAGTGCAGACGGTCAGTGCGGACGGACAGCGTGGACGGTCTGTGGACAGGCAGTGTGGACGGTCAGTGTGGACAGACAGTGCGGACGGTCAGCGCGCTGTGCCCTGTTCCTCTCGGCACTCCTCAGGGGACCCCTCCTCGTTGTCTCCGCATGTCTGAGCCGCGCCCCAGGGTGGACGCCCAGGCCTGGTCGCAGTGCGTCTGTGCCCGGCTCTCCTGGGGGCTCTGGCTCCGGGGCGCTGGCCTCACGCAGTAGCCGTCCCCTTCTCCGTGGGTGCGTGTGTGAGCACCTGTGTGGAGCAGGGAGGAAGATGGCGGGCCCCCGGGCTGGTTCTGAAGTGGGGGCCCCGGCTGGCGTCCCCCTGCAGGGAGGGCGGAGCCTGAGACCCCGCGTGGCTCAGGTTGGCTACAGGGTCTCCCCGCGTGGGGACGCCAGGGGCTGGGGCGTTCCTCGTGGGAGACGGTGGGCAGCGACCTCGCCTCACTCCTCACAGACGTGCAGTGTGAGTGTTCCTCTTGCATTTTGTGGGCGACGGTGGGGTTGTCGTGCGGGTCTCTTTTTTCCTGTCACTTCGGTGGTGACCTGGTTAAGGACCCGGTGGTTTCGGGGCACGGCCCTGGGACCGTTGTGCGTTGCTCTGTGTGCACTGCCCCTCGCGCTCTTAGTGGACTCGTTCCCAGGAGGCACGGGGCCTCTGTAGGGTCTTGATTTTACGTGGCACCAATTTGTTCTCTAAACGCGGTTCAGTCCCCAGGCCGAGGGGTTGCTGGGAAGCTGCCACTTCCTGCCCCACAGCCTGAGCGCCTGGCACCCAGGAAGCACACCCGCATGTCCTGCGCCGAAGCCGCCGGCCGTCCCACAGTGACCTCTGACCCCGTCACACACTCCCCCTCCCCCGCCCTGCACCCTGACTCCAGGGCCCTCCCGGGGGTGGGATCACGCAGCCTCTGTCCTTCTGAGCCCGGCTCACGGCACGGAGCTCCTCCTGGCGCCCGGAGCGTGTGTGTCCGTCCGTGTGTCCGTTCGCCCATCGGGGGACACTGGGCTGTGGGCACGTTCGGCCTTGTGAGCAGCGCTGCTGTGACGTTGGGTGCCCGGGAGAGGAGGGCGGCTCGGTGGTGAGTCTGTCTAATTTCTGAGGAGCCGTCGCGCCCGTCTTCGTCCCGCCTGCGCCAGCGTCCGTCCCACCAGGGGCCCAGCTCTGATCTCCGTGACTCGCCAGCACCTGCTGTTTTGTGTGTGTTTGATGGTAGCCATCCTCGTGGCTGTGAGCTGGTGTCTCACTGTTGTTGTTTTAATTTTTATTTATTGATTTAGAGAGAGAGGAAAGGAGAGAGAGAGAGAGAGAGAGAGAGAGAGAGAGAGAGAGAGATGGGTTTGTTCCGCTTATCGATGCATCCATTGGTTGCTTCTTGTATGTGCCCTGACCCGGGGTCGAACCCACAACCTTGGCCCATCGGGACAACGCTCTAGGCAGCTGAGCCCCCCCCCCGCCCAGGGCCTCGCTGTGGCTTGAGCTGCGCCTGCCTGGTGGTCAGTGATGCTGAGCGCCCGGCCATGTGCTGCTGACCGCGTGTGCGCGTTTGGAGAAATGCCTGTTGGAGCCCTTTGCCCTGCTTTGCGCTGGGCTGTATGAGCTCCCTGTGCATTGTGGGCATGAGTCCCACCACATGTGACTGGCTGCTGTTTCGTGTGCCCCACGTGTTGTGGCTTAGCCGTCTGTCTGTCGCTAAACCCGGCTGTGGGGCGTCGGAGGCAGGAGCAGCACTGAGCCGGGGACCCCGCCTTCTTAGAATGAAACCCCGTGTGCCCGGGCCCTGCTGTTAGAGGTGCAGTGACCTGCTGCCCAGGGGCTGGCGCCCGGGGGGTGTCCTGGTGGGAGTGCGGCGGCAGACCGGCCTGCGTGCGGACGTCCTCCGTCATGGAGCCCTACTGTGTGCCCAGCCTGTGGCCGCCAGAGAGGCCTGGCGGGGACCATGGGTTCGTGGGGCTGATGACGCCTTTGATTCCGGGAGGCCCGTGTGAGAGCCCAGCGTGTGCGTGCGCGTGTCTGCGTGTGCGTGTGCGTGTGCCTTGGCCCAGGGGTGGGGGCCGGGCAGCAGGAGGGCCCGCGGCTCCCAAGGAGGCCCCATGAGCCTCACGCATCTTTCTTTCCCTCTAAGTCTCTGTCCTGCCCTTTTCTGGAGGAAGTTATTTATTTATTTTTTTTCAAAAAATTAGTCTATTTTAAAGAAATATATCTTCATTGATTTCAGTGAGGAAAAGAGAGAGAAACATCAACGACGAGAGGATCATGGACCGGCTGCCTCCTGCACGCCTCACACTGGGGTTCGAGCCCGCAACCTGGGCCTGTGCCCTGACCGGGAATGGAACCGTGACCTCCTGGTTCCTAGGTCGACGCTCCGCCCCTAGGCCCCGCGGCCGGGGGACAAGTTCTTTAAAAAGAGTGAGAGAGGATGGGCTCTGCTTCCTTTATAATCTCGCCCCGAACGTGTCAGAGCCAGAGCAGGAGATGCCAGCGCTGCCGGGACGGCCTGACCTGCCTGTTCCCGGGGAGGAGAGAGGCCAGGGCTGCCCCTGGCGGCCAGCAGGCAGGGGGCGTGCATGGCAGGCCCGCAGCCCACGTCCAGCGTGGCTCTGGGAGGGACGGGCGCTTGGGGAGCTTTTCTTGCTCTCTGGCCTCTGGACACCACAGCGCGCGGCCTGCAGGGGCGTCAGGTCCAGGCCTGCCCTCGGCACGGTTTGCACTCGATGGACCGTGGTGACCGGTGGCCTGGCGGGGGCTGGGCCTTCCAGGAGGGCTGCGGGCGGGGAGGCGCGCCTGGGCGCGTGGCCGGCCGTGAAGCTCAGGAGGAAGCCAGCCCCTTCCCCCGGGCCCCAAAGGGCACGGCCAGCTGCCTCTCGGCCCTGGGGCCTGGATAGTCGCCGGGGCCAGGACGGGCGGTGCCCACACTGCCCGCGGCCCCCTCCCCGGGCGGCGCTGGTGGAGCTGATGACTCAGCCATGGCAGCCATTTCCGTTCCTTGGTTTCCAAACGCCCCATCTTGGCCTCCTGAGTCTGAGCAAGCCTGGACCTCAGCCGCAGGCGGCCTCCTGGCCTGGCGGCCCCTGGCGCTCTGTCCAGCTTAGTCTTGGCTGTTGAATGTTAATGAGGGGTGGGGGTGTGAGGGCAGCACCCCCTCCCCAGTGGCTCCTGGAAGGAGGGGCCTCGATTTTTGTTTTGCAAAACCGGTGGGGCCCCACCTGCTGGGTGGGGGTGAGGCCACTGTCGGAGGCCAAGGGGAGGCGCTGGGATGAGAGGCAGTGCCCTCGGGCGCCCGCTTCCCCTGCCAGCACGAAGCAGAAACCACTTTCTCCAGCGCTGACTCTGACCTCTGGTTCCTTCTCTATCTCCTCTGCACGTAGTAGATGGTGTGACTTTTGGTATCTCGAGCCGAGGAGAAGTTTCTAGAAGTTTGAGGGGCAGCACTCTCCAGTGGTTAGGGCGTGGACTCCCAGGGCCCGGCCGGCTCCGCCACTTCCTCCCTCGGGCATTGGGCTATGTCACGTCCCGCCTTGGTCTCCCCACCTGTAAGGGGGTGGGTGCCCGCCCTGCACGTGGAGGTGAGGACGTGAAGCGGGTGAGGGTGCAGCAGCGTCGAGGGTGCCGGCTGCGCAGTCCTCTCTCAGCAAAGCCCGTCCTCTGACAGCCCGCCGGGCCATGTGGGCATACGGGGCTGGCACGGTGCCCCCACAGCCCGCCAGGCCAGCGATGGGCGCCAGCAGGTGCAGTGAGTGGCACACAAAGGATGCGCCAGCGCGGGCGCGTTCGTAGGCTGAGGCCCGTGCTGCCCACTGCCGGTGGGGAGCACCCCAGGGTCTTGGCCGGCTTCCCCGCACGGCGTCCGAAGTGGGGTGTTTGAGGGTTCATCTGACCGGATCCTCCGCGTGCGGTCTGGTTGTGGGTGGCGCCACACAGCCCCCGCCTCGCCCACAGGGTGCAGGCAGCTGTGGCAGTAAGTTGGTGCCCGTGGTGGGCGAGGGAAGCTGGCGTCGGTTTCAGAGCGAGGCTGTCAGCTTTCAGCCATTCTTAAGCAGAGATTTCAGTAAATGAGCCTGCAGCCTGACCTGATGGGGTGAGACTGACTCCAGGGCGATTCTTATCAGGGGAAAAGTGAAGTTTTTCAGAAAATGGGAAGAAGGCAGCGCTTAGAAACCAGCGTAGAGGCGCCGTTTCCTGTCCTGCCGGCGGTGGGCGCGAGCTGGCGGTTTGGGGCAGGAAGGGCCAGGGCACAGGGCTCAGGGACTGACCTCTCCGACCGGCACGGGCCCTGGCCAGACCCAGGCTGGACCCTCGGTCCTCCCGCCCCTGTCGGTCCAGGAGCTCGGGCCGTGGCCTGCTGGGTCGTCGCACCAGCGTTGTGACTCTGGGCTCTGGCTGCTCCCAGGGGCGTCACAGCCCAGGAGTGTGGCGTGTTGGGCAGGTGACCTGCTGTTTCAGTCCAGGGCCTCAGGCGCCTGCTTTCCAGAGGGAGGCCACGTGGCTCAGAAAGGAGGGAGCGCGTGTTCCCACAACTAATCGGAGGCTCAGACGTGGCCCCTGCTGGGCCGGCCCCAGCACCTGAGCACGTCCTCGCCACGCGGTCCTGTGTGTTCCCAGGTGCCCTTGGTGTGGGGGACTGCCGTCCCCCTGGAGGGCAGACGCCGGTGCCATAGACCTGCCACCTCTCCTCCTCGCTCAGCGTTTCCGTTCTGTTTTTTAATATATTTTTATTGACTTCAGAGAGGAAGGGAGAGGCAGAGAGAGAGAAACATTAATGGTGAGCCCTGGCCGGTTTTGCCCAGTGGCTAGAGCGTTGGCCTGCAGACTGAAGGGTCCCAGGCTCAGTTCCAGTCAGGAGCACATGCCTGGGTTGCAGGCTCGATTCCGGGGGGCGGGGGGTGCAGGAGGCAGCCGATCAGTGATACGCTCTCATCATTGATGTTTCTATTTCTCCCTCTCGCTTCCTCTCTGATATCAACAAAAACATATTAAAAGAAAGAAAAGAAACATCCATGATGAGAGAGAATCATTGATCGGCTGCCTCCTGCACATCCCACACTGGGGACCCAGCCTGAAACCTGGGCATGTGCCCTGCGCGGGAATCGAGCCGTGACCTCCTGGTTCAGAGGTCGATGCTCAGCTGCTGAGCCGCACGGGCCGGGCTGGGCTCAGCGTTTTATTCTGAGCGTCTTCCCCCCTCTGGTGAAGCTGCGAGGCCTCTGTCCACCCGGCTCTCCACTGCAGGTGCCTGGGCGCACGGCGAGAGCGTGTCCGTCACTGCTCCTGTGGCCACAGCAGGGGGACGCCTGGGCCCCGCAGCCCGGTGCCCCACCCGGACCCAGCGGGACGCGCCTCTCAGTGGGATCGCCTGTTCCAGCGCCCCTTCTCCCGGGTCCCTCACCGCCTTGTGGCGCTGGTGCGTTCGGAGCGCGGGGCTGTCCTGTGGATGGTGCCTCCAGTCGGGGTGCCTGGCGCGTCCCCTGGTGGGGCGCAGGGGTGCTTGTGGTGGGGCCCAGCAGCGCCTCCCCTCCAGCTCGGTGACCCTGGCCCGGCTCCTGGGCGGGTCTGCCTCTCCCTCCCTGGTTAATAAGTAACCCGTGGGGGGACTTTGGACCCTGTTGGCATCCTGTCCCCTGTGAACTTTCTCCCAGGGGTTCATGTCCCTCGAGATCCTGCCTGACCCAGTTAGAGGCCTCCGTGCTCGTGCTCCGTCTGCCTGTGTTCACGTGGCTCTGCCCCGGTCGCCACAGGCTGCCGTCCGTTCTGGCCTCATTTTGACGCCGAAATTGCCCCTCTTTGGGCCGCTTGCTGGGACTCTGTCTCTCCCGATGTCTTTTCCCCGAGAATCTCCCCCCTCCCCCACCTCATGGCAGCGTGAGCGCCCCCCCCCCCCCCCCGTCCTGTACGGGATCCAGGTCCCCAGGCTGGTTGGCCCTGTGGCACCCTTCTCCCCCGGGTGGGGGTGGGGCACGACAGGCGGGGGCCGCTGATTGCCAAGCAAAGTGTTTTCTGCAGGTGAACCCTGGCTCCCTGCCCCTGTCACAGGTCATCCATGGAGACCGAGCGCTTCCTCCCGCGGGGTGTCCTCTGGCTCCAGGCTCTGGAGGCCTCCCACGCGCTCTGTCCGCGCGTTTCCCTGGCCAGGACGGTGGCTGGACCGCGGCCTCTGCCCAGAGCCTGTCTGCGCCGCAGCTGCCGGGAGAGAGGAGGTGAGGGCGTGCCCGTGGCGTGGCCTGACCGGCTGAAGGTCCTTTGGGCCCTGCCGGGGTGAGGCTCCTGACAGGTGCCTGCGGCCGTGGGTGGCCGCCCTGTTCCCAGGCCTGTGCCTCCAGGGGACCATCCTCTCCACCCCAGCCCCATCTTCAGCAGGAGTGGGTGTCACGGGGCCGGGGGCACCCCAGCCCCAGGGGCCTCGTCCCCGTCGCAGCGTTTGTACTTGGTGTGACGTGCCCTTCGTTCACAGACCCCAGGCCGGCCTCCTGGGAGGGAGAGGGACGCTGTGAGCCGGTCTGTCCTCAGGACCGGCACGTTGTGCAAACAGCGAGCCCGAAGTCTCTGCAGCCCCTGCACGCAGCCTCGTCCCCAGCAGGTGGGCGTTTACCCTGACCTGCCACGCGCTGCGCTCCCAGGGCGTGAGAGAGACGACGCGCTTCCCGGCGGCTGCTGTGGCCACATCCACGGCGTCCGCAGGCCCGGGTGGCGTCCCCGAGCTGCTGCTTCCTGTGGGCCGGCCGCCGCCTGTCCAGCTGCTCACATCCTGTCTCGGGCTTTGACAGATCCGTCCTTTGTGCCGATTATTGCGACTGTGGGGCTGTGCTCACCTGCTTGGTATGGGTGTTCTGACCTCACTTCCTGTCTGTTCCCCTTGGGTTCCCCATTTCTGACTTCACTTCCTGCCTGTTCCCCTTGGGCCCTGCAGTTCTGACTTCACTTCCTGTCTGTTCCCCTTGGGTTCCCCATTTCTGACTTCACTTCCTGCCTGTTCCCCTTGGGCCCTGCAGTTCTGACCTCACTTCCTGCCTATTCCCCTTGGGCCCTGCAGTTCTGACCTCACTTCCTGCCTGTTCCCCTTGGGTTCCCCATTTCTGACCTCACTTCCTGTCTGTTCCCCTTGGGCCCTGCAGTTCTGACCTCACTTCCTGCCTGTTCCCCTTGGGCCCTGCAGTTCTGACCTCACTTCCTGTCTGTTCCCCTTGGGCCCTGCAGTTCTGACCTCACTTCCTGCTTGCCCTCCCCACCCCCTCCCAGTGGTGGTGTTTTTTTAAAATCCTTGCCTGAGGATGTGTTCACTGCCTCCGTACACGCCTCTACCCGGGATTGAACCTGCAACCTAGGTTTGTGCCCTGACTGGGAATCGAACCCTCGACCCTTGGGTGCGCAGGCCAGTGCTCTAACCACTGAGCTGCCGGCCAGGGCTGTGGTTTTATTTTTGTGTCAATGCTGCCTCTTGCCCTGGTTTCTTTTGTAAGAGCGCATGCCTGTTTCTGCCCCCCGCCCCCCGCCCCTCGCTCCTCCCGCCCGTCCTCGGGGTTAGCGGTGCTGCTTTGGCAGTTTCTGCTTTTGGTTTCCCCCAAGTTCTGGGGTTTGTTGTGGATTTGGCTTTTGCGGGGCAGCTTTCCCGTGCTGGCGACTCTTGGTTGGCTGTTCCCGTCGAGGCTGAAGCAGCGTGGGCAGCAGGGCCAGGTGAGAACAGCTCTGTTCCTCTGCAGACGGGCTCCCTGGAAACTTCCCCGCCTCCTGCGGGGGCTGGCAGCTGGCACCCGGGCTTTTGCACGTCGCCCCGGGCGTCTTCTCTGCAGCGTGGCCGCCGCCTCCCCCCTCGGTGTGCGCGGGGCTCCCTGGCGGCTGCAGAGCAGGGTGGGGGCGATTTCCGAGAGGAGGACGGGGTGGGAGTGTTTCTGCTCTTTCCTCGCAGCGCATGTTCTCTCTCCTGTGTCTGCGGATTTGTTACGTTTTAACATCGAAGAAAGAAGGGCATGAGCAGCTGCTTTAAAAAAGAAACCGCGGGCCTGGCCGATGTGGCTTGTTGGTTGGATCATCGTCCCGTGTACTGACAGGTTGCGGGTTCGAGTCCCGGTCAGGGCGTGTATGGAAGTCAGCCGATCAGTGTTTCTCTCGCTCTCTCCCCTCTCTCTAAAATCAAACAAGCACACTCTCAGGTGAGTGTTAAAGAAAGTTAAAGAAGGAAGCACGGCTGTGCCAGTTATTTGTGACTCTAGCCAGAGTGTCCCTCGGGGGAGCAAGCTTCATCCTCTTGGACCGTCTCCATGCCAGCGCGTGTGCACATGCGTGTGCGTGTGCACACGGGACCCGCCGTCCTCGAAGGTCGCACCTGCGGTGCCCACAGCAGGACGTGGTCTCAGCCACCGCCTGCATGACTCAGGCCCCTCGTTCTCAGGCTGAGTCACCCCGAAGCGTGACTCAGGTCCTCGTTCTGCCGTGGAGCGCGGTCACGGAGCCACGCGAGCTGCGACATGTGTCTCAGGTGGGCTGGGAGCTGCCGGGGGAGTGGGAGGGGCCAGCGGCGGTCCTTCCCCGCCCCCCGAGTTTCTGTGAGTGTTCCCAGCCAGCAGACGTGTTTCCCCCAAGGCCGCCCGAGGCCCAGTGCTGCCTGTGAGATGCTAGCCCAGCTTGGTTCATCCTCGGCTCTGGGTCAGCCCGTCCCTCTGGCCGGCTTCCCTAGACCAGTGGTCTTGAGCTGGAGCTTCTGGGTCCTGTCCCCAGACTTGCAGATTCCTAGGCCTGAGGTGGGTCCTGAGAATTTGCATTTCGAATAATTCGGAGCAGATCCCACTCTCGTCTGCAGCCCCGGCCACAGCCACCCCCACCTGTGAGTGTAAATAAAGTTTTATTGGCTCCCGGCCCTCCTTTGTTCACATCGCCTGTGGCTGCTTCAGCGAGAAAGTGGCAGCCTGGAGGCCCTCAGAGCCAGAGAGGAGCGGCCCCTCCTGCTGCAGGGTTTCTGTGTGTCTTTTGGGACGGAAGGAGGCGTGTGTGTGGGACGGCCCTGGGAGAATTGGTGGCCTTATGCTGCTAGCTGTTTAAACCATAGAACAAGCGAATCCGGGAGCACAGGGTCCACCTGGGGTTGCTGTGTGGTCATTTTTAAAAACAGCTTTTAGGAGCGTAACTGACGTCACAGCGTCACAAAGTGAGCGGCTGGCAGCTTTGTTGTTGTTAGTCCCCCCAGAGAGTATTTTTTCAGTTGATTTTTTAGAGAATGAGAGGGAGGGAGGGAGGGAGGGAGAGAGGTGGGGGGGGGGAGAGAGAGACATTGATGTGAGAGAGACACGTCGATTGGCTGCCTCCTGCACACCCCCCGATGGGGGCCAGGTGTTGAATCTGCAGCCCAGGTGCGTGCCCTGGACCAGGAATCCAATGGCGACCCTTTGGCTTGTGGGCCGACACACTAACCACTGAGCTTACCAGACAGGGCTTGTCAGTCGTCTTAAAAAAAAAAAAAGGTTTTTCTTTTTCTCTTGTGTTATTTCAAGCAGTACAGTTTTTATTTTTAAGCTTTAGGTCCCTGGTTAAAAGTCGCTAGCGCTATTGATTTTTGTGTATTGATCTTGCGTCCTGAAACCTTGCAACTCACTCACTAGTTCTGGTAGCTCTTTTGTAGATTGGCACCGGTTTTCTGCACAGGTGGTGGTGTCCTCTGTGAACGAGGACAGTCTTGCTTCTCCGGGTCCAGTCTGGACGCCTTGCGTCCGCTTGCTGAGCGCAGGGCAGGGCTGTATGGAAAGGAGCGGCGGCCCTGGCCCGGGAGGTGCGGCTGCCCGGGGAGGAGGCCCGCCCGCCCAGGCCCACTTTGCTCCGACCGGAACCGGCGTTGGGTTTTGTCAGATGCTGCCGCTGCATTTATGTGAGCGTCGCTCCCTTTTTAGTTTGTTAACACGGCGAGTTCCGTGGGCCGACTCGCCTCTCGTTCCGGGGTAACCCGCCTGGTCGTCGGGTGTTAATTATCTGTTAGGACGTTGCTGAGTCGGACTTGCTGACGTTTTGTGTGTAGCTTTTGCATCGACATTCGTGAGGGATCGTGGTCTGTGGTTTTTTTCGTCCTGTCTTTTGTTCTTGTAATGTCTTTGTCTGGTTTTGGCATCAGAGTCACGTGGGATTCATGGAATATTTGGGCCGTATCCTCATCCTCTTGCATTTCCTGAATGAAGAACTGTTTCTTTTTAAAAGACTCGGTAGCACGAAGTCCGTTTGGGTCTGGACGTTTTAGGGGGGAATGGTTTTTAACGACACAGGGCTGTTCGGGTTTTCTGTTCTTGGGGGAGAGTTGTTGTTTTTACAAGTCATTGCCTAATGCGGCTCCGTCCTCCAGCGTGTCAGCGTGAGGTGTTCCTCGTGTCCCCCTCGGTCCCGTAGCACCTGCGGGAACCCGCTCCCACCCGCTGCGGTCGCCCCGTCCCCGATCAGCTGGGGGGGGTCTGCCAGCCTCACTCATCGTCTCAAAGAACCAGTTTGGCTTCGTTGACTTTCCTGTTACTGTTCTGTTTTCTGTTTCCTGGACGTGTGTTTTGGTCATTACATTCTCCTCCACGTGGCAGACTTCAGGTTGACTTCGTTGCTGAGTTGAGACTGTTCTTTTTTCCTACAAACATTTGGTTTTCTCCCAAGTCCTGCTTTAGGGACGTCCCACAGATTCTGATACGTTGTTTTTATTTTCATTCAGTTCAAGATTCCACTGAGCCTTTTATTTATTTATTTGCTTGTTTTTGTTAATCCTCACCCAAGGGTATTTGTCTTTCATCGATTTTTTTGTGTTGTTTTTTTTTTGAGAGTGAAAGGGAGGGGAGAGAGAGAGGAGCGTCGATGTGAGAGAGACACATTGATGGGTTGCCTCCTGCAGGTGCCTGCAACCGAGATACCTGCCCTTGACGGGAACCCGAGCCGAGACCGTCCAGCCGTTGGGCGGACGCTCTAACCATTGAGCGAACCGGCTAGGGCGATGGAGCTGCCCTGGACAGCAGGGGTGTGCGGGCACGGGTCCACTTCTGCGCGTTCTGTCTCAGCAGACTCTGTAAGTGCGTTTTTTCCTCCTGGTTTCCTGAGTAACGCGTCTTTCCTCCGGCTGACGTTACTGTCAGACACGGGCGGTAACAGACGCGTGCCCGGCGCGCTGACGGCGGCGGTAAGGCTGCCGGTCCACAGGAGGCTGTCGGCAGTTTTGGGGGAGTCAGAGGTCATACACAGACGTTCAGCTGCGCCTGGGGTCGCGCCCCTGACCCCGACCCTGCTCACGGGGTCGCTGTACTTGCCGGTTGCCCTGAGTGTCCGGAGGCGAGTTTCCGCCCGGGCGGTCGTCTTCCTGGCAGAGGCCTGCTCTCTGGCACCTGCACTGGGCGGGCGTGTGTGACGCCCGGCCCCTCGCGCCGTCTTCCGGCTCTGACGGGCGCTGAGATTCTGTTGTAATTGTCGTGTCGAGGGGTGCGCTGTGCCTAGGGTTCTGTAGCTCTGTCACTGGGGACATCAGTGCTTCTGTTTTGGGGGGTGTTGTGTGTGTTCAGTCCTTGGCCGCCGTCTGGATGCTGAAGTCTCCGTGTCCCTGGCTCCTGCTCTTTGCTCTGGACGCACGGCCTCACGCCGACTGGCCCACAGCTGCCGTCTCCCCCTCGCCCGTCTGCTCCGTCGCGTGGCCGTGGCTACCTTGCCCGTCTGGTCACCTCTGCCCTTTCGTGGGGTGCTGCCACCGTGAGCAGTGAATGCGACTGGAGATTTGGTTTGAGTCTTCCATCTGCAGTTCTTTTTTTTTTTTTTAATGTTTCCTGTTTAGTGCTTTTCTGCTCTCCTCGGAGCAACCAGGTCCTTTCCCTGGTGCCAGTGTCTCCTGTTGGCCGGCGTGCTGTCTCATCGCGTGGTTGTTGGGGATTCTCTGGGCTGTAGGTGTCCACCTTCTCACTCGCCACCATCCGCGTCCACCCTCAGTGTCGGCTGTGAGGCCTTCCCTCCCACTGCCCGCCACCTGCTCGCCACCGGCCTGTCACAGGCCGTCACGTGTCAGCCACTGATGCAGTGTTGTCATTTACCTAAATGCTTGTTTCCGAAGGGCTTAGAGAGTAAGAACAGACTTGACGGAGTTACTTTGTAGCTTCTTTCCTGTGGACAGACAGCCTTCTCTCCGGGGTCCCTTCTGCTTCGGGTTCCTTAGCGCCGGGGGCTGGCTGCGGGGATGGACGGCTTTTGTGTGTCTAAAGCGACGGCTGGTGTGGCTCAGCAGTTAGAGTGCCCGCCTGCGGACTGAGAGTCCTGGGTTCAGTTCTGGTCAAGGGCACGGACCTTGGTTGCAGGTTCGAACCCCGGCCCCGGTCGGGGCGTGTGCAGGAGGCTGCCGGTCCGTCTCTCTCACATTGATGTTTCTCTCTCACTCTCTCCCCCCCCTTCACTCTCTCTTAAAAAAAAAAAAGGGAAATCAATGGAAAAAGATGCGTGGGTGAAGATTAACCAAAGTAAAAATGAAAAAAGTGAAGTTTCCTTATTCTCCCTTCCCTGGAAGGTGCCCGCTGTGGGTGCCGTGTGCCCGTCAAGGCCTGGGGCATGGCCGCGCAACAGGTGCTGGGACCCCCATGACGAGGCTTTGCCCTCGCCTCTTCAGGTGACCTGTGTTTGTGGTTTATAGTCTTTCTTCTTTTTTTTGTTAATCCTCACCCGAGGGTATTTTTTCCCGTTGATTTTTAGAGAGGGAGGGAGGGAGGGAGGAAGGGAGGGAAAGAGAGAAACATCGATTGGTTGCCCCCCACCCATGCCCCAGCCACGGCCAGGAGTCGCGCCCGCAGCCCTCCGGTGCACCGAGCCAGACCGGCCAGGGCTACAGACTTTCTTAAAAGTTTTTGCAAGGTTTTGGCCGCTGTTTTTACAGACTTTTCCTGCTCCCGCACCTGCCCTGGTCCCTCCAGTCGCCCGTCTGCCAGGCCGTGCTGAGCAGCCCCGCACGTGCTGGCCTCGCCCCCCGCACGCCTTTCTCTCCCTTCCTCTCGGCTGCGCTGGCCTCCGCCTCTCGGTGCTCCCGCCCCGCGCCCCCCTCCGGCCCGCCTGCCGCCCACCCAGAGCAGAGCAGTTCCATCCCGGCCCTGGCTTCCCCTCTGGTTTGACGGGACGCCGTGTGTCTAGCGTCATGAGCAGTCCGCTGACGGGTGACGTCCTCCGGGGCCTCGCCTGTCTGCCGGTGCCGGCGACTCCGAGGACTGAGGGGCCTCCCTGTGGCGCTCAGACTTTCCTGCTGCTGCAGCCGCAGGCGCTGTGAGGGTCGCCCGCGCGGGGCGGGCGTCTCCGTGGCCCTGTGGCCTCCTCGCTCTGTCCCGGGCGCAGTGAGCCCTGGGAGGCAGCCGGTCCTCTCGGTTTTGTGCTGGTGGTTTGGCTGGGCCCCGGCAGGCTCCTCCTGGGCCAGTGGCGCCCGTCTCCTGGCGAAGCCTCCTGCGGAGCCAGCCCCCGTGGGTCGGAGGGTTTCAGTTTGCAGGTGGGAACGGGGTGGGAGTGGGGGGGACCGGGCCACGCAGCTGGGTGAGCCCCAGGCCATTCCTTCCATCCTGAGGGTCTGTCCTGCCTCAAGCAGTTTCCTCGCGTTGCCGCCGACCTATGCTCTCAGGCCTGGCACCCCCTCCGCCATGCGTCCTGTGGACCCAGCCGCACAGTCTCCCCGGACCCTCAGCTGCGTGCCTCTTCTCTGGGGTCTGCTGGGTCCCCTGCCTGGGCTGTGGCCTGGCATTCGGGGCAGTGGGCAGGGTGGTCAGAGGCCCCATGATGGCCTGTCTCTTGGGATCATCGTCCGCGTGTCCGCGTGTCCAGTGGCCTTGTGTCAGTGCCATGAGGACCGTCTCCTGATCTCGGGGTTTGGGCTGTCCCTGGGGAGCATGTGGCCCAGTGACATCGTCTTGACTGCGGCGGCCCCGGCGCCCGTGTGGCTGCTGCCCCCGCAGCGTTGGCATGAACAACACTGGGAGATGAGAAGGGAAAAGACCGCCGCCGCGCTCGGGACCCAGCACCGCGCTTGCAGAAATAACCGCCTGAGTGACAGGTCTGCGTGCTGAGCGTGACTTGGGGAGGAAGGTGAGCGAACCCAGCTCCGAGGTGGAAGGTTCCGGAAGCTGTGAATTGTGCTGACTGGCGTGTCCATGTGAGCGGATATGGTTTCCTTTCTGCAGTAAATTTGGCTGCATTAGATTCGTTTTGTTAATGTCTTCATTACTGCCTTTTCAATTTCAATGAGAATTGATGGTGAACAAAGTGCCGTGATTTTGACTATTCATCTGACAGCTGCAGCGAGCCCGCACTGGATTGGTGGCCGCAGGCTCGGCACGGCGTCCGCGTGCTCTTGGGGGCGTCCGCAAGTGTGGACAGCGCTGACAGCTGCGGGCGCGGTGGGGGCGGGGTCACAGTGCCACCGGGAATTGGCCGAGCAGGACTCCCTCCAGAGAGAGGCGGTGCTCGCTGGGGCCCTGCTCAGGACCGGGAGCGATAGGCATGGGCACTGCCTCCCCTGGGGGTGCGGCCACATCAACACCCGACTGCGTCCCAGCCTCCTGTCGGCCGAGGCTGGTCCCGCGCTGGGGTGTGGCCGGGCCCAAGGGCAGTGCTGGGTGCTCACAAGCCACCTCAGCGGAGGGGCTTCAGGGGCCCCAGGTCAGCGCTGTGTTCTGCTCTTACTGCGAGGTGCAGGGCGCAGAAGTGGGCGCGGGCGCGAGACGTGGGCGGTGGGCACGAGACGTGGGCGCGGGGCGCGAGAAGTGGGCGCGAGGGGCGCAGAAGTGGGCGGCGGGCGCGAGAAGTGGGCGGCGGGCGCAGAAGTGGGCACGGGGCGCGAGAAGTGGGCGCGAGGGGCGCAGAAGTGGGCAGCGGGCGCGAGAAGTGGGCGTGGGGCGCAGAAGTGGGCGCGGGGCAGGGACAGGAGCGCCAGGAAAGGCTTGTTCCCAGGAAGGGCGTGCCCGGCGGTCTCCATGTCTCTGCCCCCCTCCTGGGCACGTTTCAGGGACACGAGGGCCTGGCGTCCGGCCCCAGGTGGAGGCCTGGCCTCTGTGCTTCTGCACGTTCCTGGCCCCGGCCCTTGTGGCTCTCCAGGCGACCGGTTGGCCAGAGGCTCCTGCACCAGGAGGGCTGAGAGGGAGGCCGGGAGTGGGGGTGGGGGTGGGGGTGGGGGTCTCACTTGGCCGAAGGGAACCAGCGGGTGGGGAGCAGCCTGGGGGCCGTCGTCGCTGGCTGGGCGAGGGATAGCGACCTTTGGGTGGGTGTGGAATCGGTGTGCTCAGTCCCGGCCTGGGCCCCACCCGTCCCCTCCCACGGGGGCCGCACATGCTCTCGCTGCCAAGGAGCCTGGCGGCCGCAGGCAGGATGGCACTTGCTGGGCTGTCGTCTGTTTTGCCCCTGGTGCCCGTCCCACGGGTTCTGGTTCTTTTTAGTTCCCACTTGAGCAGATCTGGGGGACCCTGCCTGGTGACCTGCACCGCCCCTCCCGGGCGCAGGGGCGTGGCCTCAAGTCCGGGGCTGCCCGTTTATGAGGGGTCAGGCGGTCACAGTGGGTGAGGAGGCCTGCAGGCCCTGGCCGCCATCTGGCGATTGTAAAACGGGCAATCCACATCTCGAGGGGGATGGTGGGGAGCAGAGTGCAGATGGTGGTGGCCCCCCACCCCGGCAGACACCTTTGTGGCCCTGCTCTCTGGGGTCTGCGGGGGGTGAAAAGTTCAGCCTGTCCCAGCTCCAAAGGGAGCGGGGGTGGGGCTGCGCGGCTTTCTCTCCTCCGGGTCCCTGGACGCCCGGGTGGCTGAGCAGGGCTGGTCCATTGTTGGGAATCCTTGGGCGGACAGAGCGGGCTGGCCTGGGGACAGGCCTCGGACGGACAGACAAGTTCACAGGAGCCCCTCCCGCCTGCCCCCCAGCCTGGGCTGCGTGGGTTCACGCTCTTCACGGCAGGTGACGCCGTGGGCGACGGGAGCATGAGGATCTCTGGACAGCCCCCTTACTTGTGGTCGGTGGCCCTCACGCTGCCCCCTCCCCTCCCCACTTCTGGCCCATCCCAGAAGGCTCCAGTTGGTGGGCACCGGCCCCCCATAGTCGGCTGCGTCTGCTGGGAGCTGGTGGGGGGCGGCCTCCTTCCTCCAGGGGGGCTCTGTGCCTGGCAGCCCGAGGGCCTCCTCAGCGTCCCCTGGCTCAGTTTCCCAGGATGCAGGGCTGGCTGGGGACTCAGCTGGGGCCGAGCTCCGTGCTGATGCCCGCCCTGTGCCCAGCACTCTGGCCCACAGTCACCTCTGCTCCGCCAGTGCCGGCCCTTGAGTCACACTTGTCTCTGAGGGGCTCCTGCATGTCTGCCCAGCCCATGGGGACTTGGGGGCCCTGGGGTGTTCTTCCCCCAACCACAGGGCCAAGATGTGTTGACATTTGTGCTGATGGCCCGAGAGGCGGACGCAGGAGACCAGGGCTGTGGCCGGATTCCCAGAGCCCCTTCATGAGGGGGAACCTGGCCCCCAAGACCACAGCCGTCGCTCCCCAGACGAGAGGGGCGAGGGGGGCCTGTCCTGTTGTCTTGTTTCTTCTTCAGGGGTTGCTGGCCCCTGGGCAGGTGCAGGGCCAGCCGAGCTGAGGGACTTTGGGAAGGGGCTCGGCCTGGCCGTGGGGGACACCCCGCCCCCCAGCGCCCTCGCTGCGCTCCAGGACTGCGCCCTGCAAAGAGGCTGGGTCGAAAGGTCACTGCCCTGATTTTTATTGCGGGCTCTCGAGTTCTCACGACCCCGCGCCCTCTGCAGGGACAGGAGGCGGGGGCTCTGACAGGGCCTTTCAGGGGATGAAAAACACAGGAAAGGTCTGAATTGAAAGTCACCACGCCAACTGCCTCAGGAGCTTGGAGATGGTGTTGGGAACCGAGCAAAGACACTTGTACGTCCAGGTCTGGGGCAGAGAGAAACCAGAGCGCGGTGGGCGCACCCTCCCAGCACAGGGCGGCCGCGTCCGTGTGGGGCACCGTGAGCAGCGCCGTCTGGGCTTGCTTGGGGGGCGGGGGGCTGCAGGATGAGCGCTGGCTGGCTCCGGCCTGAAGCCCTGGCACTTTTCCTTAAAATGACGGAGGGGGAGGTAGCGTTTCCGCGTGTTGCCGGTCGCCCCCAGCCCCTGCGGCCACACGCCCACGTCTCCTTGCGCAGCAGCAGGTTCTGCCGAAGCCGACTGCCTGCTGTGGCCTCGCACCGTCGCGGTGTCGGGGTCTCCTCTTGCGCCCCTTTGTCGAGGTTGCGCTTCTGTTCCCAGGACGTGGGCGCTTTTCCACGCCTCACGCCAGCTCCCAGCCGGCCTTCACCACGCTTCCTCCGGGCGGGTCAGGCGCAGGAGCCGGGGTCCGAGATCGGGGCTGCCACCCGCTGTGAACACGGCCTGCCTCCCGCCAGAAACGCATCCATCTTGCAGCCCCAGTGTCCGCCTGGTTCACTCTTCCCAGGTGACCCTCTGGCCCTTCACCCTGTGCCGGCGAGGGGCCCGTGGTGCCTCCTGGGCTCGGCCCGAGCCCAGCTCTGGGGAGACACGGTGCTGGGCCGGTGGGGGGGTGGCGCTGTATCCTACACTGTTTGTGGGTGAAGACAAGGTCGCCCCACGGACCCTCCTTGTGCGAAGCTGCGGAACGGGAGGCAGGAGGTGTCCCCGAGGTCCCTCCTCGCTCTGCGTCTGTGGCGGGACCCAGTCCCTGGGTGGCCGGGACGCTGGCCGCCTGCACCCTGGCTGTCGGTCACACTGCCGTCACTTCTCAGGGTCCCGGCGGCTGGGAGGTATGTGGGGAGCGTGTGGGCCCCCAGGAGTGGGCGCCATTTCCTGTGGGTCTGCACCAGCCGCTGCGCAGGGCCCAGCACGGCACCTACGAGGGGGCCCGAGCATGGAACCCTAGGGATATTCCCGGCTCCTCCCCTGAGCGCGGCCTGTGCACCCCAGGTCTGGCTGGGGCCCCCACAGTGACTCTGTGACCATGAACCCCAGTGCAGAGCCCCCTCTGGTGGCCCTAAAGATGGGGCGGCCCAAGTACTCAATGCTCGGAGTTAGGGGTGCACAGAGCTGCGGGCCTGGGGGAGTGTGTCGTGTGGCTGTGGGGGGCAGCGGGCACGGCCCTGTCTTCACACCATCTTGGCGTCATTCCTTGGAGGCAGCACGGCCGAGGTGGCGGGCAGCCCTCTGGTTTGTGGGGTCACAAGAAGGGTGGACATGGCTCCCCACTCCTTCCTTCACCTCCGCCTGCTCTCTGTCTGCTGGGGGCAGGTCAGTGCTCACAGGCTGAGCCCTGGAGTATTGGGGCCCCTCACTCCGCTGTGCTGAGCCTGCGTATGCGTTCCCGGCTCACGTCCTTCCACCTGCTCACGTGACGCCTCAGTTCCGTGTGCACGCTGTGGTCATCTGTGTCCTGGCACGCGGCTACCTGTCCCCCACGCAGAGCCCCGGTGACACCTGGCCCTGTGGCCCCGACGAAGTGTCCTAGACGTGGGATTCCAGGTTAGGGCCTGCGTGCGATGGGCAGCGAGATGGTTTCCCTGAGGAGGACGCCTGTGGCAGCTGGAGGGGCAGCAGACGGGAGCTGTTCTGAGCGGCAGGGCCAGGGGGTAGCTTAGGGCCAGGGCAGGGCCAGAGGTCGTGCACATCGAGGACATGGTGGCCCTTTGGCTTGCGTTCAGGCCGGGATGTCTGAGTTTACAGTCTAAATGGGGGGTTCATTTTCTTTGATGTGACCTGGCAGGGCCTGGTTCCCCCAGCCCTGGGGCAGGAGGAGGAGTGGGTGTTGTTTCTGGAAACATTCTGGTGCGTCTTTCAGTGTTTGCTGGAAGGAAGTTGCCGAGCGGGCCAGGCGGGGAGGGACAGAGCAGCCGCAGGCCAGCATCCTATCCTGGCTGCGTGGAGAGTCCCGAAGGCACCCTCCCTGGCCCATCCAGGCTCCCAGGGGCACATCGCCCACAGGACACGGAGCGGAGCCGCAGTTTCTCTCTGTCAGGGCTTGGAGGGAGGGTCCCGGTCTCACCCGCGGGAAGTATTTTGTTTAAAAGAAACGGTTTTAGACCCTCAAAACTTAACACTTTTTAAATAATAGATTTTTATTGATTTCAGAGAGGAAGGGGGAGAGAGAGAAGCATCAATGATGAGAGAATCATGGATCAGCTGCCTCCTGCACGCCCCCCCACTGGGGACCGAGCCCGCAACCCATGCATGCCCTTGACCAGAATCAAACCTGGGATCCTTCGGTCCACAGGCTGATGCTCTTGCCACTGAGCCGCACCGGCCAGGGCAAAACTTGACACTTCTCCAAGCTGAGGTCCTCTGCTTTGTCCATTGGCTCGTGCGTCCCTCTCCCTGACCACGTTCTCCTCGTGGCGGCTTCCAGCGAGGGCGCGATTCGGGAGCCTGACCAACTGTGTACACCCAGTGGCCATGTGCGAGGGGCTTCACTCTCCCTTGGGGATGAGGGCTGCGGGCGGGTGCTCTGGGCAGGCTGGCAGTGGCACTGTCCTTGCCATCTCCATGTGACTCCTGCTTCCTGCCTCACGGTCCAGAAGGGCTGCTGGAGCCAAGTCTTCACGCCCACGTACCAGTCACAGCTCAGGGACCTGCCCTCGGCTCCCGGGACAGGGTTCCTCCTACCAAGTGCCAGGAGGGCTTGCACGGGGGCCCTTTAAGGTGAGCGGCCCTGTGCCCCATGCGGGCCCGGCCATGCCACGCACACCGGGCCCGGGAGGGGCGTCACCACTGTGGCAGCAGCATGTTCCCCTGCTAAGTTCTAGCGAGCCTGGCACGTGCCCGGGCTGAGGGCCAAGCCCTGAGAAACCCCGCACCCCTGAGACACCAGGGCCCCCTGATGGCCTCAGACGGACACGTCCATGGGCCCTCCCTCAGGCTTCGGGGACCCGCAGGGCTGTGTGGGTGCTCCCTAGCCCCCAGGCGGCATCCCCACACCAGCTGGGTCCCTCCCAGGCCCACTCCCTGACGGACCCTGGGCTCTACAGAACCGGGTGGAAACCCTGTCTCCCGTGATGGGAGGTTCAGATGGGAGGGCCCCTGGGGGAGGTGGGAGAGGGCAGCTGGAGCCTCAGCCACTCCTGTGGTCGCCAGCCCAGCCTGCCCCAGCCTCCCTGCCACCTTCCTGGAGGCCAGGCTGTCCCTCCGTGTGGCACGCCTGTGCGGGGCCTCAGTGGCCGGTGACTGGACGGTCACCTGTCCCCCTGCCCCCCTGGCCCCTCTGTGTCCTGGAGGCGCCTCCAGCAGGCCCGGCCCGCAGGCTTTTCAGCCGCTGGGGCGAGGGCAGCCACCCCAGGGGAGGCAGCCACAGGCGAGCTCCTGACCCCCTCGGCCTTCTCTGGGCACCGGTGCTCCCTTCCCTCATGTCCAGGCCTGTGTGCCCGCCCTGCGAGAGGGTTGGCGGGCGGCCCCCTCCCTGTTCTCGCTGCCTCTTCTCTGGGCTTGCCAAGAATGCCGGGAAATTAGGGGGAGGGGACACAGGAAATGCCTCCTTCCCTCTAAGGACGGCTCCAGCTGCAAGCGAGGGCGCGGGGGAGGGGCGGGCTGCGGAAAGTTGTCCCCCCGCCAAGGCAAACCCGCACCCAGCCCTGCAGACAGGAGGGCTTTCTCCCGGAGCCGGCCATGGCGAGCGGCCTCCGCCGGCTCCAGGCAGGTCTCAGCCAGCCCGTGGAGGCCCCGCTTTTCAAAAGCCAACCAAGGGGTGCCCCCACCCCTTCGCCACTTAGGAAGCACCCCACGGGGCTCACCGCGGCCCCTTCTCCTTGGCACCCTGTCTGCGTGCGGGAGCCAGCCCTCGGGCCGTGCACAGGGCTCCCGCTCCTGCCCTCGGGGCCTGGCCTGCTTGGTGGCTTCCCCAGGAAGGGAAGAAGGGCCAGGAGGCCGGTTACCTGACACCCACACGGCACCTTTAGGCAGGTACCCGCTTAGGGCAGCTGGGGAGACACTGCGGCTCAGGTGTCACACAGGAAGCAGGGACCCTGCTGGTGAGGTCGTTGGAACCCCAGTCTCAGGGTGAGGGTCCCATGGAGGAGGGACAAAGTGGGGTCCCCCTGCCGCGGCCTCCCCCTCAGCAAGCACAGGGCCCAGGTCAGTGCTGGGTGGTGGGTGGGGCTTCCCCAGCCACGGACACCCTGTGTTCCTGAGGCCACAGCTCTGCTACCAGCCCAGCTGTCCGCCCAGGGCCCGGGAAGGCTGCTGGTCACCCCTCCTCTGTTCTCCCCCCACCCCCATGAGCTGCTCTGCCAAGAAGTCTCCGGAAGACCCCGCCCTTCCCACGTGGTCCTTGGTCCCTGGTAGTGAAGGAAGGGCCTGCTGGCGTGGAAGCCGGGGACTGGCGCCGGGCTGATGTTGGCATTGGCGGGGGGCGGGGGGGCCAGTCCTGGGCCGAGCCCCCTGGTGCAGGACTTCACCTGGACGGGGCCTGGCAGCCTGGTGAGGGCCTTGGTGCCGGAGCCAGGCTGCCTCCCGCCAGGCCTGCCTCTGGGGGCGCCAGGGCCTGGAGCACACACAGCCCGTTGCCCCCGCCCCCTGGCAGGGGCAGCCCTGGGGGGGTGGTTTGTCCGCCCAGAAAGCGACGGCATCTTGTGGAGCGGGCCGTTTCCTGGAGAAGGTTCCGACCCCCGCGGGCCCCGCCGCCCGTGCACATCGGCTCCGGCTCTGAGTCCACGTGGGGAACGCGGTCACCTCCTGGGGCCCGTGGGCCGCCGTCCAGCCCAGGCCCTGGGGGCGCAGGGGTGTCTGCGCGGGTCCGGCAGCCCAGCCTCCCTGCAGCTGGGCAGCGCCACCCTCCAGGCCCAGCCGGCTCGTGTTGTGTCGGTTTCTATGGAGAGAAAACAGCCAGGGCGTCTGCTGCTCGGAGGAGGGGGAGGCGCCAGGAAGCAAAACAGACCCGCGTGTGGGCGGGGCTGGCGCTGGCTTCCACTTCCTGCGGGAAGCGGGTGAAAGTGTCCTGTGCCCGAGGGAGGCTGCCTGGAAGGCCTGGCCCGGACTCCCCTGCAGGAGGGGACCTGGGGGACGGCCCGGGGGACCTGTAGGCAGCCACAGAGTGGAGGGCAGCCGCCGGAACGGCCCTGCTGGTGGGCGGGGCAGTGGAGCTGAGAGGGCCGCCTGGGTCTGGGCCAGCGTCCATGGCCCGGCCAGTCTTCCTTTCCGCACACACCTCCCCTGTGACCCCACCTCCCGGGCCCCTGCCCCAGCCTCCAGCTCAGCCCTGGGCACCCTGCCTTCTCAGGGCCATTTCCAGGTGCGGGGGTGGTGGCCACTGCGAAAGTAAGGGGCTGAGGCCACGCCCCCCGGTTGCCACCACCGAGAGCCCCTCCAGGGGGGTTCCAGGCTGCAGTGCTGTTGGGGGCTCCTGCACCCCGAACCCGTGCGGCTGAGAACTCGCCCGGGTTGCGTTCCTGCCCTGTCCCTCCCGTCGCGCAGGCCGCGCCCACGCCGGACTCCGCGAGGCCGTCCTGGTCCTGGTCGGGGCTGGCATGGAGGCTCGGTGTCCGGACAGCACCCTCCTCCCTGTGCACATGCACCCACACCGGCCTTTCTGGTGGTGAAAGGAAGGAATTCTTTACGTTGTGGTTTGAATTAGGCCCACGAGGTGGTGTTTTCACTGACGTGTAGTTTTGTTTCCTGGTGTCGGGAGCTTCTGGAATGTTCTTGAGGTGGTGGCAGGCGGTGTAGCGGAGCTCTGGCCCCCGAGCAGCCGTTTTCCGAAAACCCGGCCTTGCCACGCGGCCTGCTCCTGCTGCGAGGCGGCTCTGCCCGCCGGGCGTGCCCCGGGCGCTATAAATGCGGAGCGGCTTCAGCCTCCCTCCGCGCTTCGGTGGGCAAACGGCTGCGAGGCCTTTCCACGTCCCTGTGTCCGGCGTGCGCTCCTGGGGCGTGGCCGCTGCTGACACCTGCCACTGCCGTGGGCTCCAGTGGCCTCCCGGGACCACGTGGACGGCGTGCGGAGGTGTCGCCGGCAGCCACAGCCTCGTCCTGCTTCCTGACCGAGGCGCTCCCTCCTCAGCCACCCTTCGCCCCCGCCCGTCTCGCCGAGTGTGGTTATGGCCACGTAAGGTGTCGCGAGCACAGAACACTGGGAATTCCTGCCGTTCGGTGAACTGATGGTCTTTACAGTGTGTGACGCCCCTTTCAGACCCAGTGTTTCACGCCAGGACACGTCTCGGTTTTGTCCACGTTGCTGTTTCTTGTTCACGTCTCGATCCCCCCCCCCCCCCCCACGTGCACTCACTGAGGAGCAGGAGGGGCTGGGGTCACGACGTCCTGCCTCCTTGGCTGCCCGCCCGCCCTGTCGCATGGCAGCCCTGGCCTCTCGGTGGGGCCCGTGGCTCTCCTGGGCCTGCCCGGCCTCACTGGGCTCTGCACCCCCCACCCCCATCATCAGAGGTGACATCAGGAATCCCACGGCGGCACCAGCAGAGCGGGAACCTGTGGGCACGCCGCGCCCACGAAGCAGGCTTGGATTCTAAAGTGACGGCCGGGTGGGGCCAGCGAGGGGCCGCTCCCCCTCCTGCCCTGGAGGAGCCACAGGGTCGATGCCTGGGGGCGCTCTGCCCCTCCCCGGTCAGGGGCTGTGCAGACATCCCTCTGCCAGGGGGCGCCCCTGGGGGGTGTGCACCTGGGTTTTGAAGGCGGGAAGTGTTGGCTCTGGACATGGAAACCTCTGGTCCGGAGAGAAGCGGGTCCTCCCGGCGTGGGCAGGGGACCCAGAGGGGGCAGTGGACGGTTCCCGGCCAGAGCGGAGCCCGGAGCTGGCCATGCCCCCACCTGAGGCCCCCTTCTCACCTCTTCTCGGCGAGTCCCTGTGCCGGGTCCTGTCTTTGCTCTGCAGGCCATACTGTCTGCTCTGAGGCTCGGCTGGGGGGCCCCGCGGGGTGTGGCAGGGCAGTGTCCTCGAGACCTGGGTGCTGGGCGAGACCCAGGTGGCGTTTGGGACTTAATTCCAGGCTTGGAGGTCTTCGTCCCTGGACCCCTCCCCAAACCCACCACCCACCCCAACTGAGTGCGTCTTTTCCTGCCACATGCAGCCGCTGGGAACCCAGCTGCCAGCCTCCCCCCCTCCCTCCTGGGCGACCAGCCCTGCGTCTCCTTAGGACAGAGCTGTTATGCATCGTTCATCGCAGGCGTGAGCGGCGCCTTTGTGCTGGGAAGAAGGGTGGGACGGCGAGGCTTTCTCTGCGTGGAGGCTTGGCAGGCGGCTGCCAGCACCGGGCCAGCTGCTCCTCCTGCAGGGATGGTGGCAGGGAGATGGCGCCTGGGGGATGCGTGGCTGGGGACACAACCCCTGTGTCGGGTCAGGTGTCCGTGGGTGCCAACAGCAGGGCATCCGGCCGCTCACCGGGGCCTCTACCTGCTGGTTCTTACTGAGATGAAACCTTCGACTCCCTCAGGGGCTTTGAGCGAGTTTGGAGGAGTGAGGAGGAGACAGGAGCCACCTGGTCACAGGGGCCCCGATTGGGGCAGTTGAATTCGTGTTGGACGCATCTGGGGTCCAGTAGCCCCTCAGCCAGCATCTGCCAACGCCCTGTACCAGCGTGACCAGACAGTGGGGAAGCAGGGCGTCTCACACCAGAACCCGCCCCGGCACCGCCCGAGCCCACCTGCCAGCCGGTGGGAGTTCTGCCAAAAGAAGTTTCTTTGTGCCCTTAGCTCTGTGAGGCTGCCCGGCGCCCAGCGCCCGGGTCGGGGCATAGCTGACAGCCCCGAGGTCCTCGGGGGCCTGCCTCACACCGCACACTGACCTCCGACAGGCGACACACACAGTGTGTCCTTACAGTGTGCACATGCGACACGCATGCATGTGCATGGACACACAGGGATCTTTGTGTGCCCAAGCGTGGCCGATGTTGCTGTGAGTCAGGGACACAGGGTCAGGAGGTGGGAGCGGAGGGAGGTGCCCTGTGGGTTTAAGGAAAGCACCCCAGGCAAGGCCTGCAGCCCCTTGGAGGAGGCGGGGGTGTGGGAGGCCTGGGTGTGGGCCCTTCAGAGGGTCGCGTAGCATCCACGTGGGGGGCAGCGGCAACACGCTGGGGGTGGCAGGGAGGGCGGCGTCGGAGGCCCATGCACCTCCTGCCGCGGATGTCGGGGGAGGGAATGGGGCCAAGGACAGAGGGAGGTGTGGGCCCAGGCGCGAGGGTGGACACAGGCGACCACTGCATTTCTGCTGCTGCCACCAGCGTCAGGGAGTGCACACGCCCTGCCAGCCAGGGGCCCAGGCCGACGCGGCATCGGGGGAAGTTCCTCGTCAGGTGAGACCTGGCCAGCCCCTGCGCCCGGTGGTCCCGCGGGGCTGTGTGAGGGGCCCCTGCGCCCGGTGGTCCCCACGGGGCTGTGTGAGACCGGCCCCTGCGCCCGGTGGTCCCCGCGGGGCTGTGTGAGGCCGGCCCCTGCGCCCGGTGGTCCCCGCGGGGCTGTGTGAGACTGGCCCCTGCGCCTGGTGGCCCCGCGGGGCTGTGTGAGGGGCCTCCGTCCTGCCTCCCAGGAACCGACCGCAGTCCTGGTGCTGCAGGTGTCTCGGCGGCTTCTCCGTCTCCATCTGGGCGGGGCCGGTTCCCCCGCGCTGGCCCCCAGCCCCTAACAACGCGCTGGATCAAACCGCGTCGCTGTCCGTGGTGGTGTGGGCCTGTCTCTAAAGCCCTTGTGACAGTCCCTCTCCAGTGACTGGAAGGAAAAAGAGGGTCCCCCCCCCCCCCCCCCGTTCTCTGGCTCTAAAAGTGAGGGTTTGTGGGGTTGGGGAGGCCCTGGGTGGGGAGGGAGGGTGGCAGTGAGGGCCCATGGAAGGCATCCCCATGGGCTCCGTGGCCACTTTGCCTCGCCCGCCTCCCAAGGCTGCTGGGGGGTTGGGGGCCCCCAGGCACAGGCACCCCCTCCACATCCAAGGGCTCCTTTGTGTTCGGACAGATGGGGGCTGGTGGCTGTTCGCCCGTGGAGCCTGGGGAGGGCAGTGCTGCATGGCCATGCGGGTCAGGGGGGTTCCTCAGAAAAGGGGGGCAGCGGGAGAAAGAGGGGCTACTTATGTGTGTGTTGTTTTTAAAGCAAAGCGACTTTTTAAAATGGCTGTTTCCACGTCACTGTGGGTTTGGGGCTGTCTTACAAATTCAGTCCGCTGCCTCTACCACAATCATCAGAAAATAGGTTAATTTCAGCGAAGCAGAATCTGAAACCTGCCTCCTCACGTGGGAGGCTCTGACGGTGCCGGTAAAAATAGCTCGTAGTTTCCAGACCCGGGAGACTTCCGGAGGGTCTGGGGCGCAGGTCCCGGGTGGGGCGGCGTGGGGTCCGGGCACCCAGCACCCCGAGAGGACAGAGCTTCCCGGTACTCCCCTCCCCCACGGGGTGCTCGGGGGGGCCGAGGGCCGTGTGCGCCCAGGTCCTGGGTGACGTCCGGCAGCGGGAGGTCCCAGCAAAGGGGGGTGCGATGCGTGGTCCCCATCACGGGGATGCCCGCTCGCCTGGCCTCGAGCTCACGGGCGGTCCGCACACTCACTCACGGGCCTCTGCTCGCAGTGGTGGGAAGGGGCGCGTGCCCTGGGCAGTGGCCGCTCCAGGCCCCAAAGTGCCTCACGCCTCACAGCCCCGCCCGTGCGCACGCCCCTGCCCTGTGGCTGGTGGTGACTCGAGGCCCCGCAGGTCCCTGGTGGACCAGGCTCCTCACCTCCTCAGATCACGGTCTCCCTGCCCCAGAAGTCCCTCCTCCCTCCGCTCCCCGTCTTTATTTCATTTTCCACTGCGTTTGCACAATTGCCTCAAGAACTGTTTCTTTCTGGAACGTTCTTTCCCCCAGTTTCCTGGGGCTGGGAGAAGCCGTGCGGCCAGGCTGCTGCGAGGGGACCCTGGTGGTACAGCACTGGGGGTGGGGGGCTGTGGGGAGGGGCAGGCGTAGAAGCCCATCCAGTGACCTGAGGGGGGACGGGTCTCGTGGAGGCCCCGGATGTCCCCCTGGCCCGTGGCTGTGTGCGATGGAGGCCATCTGTCCACCTGGGGGCTGGTGCCAGGTGAGAGCCCCCGCCTGTGCGTGCCTCCTGCCATCCCCCCACGGGACCTGGCCCAGGGCCCACCGAGGGTGCCTGTGCCTCGCCTGGCAGGACGCAGCCTCCCATCTCCCTGGGAGTCCCGGGTCGCCCTGCACTGCGCCCTCGCTGCCACCACTCAGGCCGGGGCAGGGCCACATGTCCAAGGGCCCGGGGCAGCCCCGATAGGGCCGGGCCTCCCTGCCCACGGCTCGGCCTCCTGCTCCCGGCGGCTCCGGGTGAGCCTGACCTTTGGTGCAGCCACGTGTGCCTCGGGTTGGCGCTGGGGAGCCGGTGTGTGGACGCTCGGACGTGCCTGGCACCGGGGCCGCAGCCACAGGCTGTTTGCTCGCGGCAGCTGCCCGGCCTCCGCTGGGCGACCCTGAGTCGGAAGCCACTGACCCCGCGGTTTGGTTTTCAACCAACAACTTCTTTCCCGTTTTAAAGGAGGTTTCTTCGTAACAGCTTTGAGACAGTTCACATCAACCCCTTCCGAGAGCGCAGGTCAGTGCTGTCGTCCCAGCAGCCGTCACCTCACCTGATTTTAGGGCATTTTCTTCATCGAAAAGCCCGGTACCCAGAGCTCTCCCGCCCTAGCACCTAGCACCCAGCACCCACTTCCTGTTCAGGGCCCTGCCCGTGGATGGAGCCACACACCGTGGCCCTGTGCCGGCTTCTCACCGAGCCCCGTGCTCAGGGTTCCTCCCGTTACCGCGCGTGTCCGAGCCTCCCTCCTGACGTGGCCCTCACACGCGTGTGGACGCGCCGCCGCCGGACTCTGGGCGGTTCCCACGTTCGGTCGCTGTGAGCTCGCGTCTGTGCCAGGAGTGGACTTGCCGGGTCCCGGGGGGGCTTCTGTGTTCCACTTGGGGACCCGGACACAGACCCCCGCGGCCGTGGCACGTCCCTCCTCTGGCGCGTGGTGCGGTCTAGCTGCCCCCGTCCTGCAGGTCAGCTCGGGGTGATGGCAGCTCCACGTGCGCTGGTCAGAGATGCTCCCTCCCGGTGCCGCACATCCTTCCCGGTCCCAGCCGCTCAGTTCCCGGCGTGTGTACCACAGAGCGGGGTCGCGGGCCACGCGGCCACCACGTTCCCGCAGGGCTGCTCGTGCTGCGTCCGTGGCGGCACAGGCTCCGGAGGCCCGGTCCTCCCGGCTGGCTGTTTCCCCAGGCGTGGGTGGGGCCCTGCTGCTGGGAGGGGGCCTGCCTGTGGTTTGATACTCGTTTCCCTGGTGACCAGCGATGCTGCGCGTGGCTTCATGTGCTTGTTGGCCACGCGTGTGCCTTTTTTTTTTAATTATTGATTTTTTACAGAGAGGAAGGGGGAGGGATAGAGAGCTAGAAACATCGATGGGAGAGAAACATCGACCAGCTGCCTCCTGCACACCCCCTACTGGGGATGAGCCCGCAACCAAGGTACATGCCCTTGACCGGAATTGAACCCGGGACCCTTCAGTCCGCAGGCCGACGCTCTATCCACTGAGCCAAACCAGTTAGGGCGTGTGTGTGTTGTTTGAAGAAATGTCTGTCTGTCCTTTACCCCTTTTTGGTTGTGTGTCTGTGTCTGTGTGTCTCTCTGTGTGTGTCACTGTCTGTGTGTGTCTGTGTGTCACTGTGTGTGTCTGTGTCTGTGTGTGTGTATCTGTGTCTGTGTGTGTCTGTGTGTGTGTCTGTGTGTGTGTCTGTGTGTGCCTCTATGAGTGTGTGTCACTGTGTCTGTGTGTGTGTGCGTGCGTGTGTGTCTGTGTGTCTCTGTGTGTGTCTCTGTGTGTGTCTCTGTGTGTGTGTGTCTCTGTGTGTGTGTGTCTGTGTGTCTCTGTGTGTGTGTCTCTCTGTGTGTGTCACTGTGTGTCTGTGTGTGTGTCTCTGTGTGTGTGTGTGGCAGAGCTGCTGTCTGTGTGTGTGTCTCTGTGTGTCTCTGTGTTTATCTGTGTCTGTGTATGTATCTCTGTGTCTGTGTGTGTGTCTGTCACTCTGTGTGTGTGTCTGTGTATCTGTGTTTGTCACTGTGTGTCTGTGTGTGTGTGTCTGTGTGTGTGTCTGTGTCTGTGTGTCACTGTGTGTGTGTGTCTGTGTATCTGTGTGTGTGTGTGTGCGTGTGTCTGTGTCTGTGTGTGTATCTCTGTGTGTCACTGTGTGTCTGTGTGTGTGCATCTCTGTGTGTCTGTGTGTGTCTGTGTGTGTATCTCTGTGTGTGTGTGTGTCTGTGTCTGTGTGTGTATCTCTGTGTGTCTGTGTGTGTCTGTGTGTGTATCTGTGTGTGTGTGTCTGTGTCTGTGTGTGTGTCACTGTGTGTCTGTGTGTGTATCTCTGTGTGTCACTGTGTCTGTGTGTGTATCTCTGTGTGTCACTGTGTCTGTGTGTGTATCTCTGTGTCTGTGTGTGTCTGTGTCTGTGTGTGTATCTCTGTGTGTCACTGTGTCTGTGTGTGTATCTCTGTGTGTCACTGTGTCTGTGTGTGTATCTCTGTGTCTGTGTGTGTCTGTGTCTGTGTGTGTATCTCTGTGTCTGTGTGTGTCTGTGTCTGTGTGTGTATCTCTGTGTCTGTGTGTGTCTGTGTCTGTGTGTGTATCTCTGTGTGTGTCACTGTGTGTGTGTGTATCTCTGTGTCTGTGTGTGTGTCTGTGTCTGTGTGTGTATCTCTGTCTGTGTGTCTGTGTGTGTGTATCTCTGTGTCTCTGTGTGTGTCTGTGTCTGTGTGTGTATCTCTGTCTGTGTGTCACTGTGTCTGTGTGTGTGTATCTCTGTGTCTCTGTGTGTGTGTCTGTGTGTGTGTGTGGCAGAGCTGCTTTCTGTGTGTGTTCTGGACCTGGACCCCTTGCTAGAGAACCTGATCTGCAGTCCTTTCTCTCCTTCCTCAGGTGGCTTGTCTTTCACCTTCTTGATGGTGTGCTTTGCAGTGTAGAGGTTTCTGGCTTTAGCCCTGGCCGGTTTGGCTCAGTGGATGGAGCGCCGGCCTGCAGGAGGGGGTGATGGAGAAGGTGGTGGAACAGGACCAGTGGGGTGATGGAGGGTGCAGGCAGGGTAGCACGTGCATGTGGGGGGTACGCCCAGCTCTGTGAGCTTCCCATGGGCGGTCCCTGCTCACCCAGGCAGGCATGTGCCTTCACCCTTGAAGTTGGGGGGCCCTCTCTCTCTGGGGGGGCCCCAGCCTGTCTTCTCCCAGCACCGACACCTCCGCCCTGTGCAGCCTGTCAGCTGGACTCGTGGTGCAAAGCAGGTAGCTGACCAGAGCGCGGGACATGCCTGCTCGCAGGCGTGCGTGGAGGCGACCAGCTGTGCAGGCACCGGCTTCCTCCGGGCCAGCTCACTCGACTTCGTGGCGCTGAAGCAGATCTGGCAGGTGCCGCTGCAGGACACGCGGGGGGGCTGGGTGCGCGTGCTGTTTTGGCTCTGGGGTGTGACCCTCTCTGCTGAAGGCGCTCCGACACCCGTGTCTGGCAGTTTGACGGGCTGTCGGCACTGAGTGGGCAGTGAGCGGGAAAGCTGTGGCCTGGGACCCTTCGTTTGGGTTTTAATTAGTAATTAGGCATTAATTAGATGTGCAGGTGTCCGAGAGCCAGGGAGTGACTGTCCCTGCCTGGCGTCTGACCCAGCCTGTGAGGGGCCTGGCCGCAGGGCTCCTAGGCCGCAGGGCGTGCGGACAGGGTCAGCCTGCCAGTCCCTCGGAGCCGTGTGTGGCTCTCGGTGCCGTCTTGGTTGTGGTGAGTTCGCCACCGCCTCTCGGGGTGGCACCCTCCTGGGCTTCACGTCGGGGGCGTCGGGGTGTTTGTCCCATTTGGTCCCCTAATCCTAACCCTAGAGCCGCGGTGGGCAAACTGCAGCCCGCGAGCCACATGCGGCTCTTTGGCCCCTTGAGTGTGGCTCTTCCACAAAATACCACATGTGGGCGCGCACGTACAGTGCGATTGAAACTTCGCAGTCCATGCGCAGAAGTCGGTGTTTTGTGGAAGAGCCACACTCAAGGGGCCAAAGAGCCGCATGTGGCTCGTGAGCCGCAGTTTGCCCACCGCGGCCCTAGAGGACCTGGAGGACTCTGCTCCTCGGACAGGAGGTCCTCGAGGGTCGTCGCTCACAGGGGGCGGCCCGTCTCCCCTCCCGGCCTCGCCCAGTGCCTGCAGCCTGGGGCCAGGATGGTGTGAGCACTGTGGCCTGGCTGCCGCCCAGATGGCCTGCCCTCCTGCCCACCGGTCCGTGCTCAGTTTCACACCAGGGTCTCAGCTGGACAATGGTGTCACTTCTTCTGCGGGATCCCTCACCCTGCACAGCCCTTCCTGCAGCTGTGTCAGCCCCCAGGAGCCGGCCCTGGGGCAGGGCGCTCAGGGTCCAGGTGTTGTTCCTTCTGCAGGGATGCGCTCAGTGGGACCAGCTCTCTGTTGGCCTTCTGCCCTGCCGGGTCCCCCAGCCCCAGCACCTGGTGTGGGAGGCCCTGGGCGTCCCTGGGTGGGGGGTCTGCGTGCACACTGCCTTGACCAGGAAGTGCCAAACCCCGAAGGTGCGGGCATCCCTGCACACCCTGCCCAGAGGCTGGGGCTGGGGCTGGGGCTGGGGCTGGGGCGGGGCTGATGGGCTTGCAGGTGGGTGTGGCCATTGCAGGTGGGTGTGGCCGCTGCCCCAGGCTGTCTGACACCCCCTCTTACTCCCCCCCCTTGTCTCCCTCCCTGAGGTTTCTCGGAATCGGCGCCTGTGGCTTTTCTCTTGGTGAGAACCCGGCTTGTTTCCTCCCGCGTCCTATCCGCTCAGACAGGAAGCCCCACCCTTGCCCTGTAACCCGCCCCCCACCGTCTGTGCTCAGGTGGCGGGCACCCGCCAGTGCAGGCAGAGGTCGGCCCACTGGCACCCTCATGGGGCGTCTCCCCGAAAAGGCCACACCCCATGGGTCTTTCCCGAGTGCTGGTCTCCATCAGGTCCGTTGCTCTGTGCTGCCGGGACCGCCCTCCTGGCCCCACGTGTTGGGGGTCATTGTCCTGTTAACGTCAAAATCCACTGAAACCTGTAAAGAATTGTTGTGAGTTTATTTGAGCCAAATTGTTGACATACGCTGGGAAGCAGAACCTCAACGCATTGAGATAGTGCTCCGGAGAATGGCGGGTTACATCTGTATTTATACATTTGCAATCAAAGGAGGGACGGAGGTGGGTTACATGAAATCCACTGGTGACAGATTAAGGAGGAGGGATAGAGCCAAGCGGGGAAACCCCTGGGATTGGATAAAAAGTAAAATGATGGACACATGCTTAGGTGGGTGCAGGAACAATTAACATGATGATGAAGGAATCTGTGGTCTCTGTCCTGGCGCCCAGCACATTAGGTTGTGCCCCAGGGGCTCCACAAAAAGGGAAGTTACAAGTTACCCAGACATTTCACAGGGATGTTATCATAGATGCAAAAAGACTGATAGGCTCCGTTAAGGTAAAGGTTGACCTTGTCAGTGAAGATACTGGCCTAGGAGGTGACCACCCACCATCACTGCGTTAGTTCAAGTTTAATTTCAGACCATCCTTTGTGGTGACTTTAGGTCTCTGAGTTTGCAAGACCGCCATGCAGGCCTCCCCTGAGCTGGTCAGGTCAGCATGTGGCCCCTTTTGTCCACAGTCCTCCCGGGGCTGGAGGGCTGCCTGCTTCCTGGAGTGGAATTTGGGGGTGAGGCTCCCTGGCCCCAACCCACACCCTGTCTCTTGAGCGGAAAGGGGCTGCAGGACCAATGGCTGCCCCGCGGCAGGGTGCAGGCGCCTGTCACGTGCTGCTCACTCACTCCGTGGGCCTGGACAGGACCTTCCCCTGGAGCCCTCGGTCCATGGTCCCTGCCCCGGGTCCGGCCGGCCCAGGTCTCCTGTTTCGTAGTGACAGCCTTGGTGAGCAGCACTGTGACCGACCGCCTCCCCCCACCCGCAGGGAAGCCCCACCCCTCGGGGCCAGTTCTGTGGCACAACACTGTCTCCCAGCGCTCCCGGCGGGGGAGGGAGTGGCAGCCCCTCGCCCTCAGTGGGTGTTTTTGGCCCGTGGTGTGGATGCAGGCACAGCGGCTCTGGGTGCCCCCGTCTTCTGGACACGCCCAGGCCCCTTGTACCTTGGGAGTCGAGACCCTGTGTCCCCCAGGAGCCCACCTGGGCCCCCAGTGCCAGGAAGCTGAGCTCACCTGGTGTGAGCAGTGCCTCTGTTTTGATGTTTTCTCGGAGGGCTCATTGCTGCAGGCCGCTCACCCCACCCCACGGTGCAGGCCAGAAGCAGCTTTGGAAGCTCGTCCTGTTTGGTGAAATCCAGAACTCGGGGGGAGCCGTGGGACACCCAGGGAAGCTTCGGCTGCTGACAAGCACACTCGGCCTGGGGGTCTGTCCCCCGGGCGTCTGTCCCCCCGGGGGTCTGTCCTCTGGGGGTTTGTCCTCTGGGGGTCTGCCCCTGGGGGTCTGCCCCTGGGAGTCTGTCCTCTGGGGGTTTGTCCCCTGGGCGTCTGTCCTCTGGGGGTTTGTCCTCTGGGGGTCTGCCCCTGGGGGTCTGCCCCTGGGAGTCTGTCCTCTGGGGGTTTGTCCCCTGGGCGTCTGTCCTCTGGGGGTTTGTCCTCTGAGGGTCTGCCCCTGGGGGTCTGTCCTCTGGGCGTCTGTCCTCTGGGGGTTTGTCCTCTGGGGGTCTGCCCCTGGGAGTCTGTCCTCTGGGGGTTTGTCCCCTGGGCGTCTGTCCTCTGGGGGTTTGTCCTCTGAGGGTCTGCCCCTGGGGGTCTGCCCCTGGAAGTCTGTCCTCTGGGCGTCTGTCCTCTGGGGGTCTGCCCCTGGGGGCTTCCCGGACAGGCCACTGGGCCGGGGAGTGGGGCTGGTCAGCGCAGACTTTGGAAGGCCCTGGGCTGCTGCTGTGTGGGGCACCGCGGGGTGATGGTGAGGGCCCCACGCAGCGCACCAGTGGAGTCTGCTGGTTGGGGGGGCCCTCCCAGGGCGTGGGCGTCCCCAGGTGCCAACGGGAACATTTGTGTCGCTCACAGGTCTCCTCTGAGCCCCCCGTCTCCATCAGAAAAACAGACGATGCTCCCTCCCAGCACCCCACGTCTTCTGAGAAGGACAAACAGTCCAGCTGGCTGCGGACCCTGGCCAGCTCCTCCAGCAAGGTCTGCGCAGGGCGGGGCGGGCGCGGGGCGGGGCCTGCGGAGGGGGCGGGGTAGGGGCGGTGCGTGATGGGCGGGGCGGGGCCTGCGGAGGGGGCGGGGTAGGGGCGGTGCGTGATGGGTGGGGCGGGGCCTGTGGGCGGGGCCACCAGCGCAATGCACTGGCCTCTGATACCAGGCTCCTCCCTCTCCCCCCGGCAGAGCCTGGGCTGTGCTCACCCTCGCCAGCGCCTCTCCGCCTTCCGACCCTGGTCCCCTGCCGTCTCTGCCAGTGACAAGGAGCTCTCCCCCCACCTCCCAGCCCTGATTCGAGACAGGTAAGGGGCCGGCTGCTCAGCGGCCAGCGGTCCCCGCAGGCCTGGGCACCGCTGGACTCTGCAGCCTCCGAGTCAGTGGTCAGCTCCCTACTGAGCTGCCCGCCAGGACGACCTCAGGCAGCTGCCTGTGAGGCCGGGTGTGCTCCCACCTGCGTGCGCAGCCCTGCCACACGCTCCCGCAGCCTGGCTGCCTGCTACCTGAGCCTCCATGGGCCGGGGCAGTGGGACCCGCCTTAGGTTTTTTTGTTGTTATTTGCTTTTTAGTGAATCCTCACCCAAGGGCATTTTTCCCCATTGATTTTTAGAGAGTGAAAGGGAGTGGGCGGGGGCGGGGGGGGGGGGCATCCATGTGAGACACATCGATGGTTTGTCTCCTTCCTGCACGTGCCCCGGGGCTGGGGATCGAACCTGCAACCGAGTTACATGCCCTTGACTGGGAGTCAAACCTGTGACCCTTTGGTCCACAGGCTGACACTCTAACCCAGCCGTGGGCAAACTACGGCCCGCGGGCCGGATCTGGCCCGTTTGAAATGAATAAAACTAAAAAAAAAAAAAAAAGACCGTACCCTTTTATGTAATGATGTTTACTTTGAATTTATATTAGTTCACACAAACACTCCATCCATGCTTTTGTTCTGGCCCTCCGGTCCAGTTTAAGAACCCCTTGTGGCCCTCGAGTCAAAAAGTTTGCCCACCCCTGCTCTAACCACTGAGCTAACCAGCCAGGGCCCACCTCTCATTTGAGTGACCCTGGGCGTCTGTGCCTGGCGTGTGGTGGGTGTAGGCTTCCCGATGCCCAGGCCCCAGCTGTCCAGCCATTGCCAGTTGGCCGCTGTGATGGGCGTCAGGAAGAGCTGGTCTGGAACTTCCTGTGGAGTCAGGGTTGGCTGCAGCCGTGGCAGCCAGTGTTGGTTTCAGCCCCGGGCCCTGCTGGCGTCTCCCTCACACCTTCCGTGCTGAGCACTCGCCTGCTGGTCGGCGCTGACAGCCCCCCCACCCCATGCCTCCGCCCCTGCAGCTTTTACTCCTACAAGAGCTTCGAGACCGGTGTGGCCCCCAACGTGGCCCTGGCCCCACCGGCCCAGCAGAAGGTGGTGAGCAGCCCACCGTGTGCCACCATCGTCTCCCGGGCCCCCGAGCCCCTCGCCACCTGCATCCAGCCACGGAAGCGGAAGTTGGCAGTGGACACACCTGGGGCCACAGAGACGCAGGCGCCCACAGTTACCCCGGAGGACGACAAGGACTCAGAGGCAGAGGTGGAGGTGGAGAGCAGAGAGGAATGTACGTGTGAGCCGCCTGCTGCCCCGGCGGCCAGCCCCTCGCCCCGGCGGCCAGCCCTTCCGGGAGGGGGTGGCGCGAGCTCCCCCGTAACTGGCACCTGTTTGTTTCCACAGTCACCTCCTCCCTGTCCTCGCTCTCCTCTCCGTCCTTTACCTCGTCCAGCTCAGCCAAGGACCTGAGCTCCCCAGGGGTGCATGCCCCCCTTGCCCCCCCCACAGCCCCGGACACCTCGGTCCCCACCGACACCCCGAGTGGGGGGCTGGAGGCGGAGCTGGAGCACCTGCGTCAAGCCCTGGAGGGCGGCCTGGACACCAAGGAGGCCAAAGAGAAGTTCCTGCACGAGGTGGTGAAGATGCGCGTGAAGCAGGAGGAGAAGCTGAGCGCCGCCCTGCAGGCCAAGCGCAGCCTCCACCAGGTGACAGCGGGCAGGGCTTTGCGGGCTCCTCAGCCTTGTGCCCCAGAAGGAGGGGCCGCCAGCCCCCAGCAGCAGGTGTGCAGGCCCCACACGGTGTCCGCGTGGCCAGGAAGGAGGGCGCAAGGCACGGGCCATGCCCCCCCCACGGCTCTTCCGCACTCACTTTGCCTCTTCCCCCCCCACGGCTCTCCCCCCCCCCCCCACGGCTCTCTCCCCCCCCCCACGGCTCTCCCCCCACACACACGACTCTCCACACACACACATGGCTCCCCCCCCACACACACGGCTCTTCCTCCCCTCCACGTCTCCCCCCCCCCCCACGGCTCTTCCTCCCCCCCACGGCTCTCCCCCCCCCGCCACGGCTCTTCCTCCCCCCCACGGCTCTCCCCCCCCTCAAGGCTCTCCCACACACACACTGCCTCTCCCTCCCTCACCAGGTCTAGGCAACCCCACAGAAGTGACTTTCTTGTGACAAGGGAGCTGGAGGCTTGAAGCCGTCTGGGCCCCAGCGGCACCCTCGTCCCCCAAGCAGGGCAGACAGGACAGGACCCCTGTGGGTCCTGGAGCTCAGCCAGTCTCCCCACGGCTGTCCCCGGCTTGCTTGCTGCTTCTCTGACGAGTGGGGAGGCTGAGTGAGTTCCCAGCGCCTGGGGAGGGCGGGGCCTTCACACCAGCTTTGGTGAATTCACACCTCTGCTGGCGTCTGGCAGCTCCGGACAGCTTCACACGTGGGCTGCTAGCACAACACAACCCTGCGGTCTCGAGAGCCCCAGGATAGCGGGCGCCCCCTCTAAGCGTATTTCAGGCACCAGGCTCTGTGCTCCACTGCCCTCCCCTCCCTGGCGCTGCCCTCCGGCCTGGCTCTGGTGGCGGTGTGACTCCCACATGCATATTTATGAGCGTGTTTGCAGGGTGCGTCACAGATAACCAGCTGGAGCAGCGGGGAAGGGGCTGCCTCCCTCTGGCTCGGTGCCACCTGCCACTGGCGCTGAGGGAACCCCTGGCTGCAAAGAAGCCCCAGGGGCTGGGCACCGTGGGCACGGAGGGAACTCGGGGAGAAGGCGGTCCAGGCTCCGCAGCAGCTTCTAAGTGCAGCAGCCTCCTGGCCAGACCCCAGGCCCAGAGTGGGTGCTGGGACCCCAGGCCCAGAGTGGGTGCTGGTGAGAGCGGAGCCCTGGCACGCAGGGGGTGAGAGCCCTGAGGCTGCGGGACCTTGCTGGGACCCGTCAACGTGCAGGGAGACAGGAGGGTGTGGAGGCAGAGAGGAGCCCAGTGGTGGCACTTCCTGGATCACAGGTGCCGTGGAGCGGCCAGAGTGCGCCTGGAGGGCAGGCCTGTGTGTCTGTGTACGTCTGTGTCTGTGTGCATGTCTGTGTGCACGTGTCTGTGTGTCTGTACATGCGTGTATGTGCACATCTGTGCGCGCGCATGTCTGTGTGTGCGTGTCTGTATGCATGTGCCTATGTCTGTGTGTGTGTCTGTACATGCGTGTATGTGCACGTCTGTGTGTGTGTGTGTATCTGCCTGGCTTGCCCGCAGGCCTGTTCCCCGTGGGAGTGGGTGGGGGCGGAGCGGGGAGCCCGAGGCGGTCGGGCCGCGGTGACCGAGCTGCCGCACAGGAGCTGGAGTTCCTGCGCGTGGCCAAGAAGGAGAAGCTGCGGGAGGCCACGGAGGCGAAGCGCAACCTGCGGAAGGAGATCGAGCGCCTCCGCGCCGAGAACGAGAAGAAGATGAAGGAGGCCAACGAGGCGCGGCTGCGCCTGAAGCGGGAGCTGGAGCAGGCGCGGCAGGTCCGGGTGTGCGACAAGGGCTGCGAGGCCGGCCGCCTGCGCGCCAAGTACTCCGCCCAGGTGCGCGGGCGGGCGGGCCGGCCGGGGGGCGCAGGGATCCCCTCCCGCGCGGCCCCCTTGCGGGCAGTGGGCTGGGTGGCCTCTCCACCGGCCTCGCTGAGGCCCCAGGCACTGCTGCCCCGAGTCCCCGCCTTGGGCTCCGCGTGCCCAGCGGGCGGCTGGCGTGGGTCCAGACGGGCACCCTGGAGGCCCTCCCGGCGCCGGTGATGGCCGGGCGTGGGGGCGCTGACACGGGTTTCCTTGCAGATCGAGGACCTGCAGGTGAAGCTGCAGCACGCAGAGGCCGACCGCGAGCAGCTGCGCGCAGACCTGCTGCGGGAGCGCGAGGCCCGCGAGCACCTGGAGAAGGTGGTGAAGGAGCTGCAGGAGCAGCTGTGGCCGCGGCCCCGCCCCGAGGCCGCGGGCAGCGAGAGCGCCACGGAGCTGGATCCCTAGTGGACCCCCTGCGTCCTGTCCCGGTTTGGACCCTGTGGGGAAGGGCCGGCAGTCGCCGCGCCGCGGGGCTCTGCGTGGGTGGGCCCGCCCGCCCTCCTCCCGGCCCAGATAGCACAACGTCTTACTGTGCCTCCACCAAGCGAGTGTTTGGAACCACATTCTTTTGGAATCCACAGCAAATTTTCTACTGGCCAAGTTCAGGCGCAAGCGGGCCCCACCGCAGCCGGCCGGCCACTGGGCCACGGGCCTCCGCTTGCCTGGGACATCCTAACATTACACTTTTGTTATAAGCTATTTAAAACCAATAAGGAGACTTGGTATTCAGAAAAAAAATCAACACGTTTTTTAATGACTAACTTTTAAAAGCCCCACCACCACGTGACGCCATCGGGACCCCAAGGGAGCCGGGGCGGCGCCCGGCAAAGCCATCACAGCTCCTCGGCCCGCGGCTGCATGAGGACAGGGAGGGTTTTTCTCCAGAGTCTATTTTTTCAGCGACAAGGACCCAGGTCTCCTGTGCTGCCGCGGGGAGGGGAGCGCCCGCGCCGGAGCTGACACTGCCGCCTTAGCCGGCCCGCCCTCGCCACCTGCCGAGGGGACAGGACTGTCCGGCCGCCCGGCCGCAGCGACCTGCTCCGCTGGGCAGATGGCGCTCCGCCAGCCGAGGCCGCAGCAGCAGAACAAAACAGCATTACTTCACTCTCCTTTTTCTCTCGTTCGTTTGTTCATTTAAACGTACACTTAGAACTGCACTTTGTCGGAAACCTTCCCCTGTTTCTCCCCCAGTTGACTGAGGTTCTCACCTTTCAGACGTTGAACCCGCTCTGGCGCGGGCCCGCCTGCCCGCTCGGGCGTCGAGAAGCCCCTCTGGTGCTCGGTTGAACAAGGGAATCACACGGAAACGAAATGCAAAAACTGAACTTCGGGGGTAGTTCTGTGCCTTCCAGCATCTTGTACAGCGAATCCTGACTCGTCTTTACCCCCAGATATCCGTCTTCAGTAGCGATTGAACCTGCCACTATAAGAATAAGTTCCTTGCATTTATTCCAGATAATCTCGTTTACTCTCCGCTGTTGTTTATGCAAATCGTGTAAGGTTTTCCACGCCCAAGCTTGAAAGTGATTTCCCGGGAGACGGGCGCTGCCCACCGGAGATGACGGTATTTGCGGACGAGGAAGATCTTACCGGAGTCTTCGCAGTCTCCGTCCTGACGCCACCGCAGCTGCGCCGTCGGGCGGGGACGTGGGTGCGACATCCCCTGCGGGTCGCCCTGGGTTTACTGGGGGCCTGGGTGCCGCTGGGCCCCCTTCTGAAGTGCAATGCAAAAGGGACACCGTGATCGCAGCGAGCGTTTGGGTTTTTTTCTTTTCGCTTTGTTGTTCTTTTGCAGTTATTAAACCTGTATGCATGGAATTCAACCTCTGCCACACGTGCACCCCTCGATGGGCATTATTACCGTGTCGTGTAAAGGGTCAGTTAGGCAACTCTCAGAATGCGTGTCAGCCTTGTTTTTCTAGTCGTGTTTTTTTCAGCCCCTTTTCAAGGGAACTAAACGGTGTAGCTGGAGCTTGTGCGTGTGGGTGCGCTTCTGTGGGGCCGGGCGGGCTCCGGAGGGAGACGCGACCTCCAGTTGGACACGAGGGAGCCACCTGTCCGTCCCCTGGCACTGTCCCCCCCCAGTCACCCACGCCTCTGCCAGCTGTGTCCCCAAACGCCAGGGGGAAGAGGTAGACACGCAGTGGCTACTTGTCCCCAGGAGCCGGGGGGATGGGGCCCTGGGCAGGCCCTGTCCCACCCAGGCCTGGGGGGGAGCGACGGGGCGGGAGGCACACGGGCGGCTCCCCTTCACCAGCAGCTCAGCCTTCCTGGGCAGCTCCCTGGGCGAGGCCGGGGCAGGGGTGCCCGGCAGCTCCACCCTGTGGTGCAGCTCACACAGGCCCAGCCCCCTCCCTGGTGCAGCTGCGGCCCTGCCCTTCCCCAGGGAGTGGGTGTCCTGTGGGCAGGTGACCAGGTGTGACACCGTCCGACTGTGTAGCCGAGTCGCTCGCCTTCCTCTGCCCGGAGAGGCTTCCCGAAGGGAAACACAACAGCAATAACAATCCACGGGCAGCTAACCCTTCCCGCCTCCGCCTCGCCAGCTGGCCGGGCGACGCCCGGAGACTCCGTTATACCCTCACCACCCGTGTACGCGGGGGTTCCAGAAGCCCCTCTCCTACCCGGGAGCCGTCCTGTGTCCTGGGCCGTCGTAACGGGACCTGCTCCTCTGCGGGACGGGGACGCCCTGCCCGTGGGTCCCGAGGAAGCTTGTCCGTCCGACAGCAGGAGTCGCAACGACCTTTTCTTCAATTAAGGAAAAACGCAGCTCTACCTGTGTCCCCGCCAGGAGCACCCACCGCGCCCCGTCCTCTCCTTTGCTGCTGCTAACGACAATACGACTTACTCTACGATTCGAAAGCTATTTTTATGTAATTAATGTATGCGCTCTTGTTTATAAATGCCTGATTTAAAGAGAAAGAAAGCTTGGCATATTTATCGCCTTCGCTCTGTGCCCGCTCGCCCTTCGGCGCCCCTCCCCCGACGTGACCTTGTACAATAAAGGACTTTGAGAGGACACGCGGCCGCCGTGCTCGCCCACCGGAGCCCAGGGAGGGGAAGGGGCGGCTGCCAGGTCCACCCCCACCCCCACCCCGGTCACGATGAGCTGCGCCTCCTGGTGCCCGGGACATCCGCTCGAGGCCCTGCTCAGCCTCCATGGGGCCTGTGAGGCCTCGTCCCCCACAGAGCATGTCTTTCACGGGGCGGGGAACGGTGTCAGGGCCCTGGACCCCAAGTGTGGCCCTGGGGGAGAAGCAGGGCCCTCTCCATGCCGCCTCGCTTCCCCGGAGGCTCCGCAGACCCCGCTGTGCTGGGCCTCCCGCCCGCCCCGGCCCCTCGCTGGTCCTCCAGGCGGCGGGAGCGCAGGTGCAGCCGGCACAGGCCCTGTCTCCTGCAACCGGGAAGCCCCCCAGCCTGAGCCCAGAAGTGCTGGTGCACACAGATCCCCCCTGGTCCCCAGGTGCAGGTGGCCAGCCCAGTGTCCTGAGAAGGCCACGCCCCCCCCCCCAGGTCTGGTCAGGCTGGGTTGAGGGGGAACGGGGCCCAGGAGAGAGCTCCACACCCGAGGCCACTGTTGCTATAGCCCCTGCCAAGACCAGAACCTGGGCCCCAGCAGCTGCCCCTGTGGGTGATGCCTGGGGTCGGAGGCAGGCCAGGTGCCCCCTTCCTGCTGGGCCTGGACCGGGAGCCCTGCCTGGGTGGGTGGCCTCTCAGTGGGGCACTGCTGAGGCCCCGATATCCTCTGCCCCAAGAGCATCCCCCCCAGTGCAGCTGCCCCCCAGGGGTCACCTGGGCCTGGACCCCACCCCCCAGAGGGAGGAGAGGGAGTGAGGGTCTGGTGGTCCCCCCAACACTTTCCACCAGGGGGGCTGCCCTCCCGCCGTCTTCTGAGGTCCCGAGTGACAGCTGTCCATTGTGGCCCATCGGGGTCCCGGGCCCCTGCAGCCGGGGGTGAGCCCAGGAGAGGGCAGCACGGCCATGTGACCTGTGGGCTCGTCTGACCAGTTGCCACCGCTGGGCTCCGGCGCCGCCACTGGCGTCCATCCACCCAGGGCCTGCCCTGTGGGTGCCCAGAGCTCCTCTGAGGCCCGTCCTACCCTCTGCCTCTGAGGGTCTTGCCTTGCCCTTCCCCAAGCACCTGGCCCTCCTGGCCCCCCACCACTCACGTCCAGATGCCACTCGTCCCCCCTCCAGAGAATTGAGGGGTCGGGCCCCGGGGCAGGGGGGCGGAGGTGGGGAGGCAAGGCTGGACAGGAGGTGTGTCCCGGGGGAGGTTGGCCCTGCTGGAGGCCCTGGGCAAGGCGGCCTGGGTCCCTGTGGCCGGCAGGGACTTGGAGCCAGCCCACAGCAGCTTCCTGGCTCCCGGCTCGGCCGCCTGCCCAGGCTGCCCTGGCTCCACTTTGGACTTAAATTCACAGGATTAAAAAGGTCACACACACCCCAGGGCAGGCAGCATGGGGGTCACCTGGCATCAGAACCCCCTTCCCAAAGCCATTCTGGGGGGTCAGGGATCCCCCTGTGGGTTTAGGGGAGAGAAGGTCGGCGCAGGAGAAAGCCCCTCCCCCGATTCCTAGCAGCCCCGGCCTCCAGGACAGGGGAGTGGGCAAAGGCTTGGAGGGGTCAGAGATGGCCCCACCCCCACTTTTGGGCTCCCGGGCCATCCTGCAGCCCAGCCTTCCCTGCTTGGGGCTGGCCCAGCGAGGTTCCCTACTCCCCAAGGCCTGGAGGTGAAGGGAGCCCCGAGTGGAGGGGGTGCTTTTGGGAGCCTCCTGGGGTCCCTGTCCCCACCCCAGCTTTCACTGCCTGCCACCTGCAGCCCAGCTGCCCTCGTCCTCCCTCTCAGCTGTGCCCGCCTGTCTCTAGTCCGTCCTCTGACATGACCTCTTGAGGAGCCCCGGCCGCCGCCACCCCCCATGCCGTGTGGTCAGGGGGCGACCGCAGGTGCAGGACTCGAACCCTGGCCCTCATCTGGGAGGCGGGTGCCGGGCGCGCCCTCCTGGAAAGAGGAAGCCGCCCACTCGCAGCAACAGCTGCACGGCTTCCCCCTCCCCCCCAAGCTGGCCTCAGGGTGGCCCTCGGCCTGCACCCCACCCACACCCGGCCCGCCCTGCGCCCCTCTCCCTCCCCCCTGCCTGTCCTGCCACAGGGTCATCCCTTCTGCTGGTCAAGGAGAGACCAGCCGGAGCCCCGCGGGCAGGCCCGAGTCTGGTCGGGGGGTTCATGAGTGTCCCAGGCCGCTCCCCACACTCTGCGGGCCTGGCCTCTGGGCAGCTGCTGTCCCAGCCCTGGCTGCACACTTGGGGGACCTGGGGGGCCACCACCTACAGGGAGATGGGGATCCTGTAGGAAAAATGGGGGCTGGTCCACCCTTCTGGCCCTCAAAAAGGTGGGGCTGGGACCCTGCTGGGCGGGCCCACTGGGATGAGAAACCAGGGGCTTGGATGGGGTCCCAGACCCTCCCCACGGAAGCCACTGCCCTCTGGGGGCAGCCGCCCCGCCCCCTCCTGCCTGCCCCGCCCATGGCCAGGCCCTGGGAGGGGTGCGGACAGAACGTTTGGGGCCTGGATGCCCGCCAGCCCCTGCCCCCCGCGTAATGATGACGTGCGCCCTGCCGGCCCCATGCACACAGCCATCTGTGCCCAGGCCTGTGCCAGGGGCTGCGGGCCGCGGCTCCGGCCCTGGAGCAGGTGGCCCCACCGCAGGGGGTGGACAGGCAGGTGGAGCCAGCCCGGCTTGTCTTTGGAGCGTCCTGTGCCGGGCAGGTGTCCGGCCGGGCTGGGGTGGGGCCTTCTGCTCTCGCCCGGCCTGGCAGCCGTATGTGCAGGAAGCGTGGCCCAGGTCCCTCCTGCTGCCACGGGGGCCTGTTCCAGGAACCTCCGGGGACAGGGCACCTTGTGAAGGAGGCAGCTGGAGGTCGGGGCTCAGATTCCCATGCCCAGAAGGCCCCCCTCAGAGGACACGTGTCCAGGGCCACCTGAGTCCAGCTCCGGGCCCTGGCAGGGTTGAGAAAGAGGGAAGGCAGGAGAGGCAGCCTGGTGCCCAGCAACAGCCCCTTGGCACTGAACTGCGGCCCAGGGACAGGCCTGGACAGGCGGGCTGCGGCCAGGCCCCGTGTCCACCCGGAAGGCTGTGGGGTGGCCCGGCGTCCGTGTGCTGGTGTGCACAGGGAAGCCAGACCAGCTTGCACGCAGGCTTGGGGGTGTAGGTGTAGCTCCCCCCTTCCTCCGCCCTTCCCTGCTCCCCCCAAATCTGGCCAGGCTCCTTGGGCAGCTGGTGCCCGGCCGGGCCCACTCCCGTGAGCGCCGACTCCCTGGCTGCCCACCCCGGTCTCTATCCTCTGTTTTGGTGGGGTTCCCAGGTCCACAGTGGGGATGGGAGTGGGTAGGCAGTCGTCGGGAGACCCCGAAAGCAGGCTGCACGTCGCGCCCTCCAACGCCAAGCCTCCCAGGCTCTGAAGAGGTGGGCAGCCCTCGCTGGGCCTGGCAGCGGGGTCTGGGGGCTGGGTCAGGCCCTGCTGCTGTGCCTCAGGTTCATGTCTCGGTCAGTCCTGGTTCCCTGTGGAGGCACAACCAGAGCGGCTCCGGTGGGACCAGCAGGCATGTGCCGAGCTGCGAGCACGTATGGGTGGCAGACACGGGGGCAGGAGCTGAGGGGCACAGCCCTCCCGCTGCCCAGTGAGTGGGGGCAGGCCCGGGGGCTCCGCTGGCCAAGAGGAAGGGGCTGGGCCCCAGCCGTGAGGAGACCCAGGTCCCCAGGGGCTGGCAGGACAGAGCCAGGAACCAGAGGGGCAGCCGTACCCCGTCCACGCCAGGGGTCTCCTAGCCGTGGAGGCCGGCGACGGCTGTAAGCATGTACGTGCTTGTGTGTGTGCACACGTGTGTGCCGAGACACGCGTGTGCAGGGCTGGGGGCTGGGAGGAGGGAGACCAGGATCTGCCCTGATGGGGCTGGGGCTCCTGTCACTCGCTGAGCTGGCACCAGGTTGGCAGAGCCTGGGCAGCCGCGGCCGGTCAAGATGGTGTCCTTCCCTTCTTGGTGCCCTGGGGGCAGCAGGGGGCCGAGTTCTAGGGGGTCTAAACCCCCAGCCGGCGGGCCCTGGAGGCCGTGGGGCCCACGCCCTGACTTCCTGTTTCTAAGGAAAAAGTCCCAGAAAAGGCTCCGTAGTTTGGGGAGGAGGCTCCCTGCCAGGCTGGGGGGCGGAGGGGGCTGGGAGGTGCTGCATCCAGAGCGGGGGACCCAGAGGAGGGCTGCAGGGGTGTGGCCTGCGGTCTCCCCGCCGTGGCCCCTCCCCGAGGCCATCTGGTTCCCTCCACCCGCTTCTCCAGGCGGAGGCAGGGGCTGGCGGGACCGGCAGAGTGTGGGGGGCCCGGGGTCGGGCTCCTCCGCGGCAGGTGGCCGCCCACTACCCCATCTGCACCCCACGCTGGGGGGACGGGGTGCCCGGGCAGAGGGCCCGCCCCGCCTTGGGGCGCGCCCCTCGCCCCCAGCGCAGGGGAAGGCGGGGACGGGGCGGGACGGGGGGTGAGAATGCTGGTCCCCAAACTTCCCAAACCCCTGCTCCTCCGGCCGCTGGGAGCCGGGCTGGGAGGGTGCGCTGGGCGGGAGGGTGCGCTGGTCCCCCGCAGCCCCAGGCCCGGGGCCTCCCGGCCGCGCCTCCGGGGAGCGCGAGCCCCCCCGCCCCTCCACACGGAGGCCCGGCGCACGGTGCCCGGTCCGGGCGGGCGTCCTGGGTCAGGCGGGCTGGGGCCGCTGGGCCGTGAGTCACCGGCCCGCCCTCCGGGGCCCGCGATCAGAGGGCACAGCCCTTCCTCCGGGGCCGCCTCCGGATCCGCGGCCGGCGGGAGGGCGGGCTCCGCCCGGGGAGGGGACCGGCCACTGCGCCGCCTCCCCCGCCGCGGCCGCGGTTCCCCTCGCGCCCCCTCGGAAAGCGCGACTCAGCCCCGCGCCCCCGCCGCCCGGTTTCACTTCCCGCCCCCGCCTGGCGTCGCCCGGGCCTTGCAAACGCCCGTCCTCCCGGACCTCGACGGCGGGGCCGCGGCTTCCGGGGGGAGGAGGGGGCGGGGGGGGGCAGTGGCGGCCCCGCGCGCCCCGCCGGCTGCAGTCTCCACGCCTGCGCGGGCCTGACCCTCCCGCCTCCCCGTGCGGGACGGGGCCTGTGGGCGGGGCCTGAGATCAGGGCGGGGCGGGGCCTGTGATCGGGGCGGGGCCTGAGATCGGGGCGGGGCGGGGCCTGTGATCGGGGCGGGGCCTGAGATCAGGGCGGGGCGGGGCCTGTGATCGGGGCGGGGCCTGAGATCAGGGCGGGGCGGGGCCTGTGATCGGGGCGGGGCCTGGGACTCCGGGCGGCCCTCGCGGGGCCTCGGGGTGCAGGGGCGCCTGAGCGCGATCTACCTTCCCTCCCTGCGCGGGAAGGGGCTGGGGAGGCGGGCACCTCGGGGCGGGGAGGTGTCTCGGGGGCACGTTGAGCTGGAGGCGCCGCCCCCGCTGCATGTGGCTGCGTTCGGGGTCCCCGCGCTCCGAGCGTTCACCCAGTGTTCGAATTCCGAGCGCCCCGGCCTGGGGTGGTGGCGGCGGGGGGGGGGGGGGGCCCGGTGCGCCCCCAAACCCCGGCTGGCGGTGAAGGCGAACTGCAGCTCCCGGGGTTCGGGGAGGGGCGCGGTTCCCCGGGCTGGGCGGGCGCGCCCCTGGGTCTGCGTTCGAATCCAGCTTGGCCGGCTTTCTCTGGGGTCCAGCCCCGGTTTTGCACCGTTTCCGGCGGGAAGCCCCATCCTTTAGGACCCGCGTGCCCGCCGCCCCCCGAGCCCCGAGAAGCGCGTTCCCACGGGTGTCAAAAGCGCCCCTGCGCCCAGGCTCCGCCGGGTTCCACAGAGGCGCCGGGCAGCCCCTCCTCAACGCCCCCAACCAGGCCAGCAGGCGGGCCCCGAGCCAAGTCACTCCAAGGGCCGGGGGTGGAGGAGACCCCAAGGCCAGGGAATGCCACACGGGGCCTGCGCCTCCTTTGGAAACGCCGGCCTCCCTCCCCAGGCGGTGACCCCGTATTCACACCCTTGGGACCCCAGCCGCCCCTCCGGCTCATCCAGGCCGGGCCCTGTCTAGCCTCCCGCTCCTCTCCCCCCACCAGCCCCAGCTGCCTGGGCCGCCCTCTCCTGCCTCCTGTCCAGCAGGTCCCTTCCTGACCGGGCCTGTGGGGTCCCAGGTGCACCCAAACTCCACTCAGGGCCTCGGCCTTCAGGCCCCCGTCCGGTTTCTGCCCCCCTTTGCCCTCTGCCTGGTGGCGTCCTTGAGAGGGGGTTCCCCAAACCCCCGGAGGGCCAGCGCCCCTGAGCCTTGGGCCCGCGCCTATGTGTGGGAGGCCAAGGAGGGCGGAGGGGGTGGAGGTGGGCAGCACCCCTCCCAGGCCCCTTCCCAGGCCGCCAGCAGCGGGGCCCACGGGGATCCACGCACTGGGCTCTGGAGCGTTTGTGGGGCGCCCTGTCCTCGCCCCCGTCTCTGGCTGTGGCGGGGGAAGGGGCTGAGCGTTCTCCGCACCCCTGGGAGGAGGGGTCTCCAGCGTTTGGGGGAGTGTCACTGTCCCGGAGCCCCATGGGGGGGCGGCTGGCCTGGTGGCTGAGCCCACACATCTGGCGGGGCCTGTCAGGCTGCCCGACTAGACAATGGCGGCCCTATTTATAGTGTCTGTCCCCGTTGGCCATGGGGTGGCCTGCCTGCTCCTGGAGGCCTGGGGCCTGGAGCTGCCGTGTGGTCACTGCCTGCCCCCGTCGCTGCCCCGGCCACCCCCAGGCTTGCTGAGGGCCCCTGGGTGACTCAGGGCCCATGGGCAGGGCCCCAGGGCCGCACTCCCCACCTGCTGGGCCCCCGCCCGGCTCCCAGGGTCCCCTGGGCCCGCCCAGGCTCAGCCTCTTCCGTCGGAGAGGCCTGGGGGGCCCGCAGTGGCCGCCCCCGGGGAGCCGTGTGCTGGCCGGCCCAGGCTGCACAGGACCCGGTCTGGCAGGCTGGGCACCAGGGCACCGGGGCACCTCTAGGAAGCCCTGCCCGGGGCAGCTCCCCAGCTGGCCTGACACCCGCCTGGCACGGTGACCGGGCAGCCTGGCCAGGCAGTGGGAAGGGAGGCCGCCCTGGGGAGTGTCCTGGGTGACCCGCCTGCCAGGGGCAGAGGAGGCTGGGAGGGGCTGCCGGTGCCAGGCAGGCCGCGGGGCGACACGCAGACAGGAAGGGCTCTGTGTTGTGCTGGCCACTGGGCCGGCCCTGGGTGGTCTGAGAGGCTGGGCTCTCTGCTTGGTGGGGGGGCAGGGCCAGTGCTCGCCTCTTTCATCTGTCTCTGTCTCTCTGCCTCCATCTCTCTGTGTCTCTGTGTCTCTCTGTCTCTGTGTCTCTGTGTCTGTCTCTGTGTCTCTCTCTGTCTCTGTGTGTGTCTCTCTGTGTCTCTGTGTCTCTCTCTCTGTCTCTGTCTATGTCTCCCTGTCTCTGTCTCTCTCTGTCTCTGGCTCGCAGACCCCCAACAAGGACGAAGCTGCCTCTCTCCGGGCAGCGCCCCCAGGTGCCCCAGTGTGGCTGTCACTCAGTAAATCTCCGTGGAACGAGTCACCGTCGGGGCCAGTGCCTGGTCAGAGGTCAGAGCAGGAGGAGGCCGCAGGGGGCAGGCCTGGGGCGAGGGCTGTGCTTGGCTTTGGCCAGGGCCAGGCCCTGGAGCCCCCTCCCGCGCCTCCTGGGGAATAAGGTTTGGGGGGGCCTGATGCCACCCCCTCTACCAGCCCCTGCCCACAGCCCCACCCAGAATGGGGCGAGGGTGGCCTGTGCCCAGACCTGGCCCATGGGGGCGGCTCCCTCTGGGAAAAGCCGGGGGTCTCCAGGCCAGAGGCAGAGGGGGCCCCACCGGCAGGCCTGCGGGAGGGCCTGCCCAGCCTGGATTCTGGGGGCAGCGACCAAGTCAAGGTCACGCACTGCCCTGTTCAGCCACCTACCCGGTGGGGGAGGGGCAGGAGCTCAAAGCTCCAGAGGGAAGTTACAGGGGCGTCCCCCGGGCTCCGCCCTCCTGCCTCCCCCACCCCATGCCACTCTCTGGGGCTGGTCACCAGGTCTCACCTTGTGCCCTAGAGGCTGGCAGGACCGGAGAGGGTGCTGCCCTGTGAGCCTCCCGGGGACGCTGGGCGGCTGCTGGCAGGTGGACGGGCAGGGCCGGTGGCCAGGCTCTGGGGCTGCCCCTCGGGTGGGGGACGTGGGTGCTGCGGGTCACGAGGCCTGTGGGCAGCCGGGGAGCGGCTGGCAGGTGGGGCCTGGCCTGCAGCCACCTGGCTGCTCAGGCACTTCATGGCCGGACACTGCCCAGCAGCCCTGACGGCCAGGCCAGCGTCGGGGCCACTCAGGCCACCCTGACCCTCCCTCTTCTTTCATTTTGTTAAGAATCCAACGCCCTGGCCGGTGGCTCCAGGTGGTTGCGGCGGCGTCCTGGCCACCACCAGGTTTCGGGGCGATCCCGTCAGCGTGTGCGCCCGAGGCAACTGGTCACGGTTTCTCTCTCCCTCGCCCCCATTCCTCTCTCTAAAGTCAATTAAAAAAACAAACAGGTCCTGGGGGGAGGATTAAACAAAAAAAACCTGAAAGAAAAGAATTCAAAGTCTGTCTGGGGAAGCCGTGGACGTCTTGCTCCCTGTATGATTGTCAGTTTGGCTCGAATAAACTCATAAAAATTCTTAAAATAAAAACTTCGTATGGATTTGCCTGTGGGACACAGTATAGACTGGGGGTCGGGGGGGGAGCGGCTGCCTCAGGTCTGAACTCACCCAGCACCCCGAAGTGCAGGCCAGGCCCGGCGCTGTGCCCCCCACCGGCCTGCCGCCCACCAGCCTCCCTGCCCCTCGTCCACCACCGCCCATCGTCCCGCGGGGCCTGGCGGGGGCGGGCAGTGGGTGGGGCAGGGGACCGCAGCCTTCATCACCCTGACCCCCCACCCCCCGGGATCTAAGCGCCCCCAGGCCTCACGGAGCAGCCCCGGCCCCAGGGCAGCGTCAGGGGCCCAGCTTGTGGTCCCATTGGACCCCTAGGCCCTGGGGCCCCGCCTGGTTTGCTTTGGTGACTGGAGAGTGGGGTTCACACGTGTCTGCAGAGAGTTTACTACGCAGGAGCCGGCCCCGCCCGAGTCCCCAGGAGCCGCGTGTGGCTCCCGCCCTGAGCTGCGTGATTGGGGTTAATTCCCGGGGCCTCCTGGCGGGGAGACGCAGCGGCTGCCCCTGTGTCCGCACCGTCTTCTTCCCACACTGAGACGTCGTTTCCGTGGTTTTCCTTCGACAGGAATGAGTTTCGTCTTGAAGAGAAGGGAGAGCGGCTGATTGGCTGGGTCCCGGGGCAGCCGCGGGGGGAAGGGGTTTGCAGAGGGGGGCCGGTCACTGGGGCCCGTGGAGGCCCTGCCCTGCGTCCGGGCGGCCGTCACCCTTGCGGGCGGCCGTCCCACCGGCTCTACCTCCGCGGCTCCGGGCAGGAGCCCCCCCCGCCCCCCCCACCCCCCGCCCCCTGCCGAGGTGCTCTGACCCGGAGTCAGCGGCCCCCACGCCCACCGGGCACCGGCCCGGCCTCTCCTCACGGCCCGCCCGGCGGAAGCTCTGCTGAACCAGAAACCTGTGGCCACCAGCTCCTGGAGCCTGAAGGGGCCCCAGCTGCCCCCCCCCCCGCACCCCCGCTCAGGCTCACAGTTATGTCAGCTCCCCCAGAGGAGGCTCTGCACCCCTTTGCCTCGCTGGCTCTCTCATTCGCTCCCGCGTGGCCCCGGAGAGGAGCTGGGTAGGGAAGCTCCTGGGGTCCTGCAGGGCCCGCTCCATCCTCCCACCCACCGCTGATTGGTGCTGAGGGAAAATTGGTGGGAAACCTTCCAACAGAGACGCCGGGAGGGCGGGCGCTGGGGTGGCGGCCAGGGCAGGTCGGGAAGGAAGGGCGGGCGTCGGGCTGAGGCTGGGCCTCTTGTCTTCCAAGTCAGAACAGTGATCCCACGTGGCCCCACCTCTGAAGGCCAACCAGCCTCTCTTCCACCCACAGTCACCTGACCACCCATCTCTCCACCTGTCCATCCATGTGCTCGTCCATCCACTCTCTGCCCACCCCCTCTTCCCACCCACCACCCATCCACCACCCACCCATCCACTCACCCACCAATGCATCCATCCACCCACCCACCCACCCACCCATCCACCCACCCACCCATCCATCCACCCACTAATCATCCATCAACCCACCCATCCAACCACTAATCCACCAATCCATCATCCATCCACCCACCCACCCACCCATCCATCCACCATCCATCAAACCACCCATCCACCCATCCATCATCTACTTCATTCATCCACCCATCTACCCACCCATCCACCCATCCATCCACCTCATTCGTCCATCTACCCACCCACTAACCCCCACCCTCTTCTTTCCATCTGCTCCCCCGACCCTCCAGCTCATCACCTGTCAGTCCTTCCTGCCTCACCCCCCCACCGGGCTTGCCTCCAGCGCCTCCCTCACTGCCTGGCGCAGGCGGAGCAGGTGCTCCAGATCCACGCTGACCAGCACAGGTGAACGCGGCCCCTGGAGGCCACACTGCGCCGGGCCCTGAGGCCGCACAGACGCCGCCCAGGAGACGACGAACAAGACAGTAAGTAAAGCCGGGGCGAGCGAAGGCGGGAACACGGACCCAGGAGCCAGTGGGAGGAGTCGCTGGGGTGGGTGCGCGAGGGGCCGGGAGGCCTCCCGAAAGGGCCGAGGCAGGAGAGCAGAGCAGAGGAGAGGAGGGCCGGGGCGGGTTCAGCTGGGGGGGGGCTCGGGTCCTGGTAGCGACTGGGTGTCACCTGATGTCACCTGCTGGGACCGTGCGGGCTGGGGATGAGCTTCGAAGGGTCGGGCGGGAACGCGGCTCGGGGCATGTTTAGTCGGACGGCCTCCCACACCCCGGGGAGGCCGCACCTGTACCCTGAGCGTCGCTGTACCCCGAGCCTCGCAGCTGGCCGTCATGGTCTGGAGCTGGGGAGAGGCCCAGGGAGGTGGGACGGAGCCCCAGCCCCAACGCTGGGCGGTCAGGGGCCTGGTGGGGTTGCCGTGGCAGCCGTGGTCCCTGAGCCATGGGAGGGTGTGGGCCTGGCTCAGAGGGTGCCCGGGGGCCCCGAGGGGATGTGCTGACAGGAGCAGGCCCTGCTGGCCCCTGCCCGCGCCCATTTCCCCGGGAGGAGGAAGCGGGTGGTCAGCTGAGAGGACGGGGAGGAGAGGGACCAGCGGGCGTGCATCCGGGTTCTCTGGGACGGGTGAGCCCACGGGGAGGGGCGTCCAATGACGGCGGCACGGCCCGCCCTTCGGTGCTGAGCATGTGTCCGGCCGGGCCCCCCCCGCCCCCCCGTAGCCCCCGCGCGCAGCCCGCCAGCCCTGCTCGTCCTGGGTGAAGCTCAGATGTGCAGCCCATTTCTCGAAAACCAATCCCCTGACACTGGCCCCCGAGTTCTCCTTTGGGAGCCGGTTCTGAGTCCCCAGGCCGCCCGCAGCCCTGCGTCCCCACGGAGGCCGGGGCGAGGGGAGGAGGCGAGCGGTCAGCTGGGCCGGCTGCGCTGCAGGACGGGGAGCGCGTGGGGTGCGGACGGCCACCCGGAGCCACCGCCACGTGTCGGGGTAGAGGGGCTGCGCGTCGTCGTTGTCAACATTGAGCACTTTATTAACACCAGGGGTTCTGGGGCGTGGGGGGGCTGCCTGGGGGGGGCCGCCTGGGGAGGGGGGGCCGCCTGGGGAGCGTGGGGGCCGCCTGGGGAGCGTGGGGGGGGCCGCCTGGGGAGGGGGGGCCGCCTGGGGAGCGTGGGGGGGCCGCCTGGGGAGGGGGCGGGGGTGGCGCCCCGGGAAGCAGCGGCGGCGTTTCTGTCCTTCAGGATGAGGTGGTGTCCGGAGGGGACGCCTGTCCCCGGGGGTGGGCGGCCCTCCTGGGCCCAGGCTCGGGGGCTCTCTCCAGGGCGGGGGCGCTGCTGGCTGGGCCCCTGGCGGACACCCGGAGGTGTTTGAAGGCCGTGGGCAGCCTGCGGCCCAGGAACGGGGGGGTGGTCACGTCCTGGATCATGATGACGTACTCCCCTGTGGGAGACAGGAGAGGCTCGGACTGACCCACCCCCCATGGCACCCCAGAGCCTCCCGCCCCGCCCCCACCTGCCCGGACCTGGCTGCCCTCTGCCCAGCTGCTGGGGCACACGGTGAAGAAATGAATTTGGGCCCTGGCTGGTGTGGCTCAGTGGATAGAGCATCGCCTGTGGACTGAAGGGTCCCGGTTCAGTTCCCGGTCGGGGCACAGGCCCGGGTTGTGGGCGTGATCCCCAGTGTGGGGCGGGCAGGAGGCAGCCGATCCCTGATTCTCTCTCATCACTGATGTTCCCTCTCTCTCTCCCTCTCCCTTCCTCTCTGACGTCAACCCTACATAATAAAAGGCTAATATGCAAATAGACCGAACAGTGGAACGGCCTGTTGCCATGACGCACACTGGCCACCAGGGGGCAGACGCTCAACACAGGAGCTGCCCTGGGGGTCAGTGTGCTCCCACGGTGGGAGCCCTGCTCAGCCAGAAGCCAGGCTGACGGCTGGCGAGCCCCATGGCCTCTCCCTCCTCCGTGGCAGCCGCTGTGGCAGTCGCCGAGGGCTCCCGGACCGCCGAAGGGTGCAGGCCGGGCAGAGTGGTCCCCCCACCCCCCAATGCACAAATGTCACACACCCGGCCTCTAGTAAAAATATATTTTAAAAAAAGAGATGAATTTGGGCGAGTGAACTACCTGCACCCTCAGGACACAGGCCCGGCTGCAGGTGAGCTCCTGGGCAGAGCTGGGGCCCGACTGGAGGGCAGGGCTGTGAGGGGGGCAGGGCAGGGCCCATGGGGGGTGCGGGGTGGGGCGGGCAGAGAGTGCCCTTCCCGCTGGGGCCACGTGGCTGGGATCCTTTAGAAAGTACCTCCCCACCTTTTAGGAGAAAAATAATTCACTTCCTCTAAAGTGTTTTTCCAAATAACCAAGGCTCTAAGACCTGGCTGCCTATTTTGAAGCCCCCCCCATTCTGCTGGGGGAGCAGTTTGGGGGGGATCGTGGGGGACCAGGGTGTGGAGGGATTGCTCTGCTGGGGGAGCAGTTTGGGGGGATCGTGGGGGACCAGGGTGTGGAGGGATTGCTCTGCTGGGGGAGCAGTTTGGGGGGGATCGTGGGGGACCAGGGTGTGGAGGGATTGCTCTGCTGGGGGAGCAGTTTGGGGGGATCGTGGGGGGACCAGGGTGTGGGGGGATTGCTCTGCTGGGGGAGCAGTTTGGGGGGGTCGTGGGGGACCAGGGTGTGGGGGGATTGCTCTGCTGGGGGAGCAGTTTGGGGGGGTCGTGGGGGACCAGGGTGTGGAGGGATTGCTCTGCTGGGGGGGCAGTTGGGGGTCGTGGGGGACCAGGGTGTGGGGGGATTGCTCTGCTGGGGGGCAGTTGGGGTCGTGGGGGACCAGGGTGTGGAGGGATTGCTCTGCTGGGGGGGCAGTTGGGGGTCGTGGGGGACCAGGGTGTGGGGGGATTGCTCTGCTGGGGGGGCAGTTGGGGGTCGTGGGGGACCAGGGTGTGGGGGGATTGCTCTGCTGGGGGGGCAGTTGGGGGTCGTGGGGGACCAGGGTGTGGGGGGATTGCTCTGCTGGGGGGATTGTTGGGGGGTTGTGGGGGACCAGGGTGTGGGGGGGGAAAGCACATCCCCTCTTTGCAGCCCGAACGCTGTCTGGAGGGCCTCAAAGTTGGAGAAACAGAAAGAGGAAAATGAGGACGCACAGAGGGAGGTTGCCATGGGAACCGCCCCTCCCTCCCGGGCGGGGGGCTGGCAGGGCGCGTGGAAAAAGCTCGCGGCTGGCCCGGCTCACACAGGAATGCGCGCAGCTGAGCGGGCGGGAGGGAGGCGCCCGGGCCCCAGGACAGGCGGGGCGGGGGGTACCCCGCGCGGCAGGGCTGTGGGGTGCGCCCCGGGGCAGGACCCAGGACGAGAGGACCGGCCGGCGGGAGTGGGCTTGGCCCGGAGTCGGCTCCTCTGGAGCCGCGGGTGGCCCGGCTGGGGCGCTGGGAGGGGCCGCATTCCTCACCCGGGCGCCGGCCAGGGGCGGAGGGGGCACATGGCAACGCCGTGTTTCCGGGCGTCTCTAGGTGTTCCCGGGAGCGGGGCCCCGCGGGGACTCCGTGGGCAGCGGCCACGGCCCAGCCCAGCCCTCCTCTGACCCCGTCCCGAGGCCTCGGCGGAGGGAGGGAGCCTGGCCGGTGGCCACCCCGCTGGCCTCAGCCACCCAGGCCGGGCCGGCCGCCACGTGGTCCCGGTGGCCCTGCGCCCGGAAGCCCTTCTCCTCAGGCCCCTCGAAGTGCAGGCGACCCACACTGGCCCCCCAAGACAGCCAGGGGCGTCCCCTCCCCTCTCTTCAGTCACACATGGGGGTCCTGAAAGGGGGTGATCCCGGGGCCAGCCCGTCGGAGGGTCAGCACACGGCCGGGGGCACTGCCAGGCCCGGCTGCACCCACACCAGGACCTTCCTGGGTGGGGAGGGGCTTGGACCTGGGCACCCAGCTGGGCTGAGGGCAGAGAGCCCGGCGCCGGGGGGGCCCTGCCCTGGACACACACCCCCGCCCCCGTGCCCACAGCCTCCCAGGGGGCCACGCCTTGGTGAGGACCCTGGGCCAGTCCACGCCCCCCACCTGCCCAGGCCCCATGGTCCTGCCTCTGGGGGTGTCCAAGCTGGGCAGGCAGGGTGCCCGCCCAACCCGAGGCCCAGCCTGTAGCCATGTTCAGAGGAGGGGAGCAAGCGCCTCCCTTCCAGAGGCGACGATGGTCCACTGCAGTGATGGCGAACCTTCTGAGCTCGGCGTGCCAGCATTTTGAAAAACCCTAACCTAACTCTGGTGCCGTGTCACATAGAGAAATTTTTTGATCTTTGCAACCATAGTAAAACAAAGACTTATATTTTTGATATTTATTTTATATATTTAAATGCCATTTAACAAAGAAAAATCAACCAAAAAAATGAGTTCGCGTGTCACCTCTGACACGCGTGTCATAGGTTCGCCATCACTGGTCTACTGGATGGGACAGCCCGCCCCCCCACTGCCCGCCCCCCACTGCCGCCCCCCACTGCCTGCCCCCCCACTGCCCGCCTACCTGGGGGGGCCTCGGTCCCCGGCTCTGCCTCGGCTGCCCCGTTAGGCCTGCGGGGAGAAGAAGGGAGGCCCTGAGTGCACGTCCCAGGGCCCACGTGTGTGGCACCCCTCCCACGCACATGCACACGCACCCGGGGCCACAGTGCGGGGGGCCCTGGAAGGCCAGAGGGTACCCAGGTGGCTGTCCTGGCCTCCAGGCCCCCTTCTGCCTCAGGGTCAGCGTGTGCGGCCCCCCTGACCGGGCCCTGCCCCTGGAGGAGGGGCCACGAGGCTGGGGCCGCTCTCTGCCCTCGGCCTTGGCATCTCGCTGTCTGAACCCACACGTGGCACCAACAGCCGGAGCTGGAGGGACAAACCCACCCCCTCGCCAGCCGGCGCCGCCTCCAGGGCCGTCGAGGTGCCGAGGCCTCGCAGGGCGGAGCAGCGCCCTCAGAAAGCGCCCAGGCACGGAGTGACCGCAGTGACCGGAGGCGGCGGGCACGGGGCTCCGCGGGGGCCGAGCCGCTGGGCGGGGGCTGCCCTCCTGGGAATAGCGGTCACTGTCACCTGGTGAGGCGGGAGCGGGAAGGTGGGGATGGAGGCAGGAGGGGCAGCCCGGCCAGGCCCGTGTCCGTCGGAGGGTGGACAGAGCTGTCCGAGGTGGGCAGCTCCAGACCCGTCTCGGCATGTCCGTCCCGAGCAGAGGGCTCTGGGGCCAGGTTCGCCGTGCAGTGAGCGACGGGCCCCCCCGCCCACCCCAACACTGACCCCTGGGGGTCAGCTGCCTGCAGGACCGGCTGATGCACGTCCTTGGGGGACGAGGCCGCTGGTGCAGTGTGGGTGCCCCGAGTGGGCGCCCCGAGTCCTCTGGCCTCGGACGTGCTTCCTGGGTGGCGCAGAGGCCCCGGGCGTGACAGACTGGGCTCTGCCCTGAATTGTCCAACCCAAGGCCTTGGAGGCAGCCAGGAGGCCCCCTCCGTGGCCCCGTGTTTTGCCATCAGAGTGCGGGGAGCGGGGGCTCCCTGACGAGCTCGGGGACCAGCCAGGCCGACCCCTGGCCAAGCTGAGGTGCCACGTGCCTGGTTTGGGTGATAAAACTTAAAGACAAAGGTTTTAAAATTCCTTCATTTCGAGCGGGGGAGGGGGGAACGGGCGTTTCGGTCGTGGGGGGCGTGTGGGGGGGAGGCAGGTAAGTGTTTTAGCGCTAAGAATAGCCAGGGTCCACGGGCTGCGGTGTTAAGGGACCTGAACGGGTTGCGAGGAGCCGAGCGTTTTTTACAGAACCCCCAGGGCTGCGAGCAGACGGCGGGGGCCGGGGCGTAGGCCAGGGGCGCCAAGGGCTGAGGTTCCCGTGGACCCTGGGTGGCCGTGGGACCCACCCACGCCGATCGGGCACCGACTGTGTGCACAGCGCTGAGCGGAGCCTCCCGCTTCCTCCCTCCGGGGACCCTGCGCCCCCAGAGGCCCACGGGCGGGGGCGGGGAGCCTGGGAGTGGGCTCCGTCCAGGGCTGGCCCCCGACCTGCCTCTCCACCGTCAAGATTTCCTCTCGGGCCCGCCGGCTGGCTCAGTGGTCGAACCTCAGCCTCGGAACCAGGAGGTCACGGTTCGAGTCCGGTCAGGGCACAGGCCCGGGTTGTGGGCTCGATCCCCAGTGGGGGGCGTGCAGGAGGCAGCCGATCCATGATTCTCCCTCATCTCTGATGCTTCTATCTCCCTCTCCCTCTCCCTCTCTCTCTGAAATCAATAAAAATACATTAAAAAAAGAGTTTGATCCTTTGGGGCTTTGCCGTTAAGCTTTGCCCTGTGAGTTTGAGGGGGCTGGTTCTTCCCCAGGGAGGGCCTGGTGCTCCCAAACCCCGTGGCCACGCCCTCCCCTCCCCCGAGGCCCGGGAGGGTCCCATCGGAGCTGCCACCTCGAGCCCCGACGCTGCCCTTCCTGGTCAGGGGCCCGCAGGGCTGGCTGACGAGCGGCGAGCGGACCTGACCCTGAGCGGAGCCGTGGCCAAGGCGGTGACCACTGCAGCCTGGGTGGGACCCGCGGCCGCAGCCACGCTCCGTGGCCTGGCTCTGAGGGCCTCTCCGAGTGGCCGGGGCCGGGAAAACCCATGGTCAGAGCCGACACCGGCGACAACGGGTGGAAGCAGCGCCGAGTGGGCCGGCGCCCAGGCCCCGCACACCGGCTTCCTGGCTGGGGCCGCGGAGCAGAGTGAGGCTGGGGAGCGGGCGTTGGACCCCCTGGCCGAGCGCTCAGTGGGCGGCGGGAGGAAGGCGGCCCTGTCCTGAGGGATGCTTCCCGGTGAGCCAAGGCCTCCAGCAGCCCGTGTGGCCCAGGCCCGTCCACCCCAAGGCCCATCAAGACCCTCGGGGTGTGGGCCTGGCGGCCCCGGGGTCAGACAGGCGGCCGTGCTGCAGACCAGACGTAGAAACCCGGCCGGCCGCAGGGGGCAGGGGCACAGGCTCCAGTGGGTGTGGCCCCGAGGCCTGACCTGGGCGTGGGCCCCTGGGGCCTGGTCAGGGAGGCCCCGCACGGAGTCTGGGTCAGGCCCCGGTGCTGGGGCAGGTGCTTCTGCTCAGCCTGTGGCATCATGTGAGAGCCCAGCCCCAACTAGACACAAACTGGGGGGACAGTCCCCAAGGGCAGCGGCTGCAGGGGGCCAGGGCTCTCCCCACCTGCCCTGCCCACGAGGCCGCGAGGCCAGGCTCTGTGGGCTAACTGCTGGAGCCTGGCTGCCCTCGCTGGGGGCCACGCTGGACAGTGTCGTCGCCTCCCTGGGACCCCCAGCCCAGGGGCTCAGCCGGCCGTCGAGGGCCCTGTCCCTGGGGCAGCCGGAGGCCTCTCCTCACCCGGCTCCAGGAGGCCCGGGGGTTCCACGGCCACACGGCCCCTCCCAGTGAGCCCCCCGCCCCCCCGCACACACAAGAGGCTAATGAACCCCCAGCCTGGCCTGGGGCTGAGGGGTCGGCACCATTTAGGGGCCCCGTCCCCTGTGGGCAGTGGGCTCCAGGCCCAGGGAAGCCTGCAGGGTGTTCTCAGGTTTGGGGGTACCTGCCAAGGGGGGCCGTGAGCGTGGGACAGGGGAACAGCCCCAACCCCAGCCTCCCTCTGCGTGGTCCCCGTTCCAGCCCTGAGTCAGGCGGAGGCATCGCTGGCTGCAGGGGGGTGGGAGGGGGTTGAGGGTGGCCAGCTGCTCCCCCGCCCCCCTCACACCTGCTCTGCTCCCCACGGCTGCTCGGGCCGCACAGGCTCATCTCACGGCCTTTAACAGTTTTTAGAGTCAAGCACCCAGCCCACCCCTTCCTCTGGTTCCCTGGACGCCCACCCTGGGAGGGAGGCCGAGGCCGAGCCCACCCGCAGGTCCTGGCCGGGGAGGGACAGGGGACAGAAGCCCCGTGCCCTGGGGCCTGCAGCCTGGACGCCCTGTGACTGCCACCCCATGGCCTCTATGGGGCTGCTGGGCCCCCCATTTGCTAGGACACTGCCCGGCTCAGGGCCACCACAGCCAGGAGTCCCTGACCACTCCCTGTGACCGAGGCTTCTCCCGGCCGCGGGGCTGGCACCTGGGAGGGGACAGGCCGCCAACCGAGCACGTCCTCTGGGCCCGACGACCCGGTGGCTGCTGCCCAGAGCTCCTGGTCCCCGCGGGGCCGGCCAGGTGGGCCCACCCTGCCCCAGGCTGCTCTGCCCTCGGAGGCTGAGGGGATGGCGGGCGAGGAGCGGGGCGCTGGCCCAGCCACGGGGCGGGGCGGGGGGGGGGGGTGTGAAGGCCTGGGCTCCCTGTGATGCTCGGCCGCCCCGGACCTGAGCGGAGGGGGCGGGCTGTGAGCCCCAACCACCGGCCCCATAGAACTATGAACCGCACCCCCCCCCCCCCCCCCCCGTGTCGGCCTAAGGACTGAGTCAATGCCGGCTCCCCGAGTCCCGTTAAACCGCTTCCTCTGAGCGAGCAGGAGGGCCTGGGGGGGCGCCGGGATCTCTGCGGGGCCCTCAAGGCTGGACGGGTCCCTGGCCGTGGGCGGCGCTGGGCTGAGGGCTGCCGGGGCTCCCACACGTCCCCCAGCGCCCTTAGGGCCCCTGGGGGGAGAGGCCGGCCCAGGCCCAGGACCCCCGCGTGGCGGCCGCGCCGTGAAATCCAGTCCGGGCTTTGCCGCCGACACCACGCGGCCGCCTGTCATGTTGTGAAATTCCGTCAGGAGCCAGGAATTCTCCGCAGGAATGCCAGGCGGAGCGGGAACAGGCCGGCGGGAGCGGGGCGGGGCGGGGCGGGCGGCCCTGTGACGGGCAGGCTCACCTGGCCCGCGAGGCGGCAGCTCAGGGACCCACGTGGAGAGAGTGTGAGGCCACTGCGGGCGGCGGGAAAGCCGGTCCCGGGGCCTGGGCTGAGCGGCCCCCCCCACCCCCCCACCCCCCACCCCCCATCTCCCCCCCCCTACCCCCCCCCACCCCCCGCCAGCTCCGTCCGGCCACCCTCGGGCCTTTCCGTGTCCGTGGGGCGCGGTGGCGGCACTGACCGGCTGAGAGCGTGAGCCATGTGAGGCTGGCCCTGGCTTTGAGGGTCACCGGGCGGAGGAAGGGGGCTCCTGGCCCGGCTGAGGCCGCGCTGAGGGTGAGGGGGCCGTGGCCGGCCCAGCCCGGTCAGCTCGACACCCCCAGGACTCCAATGGCTGAGGGACTGCGCCGGCCTTGTCCACGCGTGTCTCCCCCGTGGGGTGTGGCCACCTGATCACTGCTTCACCCCCTCCCTGGCCTGGGCCGACCCGGGAGGCAGAGCGGCTCACGGTGGGCCATTGGTGCCAGCCTGCCGCCAGGAGCTCCCCGCCCTGTGCCCAGCCCCACGGCCATGTTGCCGCCGTGTCCCAGGGCCCCAGACACAGCGCGAGGAGCAGGGCCGGGCGGCTGGCTGGACAGGGCCTGGCCTTGCGGGCTCTGCCTCTGCCTGAGCCAGCTCAGGGGCGACCCAGGAGCCCCGTACCCCCCTCAGCAGCAGGTCAGGCCCAGCTGCCCCACGCCTTGCAGAAAGGTCTGCCCCGGGAACCGTGAGGGCGGGGAGGCCCCACAGCAGGTCCTCGGGGAGCGAATGAGGCGGCCAGTGTGGAGGGGGCGGGGTGGCGAGCACGTTCAGGCAGAAAGCGCTGGGGGCTCGGGGGTTGGGGGGGGCGGGAGCCCTGGGCCCCTCCCCCACCTGCCTGTGGCCCCTCATTCACAGCCCGAGCCGGGCGGCTGTGTGGGCTCAGCTGGGCATCAGGGGAATCGAGTACCTGCCCCCCCTCGGGCCCCTTCACCCCCTTCCTGTGGCTGAGCCCCGGCAAACGCCCTGCCCCCCGGGGGGACCCAGCCTCCGCTTCGCAAGGCAAGGGCTCCTTAATGCGAACCAGACGCGCGTCTGCGAGGCCGGCGGCGGGAAGGCGGGAAGGGTGGTTCCCACAATTCCAGGGGGTGGGCTTTTTGGGTCAAGAGCCAGGTGAGGGCGGAGGGAGCTGGTGCCCGGACCAGAGCAAGGCAGCTGGGGGGGGGCACCCGCGGAGAGCAGGTGGAGGCCCTGGGGCAGGCCCCCCCGCTCGCCCTGGTGGGGCTGGGTGGGGGCTCGGGCACAGAGCTGGGTCCCTGGCGGAGGCCGGAGGCCCAGGCTCCCCAGCAGGCGTCGGGCAGGGGGGGCGGGCGGGCGGGGGTGAAGGAGGCCAAGGGCCCCTGAGGCCCGGGAGGCGGACTCGGGCTCTGATGGGGGGAGGCGCACGGGTTGGTGCTCCCCTGTGTCCGGCCCAGCCCGCGGTGCCCGCAGGGGCTCCTGAGGAAAGCGCCCGGCCACTTGCTGCCCCCCTGCCCGCACGTCGCCGCGGGGGCCACCCTGCTGCCGCCCCCGCTCCAGGTCACGTCCCCTCGTCCCCTCCGTGCTAGGAAGGGCCCGGGCTCCCCTGGAAGCAGCAAGCCCAGGCGGGCCCCCATTGTTCAGGCCACAGAAGCCTTTGCCACTGCAGGGCCGGCTGATGCCTGTGGTGTCTGCGGGGCTGAAGGCGGGGGAAACCGAGGCAGGTGTGTGGGGAAGGGCGCCCTGCCCCCACCTGAGACTGTGCACACCTGGGAGGCCGGCTGACGGCCTGAGGGTGGGCCCCTCCTACCTGCTGCCTCCCGGGGGGTCCTGCGTGGTGGGCGTCCCTGTCCCGGGGCTCAGGCCACCTCCGGGCCTGCCGCTGGCGTCCTGCGGGGAGCAGGGGGGAGGCTCAGGGGCCCCCACGCACTGGCTGCAGCGTGGGCAGCGTGCGGACTGGTCGTGGGGGTCTCCCTGCCCCTACCTGGTGCGGGCCGTCCAGGAACGGGACGGGGTGGTACCCGGGCGGAGGCGGCCCCAGGCGGACGTCCTCGAACTGGGCGCAGCCTCGCTCCGCTCGCCGACAGCCCTCAGGACAGCAGGACCCGCGTCGCCCGGCTGAGGAGAGAGAGGTCCCCGGGAAGATGGCTTCGGGCCCCTGAGCGCACAGAGCGCCGCCAGCGAGCCCTTCCCGCGGCCCAGGTGGGGCGGGCGGGCTGGGAGGGCTCCCGCCACAGCAGCCACGACCGGCCGCGCCCGCCCCGAGCGCCCGTGACCAGGACACGCGGACACGCCCGCGTCGGGGCTGCAGAGGTGGAGCCTCAGGCACACCCAGGGCCCGGGAAGCCCGGAAACCCTCCGGGTCTGGGCCGGGCCTGTGTGTCCTGCAGGGGGTGCCCCACCGCGGCCCTGCCCTCCCGGGGCCCCAGGTGTGAGGGTGAAGGCCCCCCTGGCAGGAGCTGCGAGTCAGCCGCCCTCCCTCCGCTCTTTCCACAGAGACTGCGACGTTAGGTTGGTGCAGGGCCCCCAGACGCAACACCCACACGCCGGGACCCCAGCCTGTCCCTTGGGGACGTCCCTGCCCTACTCACACGCCTGCAGAGGGGGCTGGACCCCAAGGGGTGGCTGGAGCTAGTGGGGCGGACGGGGCGCACGGCTACAGAGGCTGCAGGGGGCTCGGCGAGGGGACGGCCTCGTCATTGTGCCCTGGACGGGGCCCTGGGCCGAGGCCTGAACGCCCCCCCCCCCCCGCCCCCTGGAGCCCGTCTGGGGGAGCGAGGCCGCGGGCCCAGACGTGTTTCCAAGTTGCAGGTGGGGGAGTCTGACCCCCCTCCTTCTGCAAGGACCTCGCTCACCACCACCTGCCGCCAGCGTTTGCCGGGCTGCCTTGTTTGCGCCCTGGGCAATGGCAGGGACCGCGCTGCCGCGACGACAAGGACCCCAGCTCTGCGCCCTCTGCCCAGGCGACTGCCCGGAGGGCTGCACGGCGAGCACCGAGGCCACCAGCTCCTCCGCTCGCAGCCCCAGACCCAAGGTGTCGCCCGCCGTCTCCCGGGGGTCAGGGGGCACAAAGGACGTCGGGTCTGCCAATCACCGGCCACAGGCCAGCCGTAGCCCCGCCCCCCTCGGCCCCTGGACACGCGTGTGCACCCACCGCCCCTCGGCACCCACTCTGCACACACGCGCTGAGACGCCCACACGGACCTGCACCCCTGGCCACCAGCTGCGTCCAATCGTCCGGCCACCAGCTGCGTCCAATCGTCCGTCCACCAGGCGCCCCCCCCCCCCTTCCCGTATCGGAGGCACAGCCCCTCCCCGTCGCCTGCGCCCCTCCCGGCCCCAGCACCTCCGCCTGCCGCTGCGCTGCCCCCACCCTGGCCTCTCCTCGGCCCCACTTTGGGGTGCAGCCAACGGCCCCGCCTCTCACCCCCTTTGCGCTGTGCCTCCACCCCTCACACTGCAGCGTGGAGTCCAGCCCCCCCTCCCACCCGCCCCCTAGGCAGGCCTCCAGCATGGCCACACCCTCGAGCCCCACCCGCCTCCCTCACACCCTGGGTCACCCTGGGCCCCTCGGCCTCTACACACCCTACCTGGGGCCCCCCTCACCCCTAAACCCCTGAAACGAAAAGGCTGAGGGCTGCTGGCAGGTCCCACGAAAGGGCGGGCGGCTGAGTTCTGGTCAGACACAGCGGCAGCCCTGGCCGGTGTGGCTCTGCGGATAGAGCGTCGGCCTGCGGGCTGAAGGGTCCCGAGTTCGGTTCCCGTCAAGGGCACAGGCCCGGGTTGTGGGCTCGAGCCCCAGTGGGGGGCGTGCGGGAAGCAGCGGGTCCATGATTCCCTCTCATCGTTGATGTTTCTCTCTCCCTCTCCCTTCCTCTCTGAGATCAACAAAAATCTATGAAAAAATAAAATGAAGACGCCACAGGCACAGGTGCCGGCCACTGCGGCCCCGGGCCCTGAGCACCCAGAGGAGGGAGGGTCCCACGCTCGCCTCCGCTCAGGGGGGACCCGCCTCAGCCGCGGGGCCTGAGCCGCTCCTGCGCACCCCGAGCCGGGCCTGTGGGCAGAGGCCCCTCCGGCTGGGAGCCGCCGGACGGTGGGTGGCAGTTACGGCAGCGACGGCGTCGTCAGCAGGACCGGCCACCATGCAGCCCCTGGAGGGACGCGGGCGGCGTGACCTCTCCCAGGAAAACGTCCATTAATTACCGTTTTACAGCGACTCCATTAGGTCCCTAATCGCCTGTGTAGGACGCGGAGGCGACAGGGGAGAAGCTGCCGGAGAAACGGCTCCAGGGGCGGCCGGGCCCTTGCCAGGCGGGAGCCGCACAGGCCTGATGTTTCCCCATTTAAGTGACAAAAAAACGTGACTGGCCCTCGGGGGACGGGCAGGACTCCTCGGAGGTGAGACGGATGCCAGGGCCAGGGCCTCGCTCCTGGGACGCCTCCGCCGGTCCGGGCGCTGAGGGCCTGTCCAGCTGATGCCCACCCGCCCGCGGCCCCCGCAGGTGTGGCCAGGCTGCGGGACACGGGAGGGCACGTCCGCAGACGCCAGGCTCCCGGCACCTTGAGGGGCATCCCGCACGCCCCTCCCTAGAGGTGTCTGACCCGGTGAGTGCGCAGTGGCCTCTGAAAGGCTGGTCCCGTGGGCGCAGGGTCACGCCGCCCGCCCCCCTCGCCTCTCTCCCCGGATCCTGGAACTTCTCCACCCGGCGGTCCCCAAGGAGCTGCTGGGAGGGCTGCCTGCGTGTGGGGCACCGGCTCCTGCCCTCTGTCGGCGCCCACGTGGCCACAGGACACAGGGAGGCAGGTGCTTTGGGTCCCAGACCCGGCCCGGGCGGCAGGAAGGAGGAGACCACGGGTGTCCATCGGACCCCAGGCTAGACAGGTCAGATGGAGCACCCGGCAGCTGCCCCCCAACACTTCCACCCCCCCCCCACCACCGCCCCGCTGACCAGCTCCTCCTCCTCCTTCCTGGAGCCCCCAGAATGCAGGGCAGCTGCGGGGACAGGAGCCCGTGTCCGGGACAGTGGGAGGTGTGGTGGGTCCCCGGCCTGAGCTGTGGTCTCGGGACCCACCCACTGGGGCCTGGCTCCAGGCAGACGCACCCGACACCCCAAGGTTGAGTTCATCCCGTGCTGGCCCTGGGGGCCGAGCGGCATCTGTTCGCCCTTTTCTGGCCCGTCCCTCTGTGGGCCGACCCTGGACAGGACACCAGGGCGCAGGTTTTCCGAGCGGACGCGGATCCGGAGGCTGCGCTGCCGTAATTAACTAGACAATTAGTGTTCAACGTGCTGTCGCCCCAGGAGGCCACGAGACGTCCACAGGTTCCCCCGGCACAGCGTCAGCTTTATCGGCCGGATCGGCTCAGCGGCAAAGGGCACCTTCATTTCCTAAGTCACCTTACGGCTGCGGGCGCTTCTCAGATCCCATCGGAGGGACTGCAGAGCCATTTGTTCAACAAAAGAAAAGGAGAAACTGCTGGACCAGGACCAGCTGGAGACATTTCCCGGGAGGGTTTTGTGGAAAAAAAAAAAAAAAAAGCCCGGCCCGTGTTGCTCAGTGGTGAGCGTCGACCTAGGAACCAGGAGGTCAGGGTTTGATTCCCGGGGGCACAGCCCGGTTGTGGGCTCCGTCCCCGGTGTGGGGTGCAGGAGGCAGCCGGTCCATGACGCTCTCATCATGGATGTCCCTCTGTCTGTCTCCCTTCCTCTCTGACATCAACGAAAATGTATTTAAAAAGCAGCAGCAGCAGCAGACGAGAAGCAATCTGAGTTCTGCGCCCGCTGCAGCGTTTTAGGTTCCCAGATCCAATATTCGGGGATTGTGGGAACTGCGGGGCCCAGCCAGCCCGACCAGGTGTGTCCCCCATCGCCCCGGCAACGGCCAGCACGGGCATCGGGGTTCAATGGGCCTACATGACGGGGTCTCGGCAGACACCCCACTGGCAGCAAGGAGCACACGCGGTCCCGTTACAGCTGTGGGCGGGAACTACACCAGGTGAAGGGACTAAACGCAAAGCCATTTTGAATAGAAATCCGGGCGCTTTGTTCCCAGAATCTGGGTCTGGAACGAGACCCCGGGCGGCGGAGAATACGGACCCGGCGACCGTCCAGCTGTCTCACAGAAACAGAGGTGCGCCCCCTCAGCCCCCGGCGCTTCCCCACGGCCAGGCGGCACCACTGGCAGAGCCTGCAGGGTGCTGGCACCCCAGGGCAGCCCCAGGGGCGGGCAGGGCCAGCAACAAGCAGCACGCCCACCCCACGCCTCAGGCCTAGGGCCTGGTCTCCATCAACCGTGTTAGACGGACACCCTCGGGGGAAGTGGGCCTGGGGCGGGCTCCCACGCAGGGGCCACCGTGTCCAGTCCAGGCTGCCCTCAGGCCTCCTCCAGGCCCGGTCCCCTCCCGACAGCGCCGGCAGCAGCCCGACATGTCAGCCCAGGTGCACCCACTGCAGGTCCCGCACCCGCGATGCCCGATCTGCCGGATGGCGCTGCAGCCTGGGACGGCTCACCCCGCACCATGGGCATCGGGCCTGCAGGCTAAGGGCCCGGGCCAAGGTGCCTGAGCGCCCAGGGCGGGCAGCCCCAGCCTGGCGTCTCACCCACGGCACGGCCACTGGGCACCATCTCCCTGGACGTCCTGCCCCCCAGCCCCACTGTGCCAGGTTCGAGGGCACCTGCTGTCCCCCCCGCGCTGCCCACCACGGGCCGTGTTGGCTGCACTCACCAGGCAGGCCGCCGGGGGCGTCTCCCTGGCCACATGAGGCGTCCGGGGTCCGTGCCACCTCCGGGTCTCCCGTGGGGAGTGACGCGTTGGCCGCTCCGGGCTCCAGGCCCGACAGCGGGTAGGGGATGCACTGGAACCCACTGCGAAGGGGAGGCAGCTGGGCTCCATGTGGCGCCAGCTGGGGGGACACCTGGCTGTGGGAACACAGGGCCCAGGGGCACCCCAGGGAGGAGAAAGGGCCCGGCTGCCCTCTGAGAGCAGGTGGTGGAGGGGGCGGGGGGGCGGGGTCTCGCTCTGGGACCACCCGAGACCCCGCAGCTCACAGCCCCGCCTCCCGCCCGCCCGCCTGCCGTGCCCACCGCGAGTCCGAGCGCCTTGGCCTCCCCGCCCTCGACTGAGCGTGTCTGCTGGTCGCTGCGTGTCCCCGGGGCTGGGCGGGAGCAGGGGGGGCCCGGGGGAGCACTTCCAGTCATTCCCCCCCGAGGCTGAGGGGGACCCCCCGCCCCGCGTGGTGCTGCCCACGTACGTCACCCTCACTCACAAGGGGGTCTGGATGGGCGCCTCCCGCCGGCCCGCGTCCACGGTGAAGAAGCTAACCTCTGAGAAGGCCGGCAGCTGCACGTACCTGACGCCCGCAGTGATCCTCAGGGCCCGGCCGTCCTCGCCTGTGGGGGCGGGGGGGCGTGCTGTGCCCAGGAGCAGGGGACCAGTCGGGGCCTGGGCTCCTCCCTGTGGGCTCGGGCGGTGGGCGCCGGGAGGGGCGTTCATACTCAGCCACGGCCACAGCCACGGCCACGGCCCACCGGAGCTCCCCGCTCACCTCCCGTCTCGCTCCTCCCGGCCCTCGGCTCCGCCGTCCACACGGTCCCTGACCGAGCCCGGTCCTGGCCCCCGGCCCCTCACTGTGCCTCCAGCCCGGGCCTCTGGGAGGACGTCTCCCTGCTGGCCACGCACGGTGGGAGCAGACACGTGGACGCCCAGGGGACACTGCCCCTCACGACCCATCTCCCACCCTGACCCCGGGCCCGGCCCGCCCCACCCGCCCACACCCCCGAGACACCCACACAGGCCGGCCCTGTGGACTCGGGCTCAGAGTCGGGGGAGCAGGAGAGTCGATGGCCACCACTGACCACCGCCAGGGGGCCTGACGCCCAGCCTCCCATGATGCCAAGATCCGGCAGAGATGCCGCCGGCCAACACAGGGAGGACCCTGACTTGGAAAGAACCGGAGCCGAGTGGAGGGGAAACGGATGGTGGTCTGACCGCCTTCCGCCTCGGGTCACGACAGAGTCACCATCCCGCTCGCCCCCCCTGCGGGCAGCCAGGAAGGCAGGTGCAGGTCAGTGAGACGGGGTCCGAGGTCCCGGGCGCCAGGCAAGGACATGGTCCCTGAAGACGGGGGCAAACTGTGTGCCCACGTGGCCTGGTCGCTGTCTCGGGGGACGTGGGCGCTGAGGGCCCCTGGGCAGGGAACTCCCTCCGGGAAGGACACAGTGAAAACGAAAGTGAATTCCGGACGTTTCCCGGGAGAGGAAAGCTGGAAGGATTCATCGCCAGGAAACCCGTGTGACGAGAAACGGTGACCTGGGTCCTCCGGGCAGGAGGCAAGGGCGCCGGGCGGGAACCGGGAGGAATGAGCAGAACCAGGAAGGGACCTGGTGGCTGAAGAGAGGGAGTCCTCTTCCTGCTTGTGAGACTCTGAAGGTAAATGAATCGCAGCAAAGCCTCGCGAAGTGTGTGGATGCGTGAGTGTAACTGTGATCGTGTACAGACGAGGGTAGAGAGAAAGCAGGGGGCGGCGTGGTTCCCGGACACGCAGAGTGTGGTGTGGCCTGGAAGTGGCCTGAACGTTAACAATGTGCATCGCCAACCTCAAGCCCCTAAAATAAGGAAACAGAGTGACAAATACTAAGCCAGCGACGGAGGAGATACACTGGGTCAATAAAAAAAAATCCAGTCCAAGAAAACAGGAATAAGGTGTAAAGGAGGGAAAGACAGCTGAGGAAATGGAAAATGAATAGTGAAATGGTAAGTCCCCATCTGTTATGTCAAAATTATATTCAATACGAACGGTATACACACACCAGTTAAAAGGCAGAGATGGTCCGATTGGACACAAAAGCAGGACCCAACTGCACGCTGCCTACAGAGACCGCCCTTTAACGTAAAGACCCAAACAGGTCCCAGCTCAAGGCAGAGACGGTAACACCAGTCAAGGGAAAGCCCCTTGACATCACGGGGAGTGGACGGCAGAGCGAAGGCCACCACGGGGGTGAAAGGAAGGTGATGTCACGATGATAAGGAGTCAATTCATTCAATGGCACAAAACCCCAAATGTTTGTCCTCCTATTAACAGAGCATCAAAATAAGGAAGCAAAAGTTGACAGAAATAGACACATCCACAATTATAATCAGAGATTTCAATACACCACCCTCCACCAGGGATAGAACAGGCAGACGGAAAGTCAGCAAGGATGTGGCAAACTTGAGCAACAAAATCAACAAAGTACGCCGGGTTGACTTTTATAGAACACTAGAGGCCCGGTGCATGAAAATTTGTGCACTGGGTGGGGGGGGGAGTGTCCCGGCCTGCCCCCTCTCACAGTCCGGGAGCCCTCAGGGGACGTCCTACTGATGGCTTAGGCCCGCCTCTGCGGGAGGCGACCTTCTGATCAGGGGAAGGCGCCACCCCCATCACGCTTCTGCTGCTGCCACTGCCGGCCGTGAGGCTGCCTGGGCCTCGGGCCGGCCCTGGGCAGCAGCAGCTGCCATCCGCTCCCCCGATGCACCTCCTGGTCAAGTCCCCGCCCACCCACGCGCGCCTGCTGTACACGCAGGCCCCTGGTGATCAGTCGTTGCGGCGAGAAGGCGTCACGGTGTGAGGGCGTGACGACCACATAGGCTTTTATTAGTATAGATTCCAAACGAAAGAGCAGAATCCAAACTCTTCCCAATGTGCTCACAAAACATGTCCCAAAACAGACCATATTTTGGGCCATAAAACAAGTCTTGATAAAGTGAAAAGGATTCAGGGTATACAAAATACGACCCTCACCACATGGAGGGAAATTAGAAATTATTAACAGAACGCTCTCTGGAAAATCTCCAAATATTTGGAAATGAAACAACACCCTTCTAACTTACTCATGGTCCAATGAGAAATCAGAAAATATCTTGAATTGAATGAAAATGGAAGCACGACATAGGAAATCTGTGGGATGCAGCTAAAGCCGTGCCCAGAGGGAAATTCATAGCAATAAACTCCTATACTAGAAAAGGAGTTTCTAGTCTGAAATAACCTTAGTTCCCACCTTAAGAACTAGAGAAAGGACATTAAATTAAACCCAAAGTAAGGAGAGCAAGGAATAAGACTAAAGTAGGAACTAATAAAATAGACAACAGAAAGCAAAGGGTTGGTTGTTCATCAATGAAATTGATAACCTCCAGCCCAAGGAGTCAGGAAGAGAAGAAAAAAGACACACTGATCCACAGTGGGAACCAGCGGCGCCACTACTGCATTCAGGGGAGAAGGGGCACGAATGGGCTTGGGCGAGAAGGCTGGCAACGTCGACGCAACGGACAGCTGCTCAAGAAGAAAGATGGCCGAAGGGGCCTGTGCGTTGCGGGTGACGTTCGATGCCACTCACACCCTCAGGATGGCGCCTGTGGACACCACCGTGCGGCCGGGGTGGAGCCAGCCCTCAGGCTGTGTCGGTGGCACCGGCCTCTCGGGAAAACACTCTGGCGGTTTCTTGAAAGTTCAGGCACAGACGTCCCGTGCGCTCCAGCGATCCTGCCCATGGGTACATCATCGGAAACACACGCTCACACGAAAGCTGGCCAGGAGCACTCACAGCAGCCGAACGGTGCGAACACGCCAGCCGTCCCTGGGCAGGCGACAGGCGTGGTGTGCGGACGCCACGGAAGACCACTGGGCAGGAGAGGAGGAGGCCCACACGCGTGGCAACGCGGCGACCCCGGCAGCTCGGTGTGAGTGGACACAGCTGGGCCGAGACGCACCCCACAGGTCACACAGGAAATGCCCAGAGGAGGCAAATCCACAGAGCGGGGCGGGGTGGGGGTGGGGGGCTCGGGCTGCGTGGGGCTGAGGGTGTGGATGGGCTGCACGCGGTGGAGGGGCCTTTCTGGGTGAAGGGAAGGGTCTAGGTCGGCACTGTGGTGTGGTGACGGTCGTCCGACTGCAAATTTACTAAAATTTACTAACAACCTTGGCGTCGTTGATGCAGATGAATTCGATGGAATGTAACTGATGCCACAATAAAGTTGTTAGTAAGCCAACTGTGACCAAATACATTTGGTGCCTGCTACACCTCGGGGCGTCCTGAAGAATGCCTGTTGAGCTTGGCCCGTGTGGCTCAGTGGCTGAGCATCGACCAATGAACCAGGAGGTCAGGGTTCGATTCCCGGTCAGGGCACAGGCCCAGGTTGTGGGCTCGATCCCCAGTGTGGGGTGTGCAGGAGGCAGCTGACCAATGATTCTCTCTCATCACTGATGCTTCTCTCTCTCCCTTCCTCTCTGGAATCAATCTATACATATAAAAGCTTAAGCGGCCATCCGACCATCCGGCCGGTCGCTATGACGCACACTGACCACCAGGGGGCAGATGCTCAACGCAGGAGCTGCTGAGCTGCAGTGACTTGGCGGCTGTGGTTCTCGGGTGACGCACCCGGAGCCAGAGAGGAGGGAGCCCGATTCTGGGGTGTGTCACCTGAGAACCACCATCTCGCACTCCGGGACCCCTCGGGGGATGTCGGAGAGTCAGTTTCAGACCAATCCCCGCAGGCCAGGCCGAGGGACCCCACCTGCCGGAGGGACCCCGCTCACTCTGCAGACGCCCTTCGAGCCGTGGTGCCGCCCCAGCGGAGGGACTGTGGGAGGTTGGCTCCAGGGCGTGTCCGGCCCATCTCACCCAGTCCCACCCCACCAGCCACCTTCTAATTAATTTCCTTTCAATGTGCACGAATCCGTGCACCGGGCCTCCAGTAAAAACATGTTTAAAAAAAAGCTTGCTGAGCTAAGGCGAGTGTGACATCAGGAATCCTGTGAGGTTATTAACGGGTCCTGCCCCCCCCCTTGCGGTGTCTCAGGTGGCTGGGGGGTGGGGGGGCCTCTGTGGGAAGCCGGCCTGTCCCTCCCCGGCCTCACCACTGGGCTGACCGTCCCGGGAAGAGCAGCAGGACGGGGGGAAGTGGCCTGATTCCCTCCCAGGCTGAGGCCTTCCTCCCCTCCTGGCTGGACCAGCCTACACAGATGCACCTGGTGCTGCACCATCACCATCCCCTCGCTCTGTGAGTGCGTGACCACCGCACACGGGCATGCACAGCACACATGCTCACTTGAGCTCACACACATGCCCACACATGTTTGCACACATGCTCACACACGAGCTCACACACATGCACACATGAGCTCACACACATGCTCACACGAGCTCACACAAATGCACACACGAGCTCACACACATACACACACGAGCTCACACAAATGCACACATGAGCTCACACACATGCTCACATGAGCTCACACAAATGCACACACGAGGTCACACACATATACACACGAGCTCACACACATACACACACAGGCTCACACGAGCTCACACATATGCACGCATGAGCTCACACACATACACACACATACACACACATACACACATGCTCTCTCTCACACACACACATGAGCTCACACACATACACACATGCACACACACATACACACACGAATACACACAAGCTCACATGAGCTCACACATGCTCACACACATGCACACTCACACACACACATGCGCACACGCGACTTCTTGCTTACTGGTGGCCACTGCCCCGTTGTCCTGCAGCAGCTGCACGCGCACCGTGAAGGAGGCACCCCGGGCCACGTCCATCACCTCCGGGCCCAGAATCACGGTCCTCGCGGCTCGCCCTGGGAGAGCAGAGGCGTGTCCTGGGTGCCGGTCCACCTGCCCGCGGCGCCCGAGGCGAGAGCCCCAGGTGTGGGCCGCCCCGCAGGCCCTCTCCCCTAGGGGTGCGAGCCTGTTGGCACCCGAGGGGCTCCGCCTGCCGGCCACACGCAGGTGCAGAGGCTGAAGCCCCCGACTGGCTGCGGGGGGCGGGAGGAGGGGTGTGGACGAGGTGTCCCTAAGGCAGCGTCCTGAGACGTTTGGTGTTTGTTTGTGTGTCTTCTCGGCTGGGATTCTTTGAAGCAGCTCATTCAGAACCACCGGCTTCTACCAAATGGGCCGCAGGGTGTGGCCAAGTGCTGGGGGGGAGCGGCCGCAGGGTCGGGGCGCACACGCTGGACCGGCCCCACGTCCCCCTCCTGCCTGGACCCCTGTGTCTGAGGGCGGCTTGGTGGGCGGGTCCCCTGCACGAGGACCCTCTGGGGTCTGCCCCCCAAGAGTGACGGCCTCGCACACAGCCCAACGGGGCCTGGGGCTTCGGGCCGGGACCAGGCGGAGCAGGGCTGGGAGCTCATGGCGCTCCGTCACGGCGCCGGGAGGGTCGAGGGCAGGGCCCGGGGCGGCGGGCCTTCCGGGTGTGCCCAGCAGGGGAACTAACCCAGAGCCCACTTGGCGGGGGAGTCGGGGGGCCACCAGCCCGGGACCCCGTCGGGGAGGTGAGGCTGCGTCACACCCAGGGGTTCGGACAGGACCCCGAATTTGGGGGCGGGGGCCCGGGATTCCTTCCTGAGGTGACCTGACTAAGGAGCCTGAGGGGCCCCCGCAGGGCCAGGCTCCGCTGGGAGGCTCCACTGAGGGGGGCGCCTGGGCTCGGCCCCCAGGCCTGCACCCCAGGGTCCGCCCTCCCCCAGGCCCCGCACGCCCTTTGCCAGGACCTAGGCCCCGGCCAAGGAGCCTGACCGGCTCAGCGGTGCCCCTGTGGCTGGTTCAGCGTTACTGGTGCCCCTGTGGCCTCTCCCCGCCAGGAGCCCAGGGCCCCCGAGGGGTGGGGGCCACCCTTGCCCTGTTGGGGCCACTTTAGTGTTCGGGGGGCAACATGGGGAGGAGGCAGCCCCCAGAGGAGGCCCCTGCAGGCCACTGGCCACCTGTGCTCATGTCACATGCGGAGCTCAGGTGGGACCGGACGGAGGCCGTGGGTGCAGATGCTCAGGGCCCGTGGGTGGGGGCCCCAGGATCGGGAGAGCCCGGGGGACACCTACCCACCGGGTGGCCGTTGATCCACATGCCCCTGTAGACGAGCCCGGAGCAGTGGGCCATGCTGCCCAGGCCGCTGCGGACGCCGCTGTGCCACTGTCCCTGCGGGAGCGGCCGGGGAGAGGGCAGCCGCTGTCAGGGGGGCACCCCTCGGGCGGCCGCAGAGGACGCCTGTTCCCGTCATGTCGGACCCTGCGCGCTGCGGGCAAGACCGTCACCGGGGCCCGTGGGACCATGGGCTCCACGACCCCACCACACACGTGCTCCTCCCTCCCGCGAGGGCCTGCGGGACCCGGGAATGCAGCCTGAGCCGCGCCCCAGGACACGGCAGACACCCCTCCTCACTCCCGACAGGGCTGCAGCCCGGGTCCCCAGGCCACGCCCGCCCTGGCATCAACTTGGAGCCGCGGCGTGGGCAGAGCTGGGCTGCCCCCTGGTGGCGAGCGGATGAGCAGCGGGCACCCCGCGAGCCTGGCGTTTGCAGGAGCCTGTCCCACCTCCCGGCCTCTGGGCTGAGCCAGTTTCCAGGGGACAGGGGAGAGGGGCGCGGGCCTGGTGCGAGGAGCAGACGGTCCCCCTGCCCTGCAGGGCCACCTGGAACTTCTCATTCAAACGCTTCCCGGGCGCCCTGCCCAGAGAAGCAGAACCGGCACCTCAGCGCCCCGGAGAGCGGAGGGTTGCGGGTTCGGGAGCCGGACGGGATGCAGGGCCGTGAGCCCCCCAAGCCTCGGTTTGGTGGCCAGTAAAGAGGGGACAGTGCCCCCCCAGGTGAGCTGCGCCCCGAGGAGGCCTGTACCTCGTAGGTGGAGCCGTCCGCACAGCGCAGCACCCCGTGGCCCTGCCGCTGGTCCCGCACCCAGTCGCCGTCGTACTCGTCACCGTTCCTGCGGGACCCAGAGGCCGGGCTCAGGCTGGGACAGGGGGCGCCTGACTCAGGCCAGCTCCTCCGACCGACTGGCCGGCTGGGCACGCGCCACGGGCACCGCCATCGCCGACAGGTGGCCCGGCGCCAGGGCAGGAGGCTGGGCGCTCAGGAGGTGCGGAGACAGCCCCGGTCCTGAGAACACATGCCCCCCCCCAGGTGTGGGACTCAGCCCCCCCAGGTGTAGGACTCAGCCCCCAGGTATAGAACTCAGCCCCCCCAGGTGTAGGACTCGGCCCCCAGGTATAGAACTCAGCCCCCCCAGGTGTAGGACTCAGCCCCCAGGTATAGAACTCAGCCCCCCCAGGTGTAGGACTCGGCCCCCAGGTATAGAACTCAGCCCCCCCAGGTGTAGGACTCAGCCCCCAGGTATAGAACTCAGCCCCCCCAGGTGTAGGACTCAGCCCCTGGGGGTGCGGGGCTTGGAGGGGACACAACAGGGAAGAAAAGGGGGAGGTGAACCCACAAATCCCAGCAGCAGGATTTCGGATGAGAAACTGGCCCAGGAGGTTAGGAGGCGACGTCCAGCCGGCGGCCGAGGAGACAGGCCTCTGTGGGCCGCATGCCCCTCCCGCCCCCGAGGGTTCCACGGGGCTCAGAGCCCGAACCACGTGCACGGCCAGTCAGTGACCGAGGGGAGTGCAGGCCCCCACACTCCGAGGGCCCCGGGCCACGTACTCACGGGAAGGCCATGTGCCCCCGGCCGTGTCGCTTGTTGTTGTGAAAGGACCCGCAGTACACGCGCCCGTCCTGGTCCACCAGACGCCCGTGTCCTGCGGAGGAGCCAGAGCCCAGCTGCAGGCCGCCCGCCGGGCAGGACGGCGGTGACTTCAGGACAAGGCGGGGCCCACAGGGGACCCAGGAGCACGGGACCCAGGAGCCGCCGTCCAGGGGCTGGGGGGTGACCTGGGGCGGCGCTGGCAGCCGCCAGTGCAAGTGGCTCTGGGTGCAGCTCTCCGAGGCCCTGAGGGCGGGCACACGGAGGCCGGTGCACCTGCTGTGTGCGCGCGGGGGTGGGGGGGCGATGCTACGCGCCCCAGACCTGTTTGTGGGGCGTGTGTGCGTGTGTGTACGTGTGTGTGTACCGGAACCTGCGTGTGACTGGCGAGGCCTGAGTGGCCCATTCTCGGGGCCTCTGTCTAGATCCAGTTTCCGGTTTGGACAGTCGGGGTGCGAGGCCATTCCTACCGCTTTCATTTACTTATTGAAAGTTTATTTTTGTTGATTTCAGAGAGGAAGGGAGAGGGAGAGAGAGAGAGAAACATCAATGACGGGAGAGTCATGGGTCGGCTGGCCCCCTCCAGGGGATGGAGCCTGCAACCCGGGCCTGACCAGGAATCGAACCGTGGCCTCCTGGTCATGGGCCGATGCTCAGCCCCTGAGCCCCGCCCGCCGGGCCCACTCCTACTTCTCACACGAGCAACACCCAGAGGACGTTCCTGCCCGCCTCGGGCGGCTGGGCTTCGGGAACCCTGAGCCTCGGCCTCCGGGCCGTGCCCACCACCCACCGGCCGGCCTGGGGCAGGTGAGGAGGCCGTGCCCGCGCTGAGGCCTCCGCGGTGCTTGCGCTTCTGGCCCCGGAGCCGCGAGGCTGCAGCGAGGCCAGACCCGCAGGCTGAGCCCAGGCCGACCTCGGACCCGGGATTGCAAGCAATAATAAACTGGGGTTGTTCCAGCCACTGGGTTTTGTCTTGTGTGTGAATCCTCACCTGAGAATATTTCCCCATTGATTTTTAGAGAGGGTGGGGGGGGGACAGAGAGAGAAACATTGATGTGGGAGACACGTGGGCTGGTTGCCTCCCACATACGCCCCGACCAGAGCCGGGGATTGAGCCTGCCACCCGGGTATGTGCCCTTGACCGGAATTAAACCCGGGACCCCTCAGTCCTCAGGCCAATGCTCTATCCACTGAGCCAAACTGGCCAGGGCTGTGCCACTAGGTTTTGGGGGGGCTTGTCACAAGCGGTGGTTGGCGTCACAGGCACAACCCCCCTCCCCCCCACACTGCGCCAACCTCGCCTCCTTCCCACCCCACAGGCACGCGGGGGCCGGGCTCTGGACCTGAAGGGACACCAGCCCCTGGTGAGGTGCAGGGCCCTGGGCCCACCCACCCCACGGAGTCCGAGTGTTGGGCAGGGGGCGGGGCTCGGCCACCATTCCCGGGCCCCGGGGGCGCCAGACCTTCTCTCATGCCGTGGCACAGCTCCCCCTCGTAGCGGCCCCCTGCCTTGTACTCCATGACGCCGTGGCCTTGGGGCTCTCCAAAGACAAACTGACCAGAATAGGTGTTCCCTGGGGGGACGAGGAGGGGGCGCGAGGTCAGGGTCGGCGCCGGTTCCGTGTCGCCCGCCGTCCCCTGAGCGGTGGCGGCAGCAGGGCCGTTTCAGGGCGGACCCTGGTTTACGAGGGGACACAGGACCCGGCGGATCCGGACCTGCCCTCTTGGTTCCTGCCAAGCCCACCCCGGGGCCCTCGGTGGGCAGCGGTGTCCCAGATCCGAGGGCTGAGCCTTCTCGCACTGGGAACTGACCCCCAGGCTTGCCCGTGAGGATCTGGGGGTCTGAGGGTCGGGAGGCAGCCCCTGGCCACGCTGTGGGCAGCACCCCAGCACCCCACCCCCGGCTGGCACGGGCTGTGACCCCTCAGGGGAACCAGGGCCCCCAGTTTACAGCCGGAAGTGCCTTCGCACCCAGAAGGGAGATGGTTGAGAGAAGGGAGTCGGCAGGTCGCCAGGGTCTCGGGGCTCACCTGAGGCGGCCCAGTGGCGGCAGCCTCGGCCCATGATCTCCCCGTCCGCGAACTGGCCCTCGTAGTAACTTCCATCCTTAAACAGCAGCTTCCCGCGGCCTGGAGAAGGACACGGTGACGTCACGCCCGCAGCGGCCGGAGTGCCCGCAGGTGCCCGCAGCGGCCGGAGTGCCCGCAGGTGCCCGCAGCGGCCGGAGTGCCCGCCGGTGCCCGCAGCGGCCAGAGTGCCCGCCGGTGCCCGCAGCGGCCGGAGTGCCCGCCGGTGCCCGCAGCGGCCGGAGTGCCCACAGGTGCCCGCAGCGGCCGGAGTGCCCGCAGGTGCCCGCAGCGGCCGGAGTGCCCGCCGGTGCCCGCAGCGGCCGGGCTGTTTCTCAGGGAGGGGCGGGAGGGGCGGGAGGGGGAGTCCGCGGCTTGAGTGAAAGTGAGAAATCTCTGGCAAAAGCGCTACCATCCGTAAAAGCCAAAAGGTGGGGCCCACAGGTACGAGCGCTCATAGAGGAAAACACCACAGGTCCTGCCAGCTCTGCTCGCGGTTAGAGCGTCAGCCGCGGGCCCACGGGTCTCGGTTGGGCCCGATTTCCAGTCAAAGGCACAACCTTGGTGTGGGTCGGGGTGCGTGTGGGAGGCAAACAGCTGATGTCTCTCTCTCTTTCTCTCCCTCTTCCTCCCCCCCACCCTCTCCCCCCCCCCTCCCCTCAGCAGAACGCCAGGCAGACATGGGACTGGGCGGAGCGGGGGACCCGCTGGGAGGCCTCCAGGTGACCTCCACAGACCTCGCCCCTCGGCGGCGGAGCCTTTCTACGGAAGGAGATCAGCTCTTTCTGGTCAGAAATGAACCATGAAGGCAGCTGCGGTTTCCTGTCTGCGAGGAGGTGGTAGGCCAGGGGTCTCCTCCGACCCGGTGCCACGGCCCGGGCTTGTGGCTACCCGTGGGGCAGCACCAGGGCGGCCCCAATGCCTTTCCTGGGCGACAGCGACAGTGGGGGGCCCAGTCCCGCGGGCACCTGGTGCCACCCGCCTCCCCAGCGCCCGGAGGAAAGGGGCTGTCGGCTGCAGGGTGGCCGCGGCGGGGAGAGGCCACCGACGCTTCTTACCGTGGGTCTTCCCGCCTTTCCATTCCCCTTCGTACCGGAAGAAGGAATTGGGGTAGGTGTAGACACCGTAACCTGGATATTGAAAAAGATGGGCAGTGAGCACGTGGCACAGGCAGCCTGGCTGACGTCCAGCAAGTGCTCCAGGTGGGGTGGTCTGGGGGGGCTGTGCACTTCCCCACCTGTGACCTCCCGACACGGCTGCCCGAGGCTTCAGTCTGGGGGTCAGGACTTGTCCTGTGTACTGTCCACCCCGCCCCCACGCCTTCGTTTGCTTAAGCACCCAACATGATGAGCGCCTACTCAGTGCAGAGAGGCAGGCCCGTGGGAGGGCCTTGGGGAGTGGAGAGGGGTCTTGGAAGCTGAGCCTAGTTAGCCAGAGGAAGGCGAGGGCAGGGCGGGGGATGTTGTGCCCTGCGAATCACAGAAGGACGCCCCAAGAATTAAAGAGTCACATTGATTGCAATACGGGACTATGAGGGGCCGTTCTGCTTTCCCAAATCTCATAGTGATAAGATGGCCGAAACACCAGACTGATACAGGCAAAGATCACAAAGGTATTGATTACATCCCAAGGTTTGGAATGAGGAACCTGGTTTGCAAAAAAGCAGTTTACAGAAGCAGAAGCAGCATGTTATCTCAATCACAGTTTGGGGTCTCCGGATCACTGAATTGACAGAAACACGTTATCTAGAGCCCGGGGGTCTGGAATGAGGAACCTGGTCAGGCTTAAGCACGTTATCTCAATCACAGTTTTGGGGTCTCCGGAACACAAAGTCAACGGGGTCAGGTTAACTGGAGCCCTCTGACCTTGGGATAACCGTGCTGTCCTTCCCAGGTGAAGGAAAATGTGCTTTCTAAGACCAGTGTGACCACTACAAAGGGGATAGTCACATAATCAATAGGGTATTTAATCGAATGGGATGATTTATATAATTCAGAAAATCAAAATAACTTTTCTATTGTTAAACAAAGCAAATAAGTACAGAAGCCAAACAGCAGGGTTAAAGTTAAACTACAGTTTCTACCTGAGATGACTGCTACCACACTTCCGGAAGCTGGCCCCTCGGGTGGCCTCCAGTCCCATCAGGACAAAGCCCTCCCTCCCGCCACGCCGCTGCCGAGCGCACCACCCCCCACTCCCACTCCCACCCCACCAGCCCCCTGGTATGCGGGGCACAACTTGGGGGGAGCAGAGCGGTTCTAGGGGAGTGTGGCGTCATCAGACTCGTGCATCTGCCGAAAACGAGGTCAGGTTCTACCGGAAGAGAGCGGAGCGGACTCGGAGTTCACTCCAGTCCCTTTTCCCCAACTCTAAGGACAGCTCCCGTCAAACCTCTGAACCGCGCGTCCAGGCTCCGGCGCCTTCCGGCTCGGTCTCCAGGCCCCGAGACCCCGTCCCCCGCCCGTCCCGCGGGGCACCCGCGCACCCGGAGGCGAGGACCCTTCCAGGACCAGGGGCGACGAGGTCTCCGGGGATACCGACGGGGGCTCGTGGAAGCTCGCGTGGGGACCGGGGCGCGGGTAGGGCGTAGGGCAGCCGGACGCGCCCCCCCGCCCCCAGCCCTGCAGCCGTTACCGTCCTGTGGCGGCCGCCCCTGCGGGTCCGGGCGCTGCGGGCGGGAGCTCCGGCTTCCTTGGCTGGCGGCTGCCATCTTGCCGCTAGAAGTTTACCTTGGCAACCACTAAAGCCTCCTCTATTGGTTCGTTGGTCGCTAGGGGTGTGGTCACGGGCCCAGTCTCTGGGCGATCACAAGATCTGGAGTGGCGTCGTTCGGGCCCGGAGCCAGAAGACGCGCCTGCGCCTGCGCGGCCCAGCGCACTTCCGCTGCTTACGTTCTTTCCGCCGGGAAAAGGCGCCCGCACCGGAAGCGGAAATGGTTGGAGGCTCTTGGCTCCGCCCCGGCGTCCATCTTGGAAGCCCGGAGGCGGCGCCGCGTAGTACAGAGCGGAAGTGCTAGTCTGCCCCTTCCCGGACCGAGCGAAGCACCGGCGCGGCCCCTGCCCGCGTCCTTCTCCCCGCGGCCCTCGGAGACCGCGCTCGGCCGCTGCAGAGCCGCGAGGTACCGGCGGGCGGGCGGGCGGGGGCGGGGCAGGAGGGCCGGGCCGGGCCCCGGGTGTCTATGGGCTGATCGGCCCCCCTCCCGCCGCGCGTCCGGGAGGGGCCCCTGCCCGCCCGGGTAGTGCGGGGCGCCGGGGGCCGGGCTGTCTGGAGGGGCCGGTGGAAGGCGTCGGGCTGCAGGCGGGCTGCTCGGGAGGACGTGTCGGTCACAGGGCGCATTCGGAGGCGCCGCCACCAGGCCGGCCTCGCGGGCAGCGCCTCGTCGGCCCCTGTGCCGAGGACCGGGCCCTGGACGCTGTGCACGCTGGGACCCGGGCCCGGGAAGGGCCTCGCGGCGACCGCTCCGCCCAGGGCACGCGGCGACCGCTCGGGTGCAGCGGGGGGCCCGGTGGGCACCTCGGGGCGGGAGGAGCCCTCGGCCTTGCGGGGGCCGACGAGGGCTGGAACGGGAACCGAGAGGCGGGAGGGGAGCAGGCGGAGCGGGGACCCCGGAGCCGCACGACAGGCTGCGCCCGACGTCGCCCTGGTGCGCGCCTCGCTTCCTGAGACCGAGAATGAAGCACTGAGTCCCCTGACGGTTCACCACCGCCCCCGGTCCCGGGCCTCCCTGGGCGACAGGCCCCCTCCAGGCGCTCCGGGCGGAGCAGGTAGAGGAGAGGGGCCGGCGACTGCCCGCTGGACGCGCGCCGTGACCCAGCCCGGTGCCAGGGCGGCCGCCCCGCGGGGTGCGATCGCAGGCGGGAATGTGTCCTCGAGGAGGAAGCAGCAGAGCCCGAGGCTGGAGGCAGCCTGTCCGACTCCAAAGTCCACATCCTCAATGTTATTGTTGACGAGTGTGGAGGCGGAGCTGGTTTCACGGACAAACGGGCCATCAGCTCGGGACGGGGCCTGGACCCTCGCCGACTCTGAAACGGCCTCCGGGGCAGCCGGTGCCCCCGTGGCTCCTCCCGAGGCCGCTTCAGTGGTGACACCTCGGCCTTGACAGGTGCCGCCGGGACCCGGACGGAGGCGCTCCTGCTGCCTGGCGTCGCCTGGGCCGGTGGCCAGCGTCCTGGTCCGAGTTCTCACGTGGGAAACGGCTGCTCCCCGGGGGATGGACAGCCGCCCTCTGGCCCGGACCACGGAGGCTGGAGCCTGTCCGTCCTGGGCAGCCTAGTCTCTGCGTCTCCCTGGAGCGGAGGGCACGCCCGCCCCCAGGACCCTGCAGGCTCTGCCCTGGACGCGCTGCAGGCCGGGGAGCCGGGGAGCCACGGAGCCACGGTCGGCTCTGCCGTGACGCACGTGGCAGAGGGGCTGCTCCGCGATTTTAGGTGGAAGTTGTGACTGGAAAACGTTTCCATTGGAGACGCGGGACCACACCCCAGCGGCTGCCCTCGCTTCAGAGAGGACGCCCTGCACCCCTGGTGCGACAGCGTGATGGGAGCGTGGGCTGGGGTGGGGGGGCGGCGCAGGTGCCACGCGGTGAACGGGGGGCTGACGGGCCCAGACGCCTTCAGCCTCTGTCCTGTCTGAGACCGGGACGGGCTGCCTGCACGACGCCATTTTCCAGACGGGAACCTGGGCCTCGCCGCCCGCTCTGGGGCCTTGGGAACGAACGGCTGTGGTAGGGGCGGTGCCACCTGTAGGTTGGGGGCAGCGGGGAGCTCGGTCCTGGCGTCCTCACAAGCTTAGGTCCTGGGTCCTTCTCACCCCAAGGATCGGGCAGCGGCCGGCTGGGTGGGAGGCGAGCCCTGCTCCTCCCAGTGAAGCCGGGCGATGCTGCCCGCTGGCCTGGTGGTGTGGGTGCCCGCAGGGTCAGTCCTCGGAACCACGGCAGCGTGTTGCAATAGTCATGAGCAGCTAGGGTTACTCCGCCGGCCGATAAGGAACTGGGGCGCGGCAGCTGACCACCTGAGGTCGGCGTGGCGTCTTCCTCCCGGTGGAGGGGCGGGTGCGGCCCTGAGAGGACCGGGAGGTCCTGGCTGGCGACGGGCACCGCGGAGAGCGGCCTGGGCGGGGACGGGCTGGGCTGGAAGAAGGGGCGCTTGGGGAACGAGGGCGTGACAGGAGCAGGTGCTGGGAGGCGTGTCTGAGGAGCGGGGCAGGCGTGGGTGCAGGCGTGGGTGCGGTGGCCCAGCCTGTGGACCGGCCCAGGGGGGTGGACACGCAGCCGTGACTGCAGGGGCGGCGGGGCGGCTCCTAGGCCCCAGGAGAGGCGGCTCCGGGCGGCGGTGGCAGAAATGAAAGTCCACCCCGTGCTGCTTTGCATGTCACGTGCCTTCCTGGCCCGCCACCAGCCGTGTCACCTGCTGTTCTTGTCCAGGGCAGCTTGCGGGGAGGCACCCAGAAGCCGGCGGTGGTGCGGGGAAGCTGGCACTGAGCCGCTCCCTGGAGGTGGCCAAAGGGCCCAGACCTGCCTGCTTCCTGGTCTGACCGCGCCTGCGCCTTCTCAGTTACAGGATGTCCGAAGGGGACAGCGTGGGAGACTCCGTCCACGGGAAGCCTTCTGTGGTGTACAGGTTCTTCACACGCCTCGGCCAGGTGGGTGTCGGGGTGCCTGTGCGCATGTGTGCGCGAGAGCTGTGCTGGGCAGTGTCCACGGGGCAGGGGTGCCCGCGGGGTGGGGGGTGTCCGCGGGGCGGGGGTGCACAGGAGCCTCGTGCTCGCTCTCAGGACGGGCTCCCTCTGTCAGGGGCCGTGTCTTCTCGGAGGGGCCAGTGATGGACGACCCCTGCTCTTTGCCCCACACTTGGTTTCTGGGTTGTTTTCGAACCTTTAAAAATGAGAAAACCGTCCTTAGCTCCCAAGCGGTACAGACGTAGCAGCCCCCCGACTCTGATCTGGCCGCCCTTCCCGGCCACCTGCGTCTGCACCCGTGGCCCTCGCCCGGTGTGCACCGTGGCCGGACCTGGCGTGGGCTGGGGCAGAGCGTGTGCAGCGTGCGGCCAGCAGCGCCTCCACGATGCCCCGGCACCACGCGTGTTGTGCTGTCAGTTTTAACGTGAAGAGGGATGGGAACAACTCGGCAGTGGGAGCGGGGGAGGGTATGTCTGGGCTCGCACATCCTGTACTTTTATGACCGGGTGAAGATTTTCACAATTAAAACTTAAATGTTAAGATTAAGCAATTTCAAAAGTAGAGTTGGAAGCATACATGCTAATTACACACGTGCAGACATATACATGTGTGTGTACATATAAATTCGAGTTCCTCTGCAAACTCCACGGCTGCAGTGGTGCCACCTGTGCCCGCTCCACGCTGCAGGGTTGGGCCGGCTCCTCGGGGCCGTGGGCTGGGTCCTGCGTGCAGGTGGCGACTCCGAGGTGCACGCTTTCCTGCCTCGGGCAGGCCTCCTGGTGCTGAGGACGCCTGCAGTGAGAACTTGTTCTGTGTTGTGTTTGCCCGAGGACTGGACCTGCCTCGAATGGTTGCCATCCATTTGGGGTTAGCCGCCCGGGTCATGGCTGCCGCCCGGGGACGCTCAGCCGGAGGCCCGCGGTGGGGGAGATGCACGTGCGGGCGGCCTGCAGGTGCGTGACACGCATCACTCCTGTCCTTGCAGATCTACCAGTCCTGGCTGGACAAGTCCACACCGTACACGGCCGTGCGATGGGTGGTGACGCTGGGCCTGAGCTTTGTCTACATGATTCGGGTCTACCTGCTGCAGGTGGGTGTGGCCGAGGCGAGACGGGCGTCGCGTTCCCCGTGGTGCTGGGCTGCTGCTGTCTGCCTGGCGTGCGCGTGCGCTTGCGCTGTGGTGACTGCCTGGCCGGAGGCGGGTTCTCGTGGAGGCGGTCGGCGAGCTTCCAGGCTCAGGCCTCGTCCGGTGTTTTCTCTGGAGCAGGAAGGTGTTTCCTGGCCATGCGGGCTCCTCCCAGGCGTGGCCTGGGACAGAGGAGGCCGTGCTCCTGGGGGGACACGGCGTTTGCTGGGCGCGTTGTGTCCAGGCTGCGGATGGTCCCACAGATGCAGGGTGGAAACTCGCCTTGGGTGTTGTTCCTGGACGTGTCCCCGCCAGTCCGCCCCCCGGGGCTCCTGGGCCAGCGCAGCAGGACGGGGTCTGCGGGACGGGACACCTGCGATTCGGGTGGATTCACTGCCGTTGGTTCTAGTTTTGTCTTTTAAGTGGGAACTTGGTCCGTTCTGTAATGGGAAGAACGAGCCAGAAACCTTGCTGTAGAGAAGCCGGGCGGGGGACGTGCCAGTCACACCTGCGGAGCACCCTCGGCCTGGGCCTGCGCGGAGCTGCGCGGTCACTGGCACCCACACCTGGGCCCGCTCTGACCTGGAGGGTGGCCAGGCTTTCATAGTGAGTTCATAGTGAGCTCAGGTGCAGGTGAGTGTGTGCACGTCCTGCAGGGCTCCTCCCGCCTCGTTCCCGAGGACACAGGGCTCTAGAACGTTCTTACCTGCTTTCTTGATTTCCGGATTTTCCGGTTCTGGTTCCTGCTGGCAGAGAGGAAGGCGCTCCTCGGTGTGTGAGCACAGGTTTGAGGCGCCGCGGGGCTGTCAGCCGGCAGGTGCCGGCAGCGGAGGGGCCGCAGACGCGGACACGGCCCCAGCACGGCCTTGAGGCACCACCCTCAGTGCTCCCGGGAGCTGGTGGCTTCAGGGACGTGTGCCTCTGACTGGCCCCCTGGCTTGTCCACTGAGGACACAGGGCAGAAAACGCCCCGTGGACAGTCGCCACTTGGCTGTCCCTCGTTGTGACCTCTGCCGCGAGGAGCGTGTCCGCTCTCAGTCTGGCCCACGGTCTGTGTCTGCCGGGTGCCCCAGCGCGGTCAGTGTCTGCATCTGCCGGGCGCCTGACCCGCTTCCCTCTCTCCCAGGGCTGGTACATCGTCACCTACGCCTTGGGGATCTACCACCTGAACCTCTTCATCGCTTTCCTGTCTCCCAAGGTGGACCCGTCCCTGATGGAGGACTCAGGTAGGCGCCGCCCGCGTGCTGCTCAGGGCCTCCCTGTCCTCCGGAAACGCCCCCGTGAGCCTGGTCTGTGTTGCAGACGGGCCCGGAGCCGGGTCCTGGCGTTCAGGTGCTCGCGGAATGACCATGGAGCCCCGGACAGCCGTGTGCGGCGGGTGTTCCCTCTGCATCCCGACATGCAGGCGAAACCGAGGCACCGGGCTGTGTAGCGTGTCGGGGCCGCAGGGTCTGCTCCTTCCGAAACCGCCCGCCCGGCTTGCAGGCGCCTCCCCACTCACGCAGCCAGAGCTTCCCATGGCAACGGGGCTGGTGATGGCCACCAGGCCAGAGTGCCGGCCAGCTCCATGGAGGGTGGAGCTCTGGTTCCCAGGCCCTGGGCTGGAAGGTCTTGGCCCCACTGCTCTGGCCGTTCCTGGGCAGGTGGGCAGGTAGGGCCGTCCCTGGGCAGGTGGGCAGGTAGGGCCGCCCCTGGGCAGGGAGGGCAAGTGCCGCTGGTGGGCAGCGGGGAGGGCGAGTCCCTGTCCCAGCGCCTGAGGACGCCCTCGCTGGGGAGGAAGTGCCGGCGTGTCGGCTGTGCAGGGCGGACCCGGAGCCCCGACTCTTTACAGGCTTTTGGATGGAAACGTGAAAGGAGCCCCACACCCCCCGAGATGCGGCCCTTGGGGAGGTGGGGAGAACCTGAGGCCATGTCTGTGGCCACAGCTCCTCTAGCAGCAGCAGGCAGCCGTCTCGGGTGGGGTGGGGTGGGGCGGGGTGGGGTGAGGTGAGGTTGGGGGGGCTCAGCCCCCATGCGAGTGCCCCGTCTCCCTCGTGCTCCTTTGTGTGGTGCGGGTGGTGTGTTCCTCAGTTTAACTCACGTGTAGTTGAATTTTTAAGCAACTGTAGAATATGTGCAAGTTCTTCTTTAAAAGGAACTCTCACTTGAACTTTCTGAAATAACGAGTCGATTCTGACTTGGCTGAGGGTCCCGCCTTGCCTTGGCTGAATGACACGAACCTGCTTCACGTTAGGCCTTCTCCTTCCAGAGCGTCAGGGGGGCGTGGAAATGGGGTCGTGGAAGTAAAGGAGGCGGCGGCGCTTTTCCTGACCGCCCTTCTGCCTTTCAGATGACGGCCCCTCGTTGCCAACCAAACAGAACGAGGAGTTCCGGCCGTTCATTCGGAGGCTCCCGGAGTTTAAGTTTTGGTGAGTGAACCCCTAGTGCTGCTGTCCTCGCGGCTGGTTAGTGAGCCTGGGAACAGACCGGGTTGGGTCACGTCAGCCAGCACGTTGGGCGTTTCAGAGAAGTGAGCGGTGTCCTCCTTGGTTTGGGACATTTGTCCCCCCCAGCAGGATTGCGTGCCCGCGGGCGTGGCGTGAACATCTGTCCCCCCAGCAGGATTGCGTGCCCGCGGGCGTGGCTGGGCCCAGGGCCCTGGGGGACCGCTGCCCAGTGGCCTCTCCCAGTTGCTGGTTGAGGCCAAAGCTCTTTGAAATGAGCAAAGAGGTTGCGTTTGGGCAGAGCCTCCCGGCACGTGGCAGACCTGCCCCCAGAAGGTGGGCTGCGTGACAGCCTCTGTCCTGCTCCACACACGGCACCCCTTCTGGGGGAGGCAGCCGGACCAGCTCCTGTCCGCTCAGGTGTCCTCCGCACGTGGGGCTGGGCCGCCTGGGACCGGTGCTGGGGGGCTGCGCCCTGGGAAGTGCTGTGCTCTGGGACGAGGCTGGCTGGTGCCCAGGTGCCCTAGAGGCGGTGACATCTGCGTGAGGCGGTGATGGGAGGGTGACAGGAGGACTGGTAACTCCACTCTCGGCGGCATGGGGGCTCTGTGCCCTCTCTGTCCTGTATTTGTTGGATCAAAACCCTGAAGGGAGTGAGCCACCACATCTTTGCTCTGTATTCTGGGCGTGTGGGGGACTGAGCATGACATGCTGGGGGGGGGGGGGGGTGTGCCTGGGAGCCCCGAGGAAGCTGGCCTTTGCTCTGTAGGAAGGGGAGCCCAGGAGGCGGTTCAGTGGGGCTGTGGGCCGGGCTGCACGGTGGAGCCCTGGGAGCTGCCTGGCCCTCGTGGTCCCTGGGGAGCGGCGTCGGCACCCTCACTGCAGTCAGACTGTGGGAGGCGGAGGACACAGCTGCGTGCGGCCCGTGTGCAGATGCGCTCACCTTCCCTCCTCCCGTCAGGCACTCGGCCACCAAGGGCATCCTGGTGGCCATGGTCTGCACCTTCTTTGAGGCGTTCAACGTCCCGGTGTTCTGGCCCATCCTGGTCATGTACTTCATCATGCTCTTCTGCATCACCATGAAGAGGCAGATCAAGGTACCCCAGGGGCGCCGAGCCCGGAAAGGCGGTGCCGGCCGCAGCGGCCACGGCGCGTGGGGAGGGCAGGCGCCCTGTGGAACCTGCCTCGTCTGCAGGAAGCTCTGCAGGCCGGGGGCGGGGACGTGGGCTCGCTCCCCTCTGCCAGCGGTTCTGGGCCACGGCCGGTGTTGGGAACGGGCCTGGGAAGTCAGCCCTGGGGGCTGGGTAGGAAAGGCCCTGGGGTGTGCCCTCCTCCTGGGCATGGCGTCCTGTGGGTCAGAGCCGGGACCGGCCGGCCGGTGCAGGGGTTATGCACACTCTGCCCTAAAACAGGCCTGGGCCGACCCACTGCCCACCTCACTGATGTCGGGGCGCCTCCCAGCCCGGCCGGCCTGCTCTCGGGACCTTTCCCTGACCCCCCCCCGCTCCCCAGCCCCCGGTGGCCCCGCAGCAGGTGACACCTGGGATGGAAGCTTATCGCCGACGTGTCTGTCTGTCTATCTGTCCCCAGCACATGATCAAGTACCGGTACATCCCATTCACGCACGGCAAGAGGACGTACAAGGGGAAGGAGGACGCAGGCAAGACGTTTGCGAGTTAGATGGCCGCCCGGCCGCCCCCCGGAGCCCTCGGCGCGTCTGAGCCGTTGTAACGGCGCCTCTTTCTTCACATAAAGTAGTTGATGGCGAGGGAGTCGGATTTTCTTTTTAAAAAGGAGCTTCAATTATTTGTAACTGAAATAACAGGTTCTCGAGGAAACTGACACAGAACCTGAATTGCATTGATTCATTTACAGTGACACCAGGTGTTTAAATGGACAGAATGAGTCAGTCAGGCTGGGCAGCCGGTCGAGGGGGCTGGGGGTGAAGGACCCTCTGAGGCGGCCGTGGGCAGGCCCAGCGGGAGCAGGCGCTGCGGAGCCTGCGGTGGAGCAGCTGTGTCCACGAGGTGGCACGAACGCTGGGTCCCAGCCGCTTCCCAGCCTCGCCTCGCGGAGGTGGTCCCACCGGCCTCATGACTGGAAGCTCTGTTCCTAGCCACATGATTGCTCTTGGGGCCTGGAATTATAAATATATATTATATTTTAATTGTTTGAGATTATTTTGACCTATTTCTTTCCTACGTGAAGAGTTGCTGAATGTGAATGTCCCCGGTTCTGTGGGTCCGGCGGCTCCTGCGAGGATCAGCGGGGACCTGCGTGCCGACGTCCGATGTGATGGAAACATACTCGTGGCCCTTTTACTCAGTGACTTTTTAATTCAAACGTTATTAAAGACGGTGTGCCCTTCTCATGGAGTCTTTATCCAGAGGCGCCCGCGGGGACCTCTGCCCAGGCGCAGGGTGGGCAGAGCGAGGCAGGGCTGGGGTGGGCTCGGGCGCAGAGCTGTGCACCGTCCGTTCTCACGTCGGGTGCAGACTGCGGCCGAGCAGCTCCCCACCTGCCTGAGGGTTTCTGACATCAGGTGTTGCCGCCTTTCTGGGCTTGAGCTCCTGCTTTTTAAACCCCCCCAAGGATCTGTGTTCGTTTGATTTTAGAGAGGAGGGGGGAGAAATACATCGATGTCAGAGGGACAGCTGTGAGCTGCCTCCTGTATGCGCGCCCCCCCCCCCCCCAGCATCGAACCCACAACCCTTTGGTGCCAGGACGGGGCTCTGACCCATGGAGCCGCTGGCAGAGGCCAGTTCAGATTCTGCCCCACCTCTCACACCGTCGCCCTCGGAAGCGCTCAGGCCTGGCGCCGTGGGAAGCTGTGCGCTTGGCCGAGTGTAAGTCAAGGATTTCGGGGCCAGTGGCAGCCTGCCCTGGGCCCCTCGTCTGGGTCTGCTGCTCAGGCCGGCCCCGCCAGTGGCCCGTGACCTTCATTCCCGCGGAGAACAGCGTCTGTTGCCGGACAGCTCACTCTAGGGAGCACTGCACTGTAGCAGGGGTGCCACGCAGACCAAGGGCCTGGCCCGGGCGGGTGGCCCAGCCTATGGCCTACTTCTGTGGAATGGGTTTCTTAAGGGGACTTACGGCGAAGTTCTGTCTCTGGCACAAGTTAAACGGTTTTAAAACCTGGAAGCTACAATACGTGGCAGGGAGTAGCTGGACATGGGTGACGGCTGTCCCAGCGCCGGCCTCTGAGGGGGTCTGTGGCCTTAGGGTTAGGAAACTCGGGAAAGTTGGCTGCCCAGCAGGAGCCCCGGGCGGGGGGGCCCTCAGTCTGTAGGGACCAGGACAGACCTGTGTCCTAAATGGGGAACAGACTCGACATGTGAATTAAGGCTGGTTTGGCTCAGCAGTTAGAGCTTCAGCCCACAGACTGGATGGTCATGGGTTCGAGTCTGACCAGAGGCACGTATTTCAGTTGCAGGTTTGATCTCGGGCCCAGGTTGGGGCGCAGGTGAGAGGCAACCAGTCTGTGTGTCATGTCCATGTGTCTGTCTCTCCCTTTCCTTCCTCTCTAACCATCAGCGGGGAATCCTCAGGTGAGAGGCAATCAGTCCGTGTGTCGTGTCCATGTGGCTCTCTCCCTTCCCTTCCTCTCAACCATCAGCGGGGAATCCTCAGGTGAAGAGAGGCACCTGCTGGGCGCCCTGGCCTCCACGCCCGTGAGGGGCTGTGCCTGGCCACTCGCAGCGGCTGTGGTGGGGGCAGGGTTAGTAGGTGGGGGGGCTGGCGGGCTGCACTTGCCCACTCAGGCCACATCCTCTTGCCCACCCGATGTCGGCTTGTCTTCTCATCACAGAAGGGACCGGTGTGTCCTCAGCTCTGCGGTCTGGGGAAGGGAGGGCCTAGGACCTGGTCCCAGGGAGCGAGTCCCTGCAGAGCCACCGCCTGGCACTGCGGGGCAAGGGGGTGCCACAGGGCCGGCGGGAACTGAGCTGAGCAGAGCCCCTGCCCGAACCTGGCTGGGAGCCTTGGACCAGCCGCCCAGCTTGTCCTCCTGAGCTGCTGGCGCAGCATCTCATGTGACAAAAAATATAAAATCAGAGGATTTTACGGTTTCTGTGCAAGTTTGTCAGAATTCATTATGTCTCTCCTGACAGGCGGCTGCCGGTGGCTCCATCCGTCCATCCTGTCACCGGAAGTGCCGCAGGTAGACCAGCTTCTGGGGAGGGAACCTCTCCCGGCACAGGGGACACTCCGTCTAGGGGGAGGGAGAGGTCACATGGGCTGTGCCCGCCCCACGAGCCCCTCCATCAACGTAACACAAGACAGTTTGCATGTCTTCGAAGCCGCAGCCTGAAAAGGCCCTCACCCGGGTGCTGGGAAGAGCAGTGAACTGCAGCCAGAGCAGCGACCCGCCGGCAAGACGGCCAGCCTGGCACGGTGACGGGATGGGGGTTGAGATGCCCACGGGGCTGCCTGTGCCCATCGCCCATCCCGTTTCCTGAAGCCGGGCAGTCCCACCCCCAAGGGCCACCTGGGTGAGACCAGGTCAGCCTCCCTCCAGCCCTGCAAAGGTTGGCCGCTCGCCTGCCAGGCACCCACGGGGCAGCCGAGGGGTGAACAGTGAGCATCACGCCCCGTTCACCTCCTCACCGGGTGGCCCTCCCACTCCCCTCAGCCCCGCCCTGGAGATGCTGGGTGCGGTGAGCTCGCCATGAAGCGGGGGGCCCAGGACTGGGCCTCCTGGGTCAGATGGAGGCGAGAGGCTCACTGCCCCCTCGCCCCGAGGTCTCCAAGGCCAGGGCAGGGCTGTCCGAGCTCCCACGGCCGTCATGCTGGGCACCTGCCTGGCTGGAGGGCAGGGTCTGGCACATGTGACCAGGAGCCTCCAGGAAGGGACACCCCCCAGGAGCGATGCGCTCGGATGCTTCTGGCCAAGTGTCCACAGGCAGCTGTGGTGCCTGGACCTGACCCGACCCCCTACCTGCCCACCTGGGGGTTTAAAGACACCTGCCCTCCCTCGTTTCAGGGCGGCCGCCTGGCAGTCCCCCGGGACCTGCGCTCTGAGGGCTGCTGACCTTGGTGTCGCACCACTGGGTGATGCACTCCCAGCAGAACAGGTGGCCGCAGGGCGTGGCCGTCGAGTGCCTGCGCTCCTCCAGGCACAGGGTGCACAGCGAGGTCCGGGACACCGCTCTCTCCTCCGTGAGGCTCCTGCGGGGGGGGGGGGGGAGGACTGAGCCTCAAAGTCCTTGCTGAGCCGCCCGAGCCCTGGTGCCGCCCCTCACCTGCGGTGAGACAGCCTGCGGTGCAGCTTCCACTCCCGCTGGGCGCGCTGCCTCTGCCGGAAGCCGTGGAGCTGCAGGCCCAGCGACAGCGCCAGGTGCAGCAGGGAGACCAGGCCCAGCAGCCGGTAGCTCGCCCGGGCCCTCAGGTCCTCTGCAGGCGGGTGGTGGAGGCGGAGCTGTCAAGGACCCCAGGGGACAGTCATGACCGGCACACAGACTGGACCGCCTGGAGGCCAGCCCTGCCTGCACTCGAGTGTCCTGTCCAGTGAGGCCCAGCCCGGCCCCCTCGGTGCACAGGAATGGAGAATGGCATGGGCCTCAGGTGAGTGAGGGCAGGGCACCTTCCAGGGCCTGAGCATAGGTGGGGGCAGTCAGGGACGCTGCTGGACAGCTCGGCCTCGTCCCAGCAGAGGAGCGAGAAGTGTGCTGACCACTCTGGCTGCACACTTGGGGGTGGGGGACATCCAGGGACCCCAACACCGAGAGGAAAGGAACCAGCAAAGAAGCCTGAGGAAGAGCACCCAGCGGGCAGGGGCAGCCGCTGCTCACACCGTGTGGGCAGGAACAGGCCACTGTGCCACCGGCGTGACTGTGCCAGCCCCTCCTGCAGCCAGTGACGGGGCAGCTTCTGGCCATGTCCACTGCCCGCCTCCCTTCCCTTGGCGGGGAATGGAGGCAGCCACGTCAGCAGACCGGCCGGGCCCTGGTGCTAGCAGAGAAGAGCCCACGGCAGCCCCAGGGGCCCCAGCAGAGGGAAAAGCCCTTGGGCTGAGCCTCTCGTTTCCAGGCTCCTTTGTGACAGCAGCTCAGCAACACACAGAGGAGCCCGTGGGGACGAGACTGACCCACGGGGGAGGCACAGGCCCCGGGACCATGCTGCTGAGGGCGGTGAAGGGGGCAGGGGGAGGGTGGGGCTTCCTCACAGGGAGCACAATGCTGGGAGCAGCCAGGACACTCTGGCCGGGGACCCGCTGGTGGGCAGGCAGGTCCCAGGGCGGCTCCTAGGTGACTGGGGCAGGGAACTGGGACAGGAGGGTGTGAAGTGTCCTCCAGCAGAGCGGGCGGCAAAGACTAGGGAAGACAGGCGGGGTGCTGTCAGCATTGGGGCTCCCATACGTCAGGAGACTCACCTACACGTGACCCACCATCAGGGCAGCCTGGGAGGTGTGGCCACAGGCCTGTGCTCTGAGGAAGGAGCAGGCGCAGGGCCTGCACCGCATGTGGCCCGAGGCAGACTTGCCGTACGTACCCTCAGGGTTTGTGGAAAATAAACTTCCTTGTTTTTTTTGTTTTTTTTTAGCAAAATGTGAACCAACAAAACCCAGTGGAGGGTTGGGCCAGCCCCATGGCTGCTAGTCCACAGCGGCCCTGAAGAGCCAGCCCTAGGCAGGCGAACCCGGATCGGGTGGCGGCACCGCACTTACGTAGGTGACTCCGGCGAGCCTCTTGGCCAGGTGGTAGAAGGCGCCGTGGATGTAGAACCAGGCGACGTGCAGCCGGTGGAGGCAGCCCAGGCCCTGCCTGAACACCAGCACGGCCCTCAGCAGCGCCTTCCTCTGCGGCTCGGGCAGGGCCGCCACCTGCCTGTGCACCCAGCGCCTGGCTCCCGACCGGCCTCTCGCGCTGGGTGCCAGGCTGCCCGGCGCCGGGCGGGCGCCGTTGCCATCGGTCTGCAGCTCCTGCTCCAGGTGGAGCAGGGCCTTGTCCAGCACGTAGGGCAGGACCGTGTGCAGCGCGACCAGCACGCCGCGGCGCAGCCTCTGGGGCACCTGCCTCCGGGACGGGTCCACCTGGATGAGCCCCACGTACTCCTCGCCGAGGGTCTGGTAGCCTGGGGGCGGGAGACACCCACGGGCAGGCTGAGGCAGGTCTGAGCTCCCCGAGCCCCCGCTTTCTTCTGAAGGACGGGCTCCCCTGACAGGCTGTGCCAGGCCCCTCTCGGCCACGGGCTCAGCCACGGAGAAGCGTCCCCACGGCACCCGGCCAGGCCCAGGAGAGAGGTCCCAGGGACACAGGATGAGAGAGGACACCACGCGACAGGTGAGCGGAGTCGGGGCTCCCAGAGGCCCCGGTGGGCTCAGGGCCCGGCCCCCCCAGCTCCGGGAGCTTCAGACTCCGCCCTCAGCCCCTCCCGTCCTCCGCGCTGGGCGTGTGTTGTGGCCCCGGGTCCGAGGCCCCCGGGCGCGTACCGGCCAGCGTGGTGAGGCCGAAGTAGGCCACGTCCGACAGCAGCTCGAGCTCCTTCCGCCACTCCAGCCACTTCCTGGCGCCTGAGAGCAGCAGCGGCATCGTTACCGGGCGGGGGCGAAGGGGAGGCCCCGCTGCCCAGGCCCAGCACGACCACCTGCCCTCGGGCCGAGACTGTCCTAAACGCGCCCCCTCCCCTCCCCCGGCCTCGGCGGCCCACTCTGCGCCCCCTGCTCCTGCCTGGCCTGGGCCACCGCGTGGAGTCCCTCTCCCCGCAGGGCCCGCCTGGGGGTGTCCTGGCGCCCGGAGGCCGCGTGACAGACGGGGTGATAGACTGAGTGACGGCCCAGCACCCACCCCGCTCCCCACCCTGCGGTCATGGCCTCGGGCAGCTCCAGGGTCTCCGGACCCCAAGGTCCCAGCCTGGAGGCGGGGACGCCGAGTCCCGCTTTGCAGGGTGTTGGGGGTTAATACTTGGAAAGCGCCGACACGCGCCGGGCGCCATCGACAGGCCCCGCCCGCGCTCCCGGAGGCTCCCCACGCTCCTCGCCCTCCCGGCGGCCGGCGCCCACGGCCCTCGCTTCCTCCTCCAGCGCAGGTCTCGGCTGGGGCGCCCAGGACCACCCACGGACCGGGCACCGCCAGCGGCGCCCTGGACGCTCACCCGCCAGGCTGTGCAGGGCGCTGCCCGCCGCGCTCCGCAACCCGCCGCGGTAGTAGTCGTCCTTCTGGGCCGCGCGGACCACCTCGGGGGGACTGGCGGCCGCGGAAGCCATGGCCGCGGGGACCCGGATGGCCACGCCCACACGGCGCTGCCCGGTGACTGGCTGGGCGTGCGGCGCACACCTTGTGCGTCACGGCCCGCGTGGCGGGGCCAGGTGGGGGCGGGGCGGAGGACGGCCGGGCCTGCGGGCTCGGATTGGGCGATGAGAGGGCGGGTCGCGCTGGGGACGGGGCGGGGCCATGTGGGGGCGGGGCGGAGGACGGCCGGGCCTGCGGGCTCGGATTGGGCGATGAGAGGGCGGGTCGCGCTGGGGACGGGGCGGGGCCATGTGGGGGCGGGGCGGAGGACGGCCGGGCCCGCGGGCTCGGATTGGGCGATGAGAGGGCGGGTCGCGCTGGGGACGGGGCGGGGCCAGGTGGGGGCGGGGCGGAGGACGGCCGGGCCCGCGGGCTCGGATTGGGCGATGAGAGGGCGGGTCGCGCTGGGGACGGGGCGGGGCCAGGTGGGGGCGGGGCGGAGGACGGCCGGGCCTGCGGGCTCGGATTGGGCGATGAGAGGGCGGGTCGCGCTGGGGACGGGGCGGGGCCAGGTGGGGGCGGGGCTGGAAAGGGTGGGACCAGCCGGAGCCGAGTGGGCGAGCCGGGCGGGTGCAGGGGAGGCGACGAGCGAGGCGGGGGCCTGGTCCGAGGGCGCCGGACGCGGCGGGGTTCCTGCGTCTGAAAGCGGACCTGGCTGCTCCCGTGCGAGTGGAGCGCGGGTCAAGCCCTCGGGACTGCGGGGCATCGAAGCCAGAGGCGGGTGCTGAGCCTCCGGGGGGCGGGAAGCCTCGCTCGCCTCCCGCGCTCCAGGCCAGGCTCCGTCCGGCATGGCCCCCGCGCGGCTCCTGTCGCTGCCTCACGTTCTGATCGCAGGGACCGCACGGGGCCCTCCTGCGGGCTGAGCCTTCCCCGGCCCCACTAAGCGGCTCTGGGGACCCCGCTGGGGAGCAGGGGCTCCGAGCCTTGGGAACCAGGTCATGAGGACAAGACGGGCACCTCCACTCGCCCGCAGGCTGCCCCTCCGCCCTGCGCTCACAGGGGGGCCGCACCCCAGAGGGGACAGCCTCAGGCGCAGCTGGGGTCCTGAGCAAGAGGGTGGGAGGAGTGGGGGGACCGGGTGAGGCCCGGAGCCTCCAGGCTGCACCTGCCCAGCGGCCACCTGGTGGGAGAGGCAGGGCCCCAGATGCACTTGAGTGGCCTCAGGCCAGCAGAGAAGCGCCCGGGAGCCACGGGGTGGGGGGGGAGCCACGGGGTGGGGGGGGAGCCACAGGGTGGGGGGGGAGCCACAGGGTGGGGGGGGAGCCACAGGGTAGGGGGGGAGCCACAGGGCCCCGCCCAGAGGGTGTGGGCAGGACCCGTGGCAGCTCTTGGCCTCACCTCTGCTCTGTCCTCCAACCTCAGGAGGCTCAGCCAGTGATACGGAACCGGCAGCGCCGTCCGGGGGAGCTGGGGGAGCCCCACCAGCAGGAGGAGGGGCACACCGGGGCCTGGCCCTCTCACCAGTCCCCGTGCCCCTCGAGAGCCTCCCCCCTGCCTGGGCCCGTGTCCTGGGCGGGGGGCTGCCGGCTGCGTTGGCTGGCGGCCGGGCGGACCTTGGAGGCGGTGGTGCAGGGGCGGCCAGGGCACCGGAGACACTGGGCCTCGCGCGGACGGGTGCACGTCCAGCGGCACCCAGTGGGACCTGGAGTGGCTGGGTCCCCTCCCTCGGGGTCCCGCCTGTCTGTGCCGAGGGCCTCGCTCTCTGGTGGGGGCCCTGGGATCACGGGGTTCAGGTCGCCTCAGCTTCCTCAGTGGTGCGCAGAGCTCTTGTTTGGGGCGCTGCTGGCAACGGAAAAAAAGTGGCGATTGCCTCCTTTTTCCTCCAAAGTGACGTCCTAAAAAATTAGGCGCCTGCACTTGGGTTAGGATTTCTGGTACCAAATTAACCAATCAGATGCACCCTTATTATGCGACATGGCCAACAAAGACGCAACTCTGTTAAATCACCTGCATACAGGGTGTCTCCCCCCCAAATCTATACACTCTCGCTAGCAGCTGACAGCGCCAGGACTGGAGTCAGACTCCAGAACGGCCAGCAGGCGTCGCCATCGGCTCATCTGCTCCACCAAGTTCGAAGGTTGGATTTCTGGGGGTCAGGGACTGAGCGCACCTCCCAGGACGGGAGCCAAAGACAGGAGTGGCCGCTCCCCTGGCCGCAGTGTCCAGGTGTGGACGCGGCTGAGGGGTGACTGACTGGGTTTCAGAGCAAAGTCAGGTGGAAGGTGCGGCCGGAAGCCCTTGCCCGTCAATAGTCAGCTGTGTCCCCTGCTGACCACAGGTGGTCTCGGCCGGAGCCCGGTGGTCTCAGGACTCTGGGGTGGGCGGGCGGGGGCGAGGGTGGGGGCCCTAGCGCCAGGCCAGGCGAGGGCTAAAATAGTGCTTTTCCTCCCACCTTCTCAGTTCTAGCTGGGTCAGCATTCAATGATCAGAGACAGGTTCACACAGTCGTTCTCAACCTCGGCTGCACATTAGAATCACCTGGGGCCACAACATTAGTCACAAAGAAACAGAATTTCCGGAGGATGAGGCCCAGAAATCAGGATTTTAACAACATTCCCAGGTGATTCTAATGTGCAGCCGAGGTTGAGAACCACTGGGTTAACAGGAGAAAATCAAACCTTAATACCCAGGCATGCGGGCCTTCACGTGAGCATGAACACTCCAAAGACACGAGGCAGCACGGGGCGCGGAGGACATTCTTGGACGAAGGAGACAGCGGGGGAGGGGGGCCTTCGCTGTCAGAACTGGGAGCGGGTGATTGGCAGGTGGTCGAGGGGGAGGAACACACAGTAGGGCGAGCGTGTCAGACTCACGGCGAGCACGGGCCAAGCGAACAAGGTTTACGTGGATGTGGCCACAAAACACAGAAGCTTCCATTTTCATAGAAACGTAGGTTTACTTCGACGGAGACATGCTGAATACAAAGGGCTGAGATAGATGAGTCATCGTTAACATAAAATAATAGGACATTTTAATAAAAATTTATATTTTTTCTTGGACTTACCAGACACTGAATAACTGCACAAATTAATAAGCGTAACGCACATAAGCCTGTTTTTCTTGTTCCCCGAAAGCGAAATATTTCCTGTTGCGCACACCAAGCAAGTCGGTCCAAGACGGACGACGTGGCCATCGGCGGCTAGAACATTCGCTGCTGGTGTCAGTGGAGCGAAACGGTGGGCCTGCGTGTGAGGCGCGTGGGGAAACGAATGAAGCACGATGATAGTCATCAGTCACTAGCGGACGTCGTAGTTCGTTAATAATAATTACGTATAACAGGATATTGTAAAAATTAAGGTACAAAACTTTCATTAAAATGTTTCTTACATACCGTTATATTGGCTGGGCCGCAAAATATTCCCTGTGGGCCGCGAGTTTGACGTGCTTGGCATAGGGAGTTTCTTCCAGAACACCTCCTGTAGGGAGCTCAGAGCCCAGGGGACACACGCATCTCGCTAACAGGCCTGGAGCCCCCGGCCGAGCCTGGGGAAGGGCTCCGGGCGGCGATGTTCACCCTTCAGCTCACGGCGCACGTAAGCTAACGGCTAACATTCTGCATTGTTTGCTGATCTGACAAAAAGTAGTTATAATCTTAATAGATTTAATACCAAAAAAAAAAAGAAAGAAAGAAAGTAATTGCCTACGCTTTTTGTTCCAAAGTGACTTTTTAAAAAAATCAGGTGCCGCCCAGCCGGCGTGGCTCAGTGACTGAGCGTTGACCTATGAGCCAGAAGGTCACGGCTCAATTCCTGGTCGGGGCACATGCCTGGGTTGCAGGCTCGATCCCCAGTAGGGGGCGAGCAGGAGGCAGCCGATCAATGATTCTCTCTCATCGATGTTTCTATCTCTCCCCCCCCTTCCTCTGTGAAATCAATAAAAAATATATTTAAAAAAAAATCACGTAAGGATTTCTGGTACCAAAAATGAACCAATCAGAGGCAACCTTGTTATGTGACGGGACCTGTATAGAGGTTGTCCCCCCAAAATCTATACGCACTTGAACAGCTGACAGCTCAGTTTTGAGGATGGAATGCATGTTCGTAAACACCGCCTTTACAATTGTTCCGAGTGTGCATACAGTCTGGGGGACACCCTACGCTTATGGCGCGAGACCGGCCTTCACACTGGACGGCTGATGGTTAGCTGTTGTCCTTTTTTATTTGACAATCGCAGGGGGAGAGGGCGGTGCCCCGGACGGAATCGTCAGGCCTGGCCTGTGTTCACATCCTCGGGGCACACCAGGGTGCCGCGTGCCGGGCTGAAGACCCCTGCCCGGGGGTGACGAGGCCCAGGCTCCCTCCGGAGGCAGGTTTCTCTGAGCCTCTCGGGCAGAAGGCGGGAGGGTCAGTCTCCTAATAAACAGTGACCGTCAACATCCCCAAGGGCAGCCTCGGCCGTGCCGGTTCCTCCCGCTGAACGGCGGGCCTGTGCCCACGTGACTTCCAGCCGCTGCGGGTCCCAGGACGAGGCGGAGGTGAGGTGCTGCTGGGCTGCAGGCAGGTGGTCGGGAGGCCCAGCCTGCCCCCCTGTGGCCTCCACCCCCCCCCCCCCCGTCCTCGCAGCAGGAGCCTGGGCTGGGCTCAGCCTTACTCCACTGGGATGAACCCGGAAAACAGGCTTCTTCACCTGCAGCACCTGGGGGGCCCTCACCCTCCCTGGAGGTACTGGGGTGGTGGCCAGGGGGTGGGGTGGTGGCCAGGGGGGTGGGGTGAAAGCCCCTCAGCCGGGCAGTGGGGCACCCGGCAGCGCCCCAAGCCGTGCCGGGTCGGGGTACGGACAAGGGGCCCAGAGCAGAGCAGCCGGGGAAACCCCGTCCGGCCAGGAGTCCACCTTCCCGCTCTGGCCACGACAGCACAGGCTGGTCCGCACAGCCAGAGCCCCGGCCCCCGCCCGCACCCCGAATCACCCGCATCACCCGAATTGCCCGGCATCCCTTCCTCACGGGCCCAGGCCCACTCGTGACTGATGGGGCCTCTGTGGAGTGAGTGCCGCCCCGCCCAGCCCCTCAGGACGCACCTGACGCTGTGGTTTCGGTGGTTTACAGAACGCATGGTGTTTGTTGCAATTATGTGTTTAAATATATATTTATTGGTTTCAGAGAGGAAGGGAGAGGGAGAGAGAGAACCATCGATCGATCGGCTGCCTCCTGCACGCCCCGCACGGGGATCGAGCCCGCAACCCAGGCCTGTGCCCTGCCTGGGAATGAACCGTGACCCGACGGCCGGATTGTTGCAATTATTTTTGATGGACAACAGCGGCGCTAACCTGTGGTTTCCGCACCCCTTCCCGCCTCTCTGACCGGTTGTGGGGACTCAGAGCTCTCGTCAGGAGCGTCCTCTCCCCCAGGGCTGCTGGGGCGGGTGCTTGGGGTGCCGCTGGCATCGATGTTCCCGGAGGCCGAGGGAGGATGAGATGGCAGGAAGCCCTATTCCCCTGGAGGCACAGCCCTCGGTCTCCAAAGCCCCACTTCCCTGCGCCTGAGCCAGGCCTGGGGAGAGGCCGCCTCAGGCCGGTGTCTGGCGTTTCTGTTCCACGTCGGGGCCGGGCCCAGCCCAGCGCCAGGCCGGCTGCAGCCATCAGCCCACTGCACACGGGCGAGAGGCACCAAGAGGCTGCAGAGCCACAGAGTCCCTAGAGTCCGGAACACACAGGCGTGGGACGGCCTGTGCAGGGGCCGCGAATTCTGAGCCCTCACGGGGCCACGCCCACTGGCCACCATCTCCGCCCCAGGTGTGATGGACAGCAAGCCCTTCTCTCTGTCACCCCAGCTGTGCTGGACCCGCCCCCAGGGAACAGGCTGATCATGGCTGGCCTTCCCTTTGCTTCTCCTCTGTCCCTAATAACCAGTTAAATTACAAGATCGCCAGCCACTTGTGAGCTGCCTGTGAGGCGCAGCCACAATTAAAATCGAATTAAGCTAATTGAATCCTGTAAACATGCCCATTATCTCAGGAACCACGGTAAGCAACACTGCGCCTCCCGCTTCCTCTGCCGACAGCGGCGGTCCCCTCGCCCGGGTGTGGGGAGGGGGTGTCTGTCCCGGGAAATCGTGGAGACTGGGGGTTTGGCGCTCAGGCCCCCCACGTCCCCCCAACTCCGAGCTCAGAGTCCCAGGGTCGGCGCTTGCGATCACGGAAACCGCACACACCACCCGCGGGGCTTCTCCCAGGGGCTGGCTGTCCGTCCGACCGGCACACCCCTGGCGACGATCATTTGCTATTTTTTAAAAAATATTTTTATTGATTTCAGAGAGGAAGGGAGAGGGAGGGAGAGAGAGAGAGAGACATCAATGATGAGAGAAGCATTGGCCTGCCGCCTCCTGCTCGCCTGTGCCCAGGCCTGTGCCCTGACGGGGAAGCGAACCGTGACCTCCTGGTTCATCGGTCGGCGCTCAGCCCCTGAGCCACGTGGGCCGGGCTGATGGTTTGCTGTTCACATTAGAAATGAAACCGGGCGTTTAAAAATACTGATGGACTCAGCTCGTTAAAAATAGCAACTCGCCGTTACTTGTTACCATGAATAGCATTTTATAAAAACTGACGTTTCCTCCCAAAACAAAGTTGTAGTGACAAGAGCACCTGGTTTACTGGGTTGCAAATCCCAGCGCTGCCTAGTCCCTTGGCTTCTGCAGGCTCCTGGGCCCCATCGCCCCGTGCCCCTGGGGGGCGGAATAAGGAGAAAGCTGGCTTTCTAGACGATGCGGGGTGTGGGGGGGAGGGAGGGGGTCTCCTTGGGCGCAGCCCCCCTTGCCTCCCGCCCCCCCCCCCCCATGGCTGAGCAAACGGCACCTTCAGACAGGCAGCCCGGGAGCCGCAGGCCTTGCTGCCGGGACCCTGCGGTGTGACTGGCGCCGCTCTCCTGGCCGCCCGTGGAGCCCACGTGAATTGGCCGTCAGGCTGGGGTCGCGGGAAAGGACGGGTTGGCTGCGTGGGCAGTTTCCCCGGCGCCCGCGGGTCTCACACCCACAGGCCGCGGCTCCGCGGGAAGCGCCCTCTGCGAATCTGGAGGCATCAGGCTCCGCACGGTGACTGCTCGCCGTCCCTGGGTTTCCGTCGGGACCGCACCCCAGGGGCCTCCAGAACCTCCCCCCTCACGGGTGGGCGTCCCAGGCTGCACAGCACGCCCCTGCCCTGGCTGAGTGACCCCGGTATCCGGGACCTGTCCCTGCACAGGCCCTGCTCTGTGAGGCCAGTCTCAGGCCCAAACATGCCCCTCATCACCCAGTCGCTCCTGTCTGCCCTGGTGAGCCACCCTGGCCCCACGCACCCCACTCCCCTGGCCCATGTACCCCACCCCCGGCCCCATGTACCCCACCCCCGGCCCCATGCACCCCACCCCCGGCCCCATGTACCCCACCCCCGGCCCCACGTACCCCACCCCTTGGCCCTATGTACCCCACCGGTACCACGTACCCCACCTCCCCCGGCCCCATGCACCGCCCCCAGCCCCACATACCCCACCCGTTGGCCCCACGCGCCCCCCACAGCCCCACATACCACCCCGGCCCCACGCTCCCCACCCCCCGGCCCCAGGTGAGCGAGGCAGCCTGCAGTGGCCTGGCTGGACCTGCCCTGCACGAGGCCCAGCACCAGCCTTCGCTCTTCGCCTTCTCCTCCTCTAGGTCTGGGCTGGGGTGGGGGCGGGGGTGGGGGCGGGGGGGGGAGGTGGCACCTGGAGAGGAGCCCCCTCAGGTAGCCCCAGGGGAGCTGGGTGGGGCTGGCTGCTGGGCCCCAGGTGAGAGGAGGCTGAGGACAGGCAGCGACAGGCGTCCAGCCCGGACAGGGGTGGGGGGACCCCGGGAGGACACTGGGCAGGGCCAGGAAGAGCGGGCGGAGTTTGGGGAGAGCCTCCTGGGTCCCCGCACCGCCACACCTCCGGGTTGGGGGTGGTCCCGCCTCCCCAGAGCCGGGTCTCCTCAGTCTGGGTGGCCGGAGGGGGGAGGGGTGGCCTGGGAGGGAGAGGACGCCCCACCCAGACACGCGATCCTCAGAGGCCGCCTGGGGTCCCAGAGCCGGGGATGCCAGCGGGGGGTGTGGCGCTTGGCTTCCTGGGCGCTGCCGGGAGGGGGGGCCGGAGGGAGCAGGCTGGGGCCTGCAGAGGGCCCCCCACACTCCCGCGGCGGCCACTCTGGGAGCCTGGCCGGGGCTGTGTGCAAGTCCTCAGGGTAGGAAGGGGCGGGGGGGGGGGGCCCTTCGTCCTTGGGGCTTCGCGGGCGGCAAGCTGGCTGCTCTGGGCACCGCGGGGCTGGGCCCCCTCCGGCCGGTCTGGGCCCCATGTGCTGAGGAACCGGGACCGGCTGCTGGGGGCAGGGGGAGGGCGCTGGGCCTCCCTGCCCCCCCCCCCAGCCCGCCTGGCACTGAGGGCACATGTGGGCAGGGGCTGTTCCCAGGGCTTGCAGGAGCCACTGGTGTCTGGGCGGAGGCCTGAGGTGGGAGGTGCCCCCTCCTTAGCTGGGGCCGGGGTCTGGGCTCCTGGGGCAGCGGTGAGAGGAGGCCCAGTGAGGACGACGCACAGCATGGCCAGCTCGGCCCCTCGACCCCCCGCCCCCCACGTGGCCGCCAGCCCTGCTGAGGCCCCCCTGCTCCTGCTGCCCCCGAAGCTGAGGGCCCGGCGGCTGGAGTGGGGGCGTCGTGAGGGGCCCGGCGTGGCTCGAGGGGCGGGACAGGCGGCGGGGCCCAAGGACCGGGGGGGGGGGGGGGGGGGCACGCGCCCACCCAGGGGCTGGCCTCACGGGCCGCGCGGCCTTGCCGGGCGAGGTGGGGCTGTTGCCTCATGAGGGTGGCGGTGCCCGCCTCCCCCCCCCCCCCAGCCCCACGCCCGGCCTGCACTCGGCAGACGTGTCGGGACACGGCTCCGCTCTCACTGCGCCAGGAAGCGCTCAGCCGCCCGGGACCTGGCCACGAGGGGCTGGGCGCCACAGCCAGCACCGGCGGGGGAGCCGGGCCGAGACCCCGGCGAGGGTGAGCCTGGGCAGGAGTCGGCGAGGGCCCGGGGCGGAGGGCGGCAGGGGGGCCGCGGCTGGCACAGAGGGCCTGGTGGGCGAGGCCTCCCTGTGGGAGGAGCCACGGTCCTGGGTGCCTGGCCTGTGGGCTGCCCGGCGTCCACTCCCCACGCTCTCCTGAGGCAGGACCCCACGGGACTCCCGGCGGCCAAGTCTAGGTCTGTGCAGACCCTGGAGGGTGGGCCAGGCAGGCGGGGCTGGAGCGGGCAGGAGGGGGCAGAAGGGGTCCAGGCTGCGGGCCTCTCTCTTGGGGCCTGGAGGGTGCCTGTGGGGCCTGGATATGAGGAGGGACGGGAGGTAGGGCTGCTCTGTGGGGCCCTGGGAGATGGGTGTCCCAGGAGCCTGAGGCCCCCCCACCCCGCCCTGTCCAGTTCCTCCTGCGTGGGCAGAGCCTGGCTCCAGGTGGCCCGAGGGCCTGGGTACCCACTGTCCATTGAGGGCCAGGCCCCAGGAGCTGTGTCCTGGGCATGTAGAGGGCTCCGAGTCCAGGCCCAGGCCGAGGCCGCAGCTCTGCAATCTCTGTGGCTGGGGAGGAGGCTGGGGAGGAGGCTGGGGCGGGAGCGGTGGGCGCCCAGAGGTCTGTGGGAGGGGCTGGCCTGGGGCACAGGAGGTGCTGGATGGAGGCAGAGGAGGAGGAGGGGGCTCCAAGCAGGAGGGGAGCCTGAGCAGTGGCTAGGGGGGGGGCTGAACTCAGGGGGACCCAGAGGAGGAGGCGGAGCCTGGGGCCACTGCGGGGCTGAGAGTTAGGGGCTTGGAGCTCAGCCAAGTGGCCAAGGGGCAGACAGCAGCCTGGGAGCCAGAGTGGCCCCAACTCATTGCACAGACCGAGGGGTGCCTACAAGGGCCGCCCCGGACCCGGGAGTGACCCCAGTGGGACCTGGGGCCGGGGGGGGGCCTGTGTGGCCGGGGGGGGGGGGGCAGGTCCCAGCCCGGGCACAAGGGCAGGGCTTCTGTAAGAGGAGCGAGTCCCAGGCAGAGGGAGCTCAGCCCCTGACACCCCCCCCTCCCGCCAGGTGTCATGAGCTGCAGACTCCATCCCAGCGGGGGACCCCGGGGCAGAGGGACCTCGGAGCAGCCTCTTCCAGCCTCCTGCTGACAGCGCACCCCAGCTGTGCCCCAGGTCACCCCACCTCCCAGTGCCATGGCTCCCCCACCCGGGGACCCAGGGCCCCCCCTGGGGAGCCAGCGACCTTTCCTGAGCATCAACGTCCTGCCTGTGGGTGAGTGAGGCCTCGGCCGGCAGGTGGCTGTGGGGTTCTGGCCCCGCCCCTGCGAGCTCTCCAGAGCAGGTGGGCTGTGGGGGGAGCAGGTGGGCTGTGGGGGGAGCCGGTGGGCTGTGGGGGGAGCAGGTGGGCGGGCTGCTGGGGGCCCCAGGCGGGTGCACCTGTCTGGGTCCGAGGAAGGCAGAACAGACAGGCTTATTGGGGAGACAGCTCGTCGGACCCCTGGGGCCCCTGGTTCTGCTCCTGGTCCTGGGCCGTGCCTCCCTGGGCCGTTCCTCTCTGACCTGTGACCTCTTGAGGTCGGTTACGCTGGTTTAGGCGACGCTGTCTTCTCTCTCGAGTTTGAAAAGGGGGACTAGGAGATGCACAGGTTCTGCACACGGGCCTCAGTGCGGCTGGGTAGGGTGGGCAGCCACCACCCGGATAGGAAGCGGGCGTCCCGCCTGCCCCTCGCTGGGCTGCCCCTCGAGCCCCAGGTCCCCGCTACTCTGGCTTCTCCCACCTCCCCCCCACTCGCTGCATGTCCACTCCCCGTGTTTGGAACCACAGGGCGGCAGGTGAGCCGGCAGGAGCCCTGGCCGGAGGGCAGGGTGGTGCCCGCGGTGCCCGGCCCACCGGCACGCAGGCTCCTCCGAGACGCCTCTCCCTCCCGCCGTGTAATTAGCTCCGGGCCCAGCCGGGTGGAACCTGCCCACGGGGAGAATTCCCCGCCACCAGGCGGGCCGGCGCGGGGAAGTGGGTGCTGGCCCCCCGCCCCCCCACAGTTGGCTGCTCTCTGTCCCGGGTGTTCCGCGTAGGGGGCTGAGCTGAGGCTGCCGATGCGTGTGGCCTGTGTTTGCCCGCTGGCCCTGGCCTGGCGGCCCTGGACTCACCCACCGGAGGGATAAGGGGCACCCAGCCCCCTGGGGGCGGGTGGGCATCATGGGGCCCTGGGCTGCGGGGTATATCGGGGTGACTTCTTCTCCGCTGGGTTGTGGGGCCTGGGCCTGGGTCCCCGCTTAGGGGCGGGTTCTGGGTGTGGATCCGGACCCCCTGGACCCATCTAGTGTGGGAACCCCGGCTTCCGGCTTCCTGGGCCCTCTGCCCGGGGCTGCCTCCGGCTGCTGGTGGGTGTGGAGGGTGTGGGGCAGGGTTCCTCTGGCTCTGCTGTCCCGGGAGGTGGGGGAGGAGAGCGAGGAGGGAGGGTTTGCGTGAGGCCCAGCCAGCCCTGTGGGTGCGACGACGGGCCTGCCTCCCAGGGGGGCTGTGCTCCCCAGGACCCGCTCTTCCTGGGGGGCCCTGCAGCTCGCTCGGCAGCGGCTCCCAGGGCCGCGGTGGTGGCGGGAGCATTCACACATGTGCAGCGTGTGCGGCGCGGATCTGTGCATGTGCGTGCACGTTCACGCTGCCGGCACCCCTGCGCCCGCTCGGCCAGCCCGGGCTTGCTCCGCCACGCTCCCCAGATGCGTCCGGACAGGCCTCCACCACAGCCCCCGCTCCCCCCGGCTCGGGCCCTGCTTCTCAGCTCTGCTGGGAAGGAGCACCCCGAGGAAAGCGGGTGGGATGGGCAGGGAGGCTCTGGGCCCCCCTCCAGGGCCCCGGAACCCGGCTGTGGGACCAGGCGGGGCCCCGGGGGGCGGGGAGCCTACAGTCCTGGGTGTGGGGGGGCGACTGGATCCAGAGGTGATGGTGCCTGAGACGGGGCTCCCCTTGACCTGCTGTCCCTCCCGGAGCCCTGTCCCCACAGCCTGGCTGGCTATGCTGGGTGCTGGGCTGAGGGATGGGGCACCTCATCCGGCCCCGGAGGTCCCTCTGGCGGCACCACTGACCAATGGGAAGTGTCCCAGCCAAGAGGAGGGCAGGCCCAAAGCGGGGAGCCGGCCCGGTCCTGGGGGCCGCCTGCGACTGTCCCCCTGTGGTCAGGCCCCCCTGTTTGGGGCCGCAGTGTGTCCTGGGAGCTGCCGCACCTGCGGGCTGATGCCAGCCTGTCCCTCCGCGGACCCCCGTGGGTGCGGGCGGAGTCCCAGCGGCATCCAGAGGTGCGGCCTGCGGGCTGGTCTGGGCCCTCACCTTTCGGACCGCAGGGCCCGGTCAGGCGGCTCATGTGCAGCCCATGGCGCTGCCCGGTGCCTGCTCTGTGTCAGCCCCATTGAGACTGGCGGTCGCCATGCGTGACTAGGCGGTGAGCGGGGCCTGGGGCTCCCACACGGCCGGTCTCAGGGCGGCCTTGGCCCCTGGCCCTCGGCCCGGAGAGAAGCCCTGCTGGCCGGGCTGGGGGTGGACATGTGCACGGCCCGCGGCCAGGGCGGTGGGACTGCGAGGAGGCTCAGGCCCCACCAGCAGCCCCGCCCCCACCCTGTGCTTGCTCACCCCAGTTCTCGGTATCCATGGTAACCGAGGGGGTGTCAGCGCGCCTTAATCCCCTCCCGGGGCTCAGGGTTGGGGAGAATGCAAACGAGCGGCTCCCGGAGGCCCAGGGAGGAGGGTGACGGGGCGAGTGCGGGGCCTGGCCCCTCACCCAGTGCTGGGGGCCTGGCACCTGGGCTTCCAGCAGTGGGGGTGGCAGCGCTAGCCGTGCCCACAGCTGTAGGCACCAAGGGCCACGCTGAGTGTGGCGAGGCCTGAGCTGCCCCAGGCTGGGACCCCCTGGTCCTGACAGGCTCCGCCCTCCGGGATCTAGGGCACCCGCCCCAGATGCTGTGGGTCAGGGCAGGGCCGGCAGGGCTGGGCTGGACAGACAAGGAGGGGGCGTCCTGCAGGGAGAGAGGCCCTGGCGTCTGGGAGTGAGGGGGGCAGTGGCTTCCCATCGGCTGCCTCAGGTCCCAGCCTGCCCCTCACCAGGGGGTTTTGGGATCTTGCTTCTGGGGGTGCAGGGCCCTGCGGCATCAGAGGGCCGGTCCATGGGAGTTGGGCTTCTGGAGGCAGGCCTGCCGCCCGGGGACACAAGGGGCGCCCCCTGGACTCCCTGGCCTGGTGGCCGCTGATACCCTGCAAGGTGCAGGTCCCACAGGCCGTGGGAGAGGGCGGGGGCACATGTGGAGTGGTAGCCTCCTTCCCTGAGGCAGAGGTCTTGGGGGTACCTGCCCCACCCGGCTCTCCCACCTGAAAGCGTGTTCAGATCCACCACACCCCCGGGACTCTGCCGGCCGGGCTGGCTTCTCCTTTTTCCTGAGACGAAAGCGAGACCAGCTCCAAGGAGGTGCTGAGGGGTCACGCGCCTTTCCACAGTCAGGCCGCCTGGTGCTGGGCCGGCAGGACGCACGGACTCCCTGTCGGATGATCAGGGCCAGCGCCTGCTCCCGGGCCAGGCAGCTCTGGGCTCCTTCCTTCCCTGGGCACCTCGGGCACCACCTGCCCAGGGTCCCTGTCCTCACGCCGCAGCACGCACCTGGCTGGGGACCGGGCAGAAGCTACGGGACCATGTGCCCTCAGGCCTCTGTGTGCAGCTCCGCCTGCTGACACAGTTCCCACAGTTCTAACCGCGGCCACCGTCCGGGGAGAGCGCGGCCAGGTCTCCCTCCAGACCCCGCCCCCCCCTCCGAGCACCAGGCTCCGGGAGAGGAGGGCAGTCCTGCTGGGGGTCCCGCCCTGGGCCCAGTGGCCGCCCTGTGCCGGGCACGGGTGCTCACGGTGCCGTGGGTGGACCTCGTGGCACGTGAGCCAGGCAGGTGTGTGAGCAGGGCCACCGGTCCTTGACGCGCTGGGCTGACAGGGAGGCCGGAGCCGCCATGGCAACGGGTCCCTTAGAAGCAGCGTTTCCGTGACCCCAAGCCGCACAGGGAAGGCTGGGAAGGCTGTGAAGTGTGGGCTTGCAGCTTCCACGCCCCCCGGACCCGAGCCCAGCACACCCCAGGGCTGTGCAGGCCGGGGACAGAGACCCCGCTCCGCAGGCGGACAGGGAGGCAGGCGAACCCCACTCTGCAGGGCTGGCTCCGTCCAGGGAAGGGTCGGGGGCTGCTGGCCACCACGTCGGGAAAGGGGGCTGGGCGCCGGTCAGCAGGTCACTTGGGGGCCAGCACGCAGACCAAGGCTGGCTGGACTCTTGGGGTGTGGGCCTGGCAGCTGCTTCCCTGTAGGGGAACCTGGTCTTAGGGTTCCCTCGGCCAGGCCCGGGCCACCTGGGGCTGATGCACTGACCCAAATGCCTCTGGGCCGACCGGGGCTGGGGCGGGCCCTGCAATGGCCTGCAGACGAGGGCAGCACCCGCATGAGGGAAGCTGCTGTGAGTTTCCGGGGGCCAGAGGCTGTCTGGCCGCATGGAGGTGTCTGGAAGGTGGGAGAGGGGGTGGTGGGTGGGAGAGGCTTCGTGCAGGGGCTGGAGAAGCCACCCAGTGAAGGGGTCCCCTGGCCAGGCTCCAGCTTGGGTGGCAGCACCTCCGTGCAGGGAGCTAGGGAAGGGAGCAGATGGGCCTGGCCCAGCTCAGAGGCCCGCCCTGTCCTGAGGCCCCGATGGAAATGCCTCCATGCCCGCCCCCCCAGGTGCCTCCCAACGTGTCCCCCCTCCTCTAGTCAGCACCACCTGGGCACAGCAGGGTGCCTGGCGGTCTCAGGCGGGGGGGGGGGGGGAGCCTGCTCTGAGCTGGGGGCCAGGTCACCCGTCTCCTCATGAGCCCCCAGGAGGAGCCTGGAGACCCCCCACCCCCAGCCAGGCGGCCGCGGCCGGGCTGCCCACGGCGGGCTCGGTGCGTGGGAGGAGGAGCTGGGAGCCGGCCCCGCTCGCCGCCTTAGTTCCGATGGAGAACGGGACGTCTTAAGACCAGATGCTCGTGAGAAAGCCACGCGCACACTTTCTAAATTTAGCCGCTGATTGCACATTTACCCACTTAGGCTTATTGACGGGGTGCGAGCGCGCCGCCCCTGTGCATCCTGGCCCGCGCCTGGCTGCTGACCTCGGGCTCAGAAGCTCTGGAGCCGGGTTCTCGCCAGGGCTGCCTGGTAGGCCCGGAGTGACGCTGCCAAAGGGCAGTCTCAGGGGCCACGGGCAGCGGGTCAATCTGACTGGACTCCCCTCTGCTGAGGCCGCCGGAAGCTGGTCCGGCTGGTGTGTTGGGGGGACGGGGAGCAGTGGGCATGACGCAGGGAGGCACCTCAGCATCTTGCTGGGCAGCGCCAACTGGGAGCAGGGCAAAGGCCCGGCAGCCTCTCGAGTGAAATTCTGTGGCTCAGGCTCTGGTGCTGCACCGTCTCAGAGGAGGCAAGGGAGGGAGGAGGGAACCTGGGAAGGCTCCCTGGAGGAGGTGCCGTGGCCCAGGCCTTGGAGACCCTGGGTGCTAGGCTGAAGGTCTGATGCTCCTGGTGGGAGGTCGTGGAGTCCCTGAGAGACTGGAGCCTGGAGCACCGGTCAGGCCTGTGTCCCTGCATCGGGCGGGTGTACTGGAGGGAGGCCCGGAGGCGGACGGGGCAGAGGGCAAGGCCTGGAGTGGCTGGAGGGCGGGGTGCGGGGGGGTGATCCGGGGTTGTCGGGCAGGCCCCCTGCCCTTGCTGCGGAGGTCGCCCCCTGGTGGGTGTGGGGGGCGTGTCCGCAGAGCAGCCACAGGCACAGGCTTCCTCGGTGAGGCAGGCGGGCTGCCCAGAGGTGCCTGCTCGCCTCCGGGTTCCTGGAGTCCCTGGCTCAGAAGGAGGTTTCTTTCGTGGTTTCCAATTTGCATTTCGGTCTTGGCTTCACGCAGGAGGTGGCCCCGGTTTCTCATCGCCAAGCGGCCCCTGGTTTCTGTCTGTCTCCCTCCCGGTCGCTCTGGCTCTGGCTCTGGGTCTTGGGCTCTTGGCCACGTGCCCGGGCCCCGAGGACCCCGGTTCCTGGGGCCGCATCCCCAGGGGCTGCGAGAATGTCCCTGTCAGCCCTGCTCCCAGGGCTGCGTCTCTCTCCCTGTGAGAAGAGCCGCCCACCCCAGCTGAGCCCATGCTGTCGGAGAAGGTGTGCAGGTGGGCAAGGGTGGGCCCAGGAAGTGCCCCCACCAGCCGGGCAGTGATGGGAGGGGCTCAGGCTGTCCCTGGTCTGGCGCTGCCGGGCCCTCCCCGAGGCCCTGTGACCCAGGAGGCCGTGGGGCTCTGCACGAGGCCTGCCCGGCCGGGGCGTGGCTCCTGCGGCCCCCAGCAGCCTCTGGAGACTGGCCTCACCACCCTCCCCTGCACTAGGCCTCCCTCTCCACCTCCATCCTTCCCACAGGCACCCGTTTCCTCACTCCGGGGGCCCTGAGCTCGTGCTCCAGGTGAGGTGGGGAGGAGAGGAGCGGGGGGCCGTGTGCTGGTCTGGGCATCAGGCCCCAGGCGGGGAGGGGGGGCAGCATTCCAGGAGAGGAAGCCGGGGAGGAGCCCCCCTGAGTGACAGCGCCTGTGGCCCTGGGTGGGCGGGAGGGCTGCTCTCATCTCCGCAGCCCGTAGCCCGGGGGTCAGGGGTGGGGGGTGGGGGGGGGATGCCCGATGATGCCCTGAGCAGAGGCTGCCTGGCCTCAGTGGGCAGAACAGCCCTGGGGCGCACAGCTGGGCACAGGGCTGGGAATTGGGGCGCGGCCCTGTCTGGGGCGCTGGGAAGTGGAGAGGCTCAGGAGCTCAGCTGGCCCCGCAGGAGCCCGCTGGGTGGCGTGGGGGGAGTCAGAGGCCTCTCTGGGCAGCAGCGATCTGGAAAGAAGCTTAGGGATCAGCGGGTGTTTTACTGGGGACACTGAGGCCCAGAGAGGGCAGGGCTTGGCGGGGCCACCAGCTGGCCTGCAGGGAGCGGGACAGGGGCCGGCTGGTGTCTCCTGTGAAGTCATCAGACCAGGGCCCGCGGGGTCTTTGCCTCTCCAGACCCGTGCCAGCTCTCCTCCCCCACTGCTGCCCGTTGCGGGAAGGGCAGAGGGGGGCTGGCGGGGGCTGGGGGGGGGCTGGGAGGGGGTTGGGAGGGAGGCTCCCAGGAAGGAAGGAGCGTCTGTAGAATCCAGGGTCCTCCCTGCTTTGGGGCCTCCAGGAGGGCCGTTTGGGAGGGAGAGACACCCAGGCACGGAGCCAGGTGGGCCGGACAGCAGCCTTAGGGCCCCTCCCCCACCAGGCAGGCTGCCCCGAGGTGAACCAGGGGTGCCGCCCCCCCCCCCCCCCCCCAGCTCCAGGCATCTGTGCAGGTTTCTGCGAGCCCCTTGCATCCTGCGGGCGGGGTCCAGGCAGCAGGTGGCTGTGGGCGGAGTGCCACCTGCCCCAGGGCCCAGCCGCAGGCGTCAGGATGGGGACGCGGTCCTGGGCCCCCCTCCAGGTCCTGCTGGGGAAGCGGGGGACAGGGAGGCGGCGGCGCACCTGCAGGGAAAGCCCTGGGTCCGGCGGGAGCGGGCGGGCTGCTGGCCCCGCGGTGCGCCCCCCCCACCCCGCCCCACTCGCCGCTCTGCGCCCTGTTCTGTGCTTCGCGCCCGCTCTGCGCCCGCCGGAGCCCGCACCCCGGCCCCCTCCCCACGCGGGGCGGGCAGGGGGTGTGTGCAGGCGGCACGAGTGACAGCGCGCTCGGCTCTCCGCTCCCCGCGCAGCCGGCTCGGGGCGCAGTGTCGGTGCGCACAGCCCGCCGCGGGCTGGAGCCGGAGATGCCGCCGGAGCGGGAGCGGGAGCGGGAGCGGGAGCCCGAGCCCGAGCCGGGCCGCTGAGGACCCCCGCCCCCCCTCGCCCCCCGCGCCCCCCGCGCCGCCGCCACTGCTGCGGAGACAATGGACGCGGGAGCCGCCCCGCGGAAGCACAGTAGGTGCCGCGCCGCCCGGGACTGCGCCCGCCCGGGTCCTGGACATGCGGGGCGCCGCAGGGAGGGGGGCGCTGCTCCCCGCGCTTCCCGCTGCGGGGGGTGGGGGGTTGGGGGGGACGGTACGCTGAACCGCCTGGGCCACCCGGACGGAAGGGGGCGCCCATCCCCGAGGGGCGGCAGGGGAGTGGGTGTGGGTCAGGCAGGTGAAGGGTCCTGGCGCCGCAGGTGGGGCTGAGGGATGGGGGGGCCCTTGTGCCAGCGCCTCCCCTGGGGCTGAGTGTGCTGAGACTGAGCCTGCTGAGCCCGGATGGGACCCCCCGGGACGGGACCCCTGGGACAGGACCCCCGGAGATGGGACGGTCCCCCTGGCTGGGGGCGCAGGAGGGGCAGGGTCGGCAGGGGCTTCAGGGAGGTGCCGTGGACACGCAGCAGCTCCCGGCTGGGCACGGTGTCTGGGCAGCAGGTGCCATTGCTGGCCCCGGGCCCGGCTCCGGCAGCACAGAGGGCAGGGGTTTTGGGGGGCACTGAGGGCAGACAGGACCTGGCCAGGCTGCAGGGTGCTGGCGGGGGCACCGCTCCCCGGGGCTCGAGCATCCTCTAGGGGACACGGGCACTCTGGACCTGGGAAGGGGAGACTCCATGGAAACAGGAGGCCGCCCCCCCTCCCCCGGCTCAGTGACCCCTGGGATGGACAGAGGGACCGCTGCCGCCCCTCCCAGGCTGGCCTTCCTCCTGTGACCTCCCTACATTTTGCCCGTGACGACGGGCCTGGTCTGTCTCCTCGAACCCTCGCTGCCCCGATGACTGAGGGTGACACTCAGCTGTCTCCAGGAGCCAACGGGCGCCCTGCCAGGCCCTCTGAGCCCACAGGCTCCATCAGAGCACCAGCCGCAGAGCCAAGGGGAGCCCGGGCGCCATGGGCCTCAGGGGAGGGGCAGACCGGAGGTCGAAGGTCACCGTCCCCTCTCCGGGTTGACCAGTAGGCCTGTCTCTGGGCCGTAGCCCTGGCCTGAGGTGACAGAGGCAACTGACGCTGAGGACCCCCAGCCGCCCCCATCCCATCGGACCCCGGCCCAGCCCTGTAGCACGGCCTCTGCGCGGTCCGAGGGGAGGCGCTGGGGGCTCCCGGAAGGGTGGGGCGGCAGGCGTGCGGCAGGTGGGGTGTGTGCTTGTCCAGGTATGGAGGGTCCCCACGGCCTCCTGCCCCTGAGGCCTGGGTGCCGGTGGCCCCGGCCCATCTGCGCTCGGCCCCAGGCGGTGAGAGCTGGCCTGCCCCGGGCTCCCCAGGGCCTGGTCTGTGCCCTGACTTCTTGGCCCCCGGCCCACCCAGGGCCTGCGGTGAGCAGGAGGCTAGAGCAGGGCGGGCAGGGGTCACGCCTGTCACCCAGCCAGGCCCCCCCGCCCCCCGCACAGGAGGCTGTCCATCAGGCGGCAGTGGCCGCTCCTGTGGATGACCAGGCTGGACCCGCCCCCTCAGCTGGGTCCCCAGGAGCCAGAGGGGCTGGTGGGTGGGAGAGGACCCCCCCATAGGCCCTCCAGGGGGGCTTTGAGGGGCAGGAGGCCCTCGGGCCCGCGGCCGAGAGTTCGGGTTACGTAACCCCGCCCGGCACGCGGGTTGCCGTCGTAAGCAGCGCAGCAGGCCCGACAATACGGGTTGTCATTGGATTTTAATGTTTAATGTCCCAGCAGATGAAGAGCTGCGGCCGTTTGTACAGATTCTGTTTCTCTGCGCGAACAGAGCTCCTTCATTCGCTGGGAACCGCCCCGGGAGGGGGCGTCGGCCGGGAGGCCTGGGCTGCCTGCCCCCTGCTCCCCGGGGGGCCGGGCCAGCGGTGGGCTGCCAGCGGGCACTCCTGTTTCTGCCAGGCCAGCCGCCCCTCCCCTGCCCTCGCCCCTCGTCCACCCAGCCCCTGGACCTGTGTGCGGGGGGCGGGGGGCCTGTGTCAGTGACCTCTGGGAGGGACAGCATTGGGGACCGGGCCCCCTGAAAACCCAGCTTCCGTGGCTGCTGCTCTCGGGCCATTCAAGGCCCAGCCAGGACTTTTGACCCCGGGGCCACTGGGCACAGACGGCCCAGGACCTTCTGGGGCTCTACCCGCTGCTGCCCACCGCACGCCAGCCCCTGGGAGCCAGGTGGGATCAGGACTCCGCAGACCCGGCGTCCAGGTGCGGGAGGTGGCACCCGGGACCCTCTGCCTCTAGCTGGTCCCCGGCCCAGGCAGGAGCAGGACGTGTGTGCGTGTGTGCGTGCACGTGTGTGTGTGTGTGTGTGTGTGTGTGCCGCTGGCCCATTGCGCCTCCTCCCCGCCCGCGCCCCCCCCACCCAGCGCCAGGGCCCAGGAGGCAGGACGCCCGCTCCCCGCTGCCGCCCTCGGCTTATTCTTAGGTCTGTTGTGTAACACCCGCATCTCGCATCTCGCATCTCGCATCTCGCAGGGAGGAAGGGCTCCTGGAGACGTGTGTCTCCGCAGCTGCTGCCGGCAGGGCTTTGTCCCTCCCGCTGCCCAGCACAAAGGGACAAAGGAGGCCGCCTGGTCACCCGCCCAGTCAAGTGCTGCCCGGCCCGGGCTGTGGAGGGGCCGGGGCTGGCGGGGTTCCTGGCACTGGCTCCCAGGGGCTGCGTCCAGCGGGGGCTCCTCCGGCCGCTGGCCCCTGCCGTGGGGTGTGTGTGTCCTCCCTCCTCCGGGCACAGCGGCCCTGTCCTGCCCCCCGCTGTGCTCCTTCCTGCGTCTCTGCTCCCTTCTGTGCTCCCAGCAGCCTCTGCACTGACTCAGGGGTCTCCACCCCCACAGATCGGCGCACACTCTTCACACCTGTTTTCTCAGCTCCTGCTGCGCCTCAGGCCCTGGGGTGTGGGGTGGGGGCCCCCAGGAGGCCAGGTGATGGCTAAGAAGCAGGGCCTGGGGCGGTCGGGCTGGCCATCCACTCTCCGGCGTCCACGGGTCAGCACCCACCTCATTGCCCCCCGGGACCCGGCAGGGGTGCGCACGGGCTCCTGCCTTCCCCGAGATTCCAGATGCTCAGAGGGGCCGATGGGACCGGCAGCCGGGACAGTGTGAGGAGTCGGGAGGCGGCCAGGCCTGTGGCTCCAGGCGACGTGCCTCCATTTATGGCCCATGAGCGCCTGAGCCACCGACCTGGCAGGCAGGAAGGCGGAGGACTGGGGGCAGGTCTCTGCCCGGTCCCTCTGCTCAGCCCTGGCCTCTCAGGCAGGACGCAGGGAGCCTCCCAACTGAGCTGGGTGCCTGGCTCTCCCCTCCCCTCCCTTCTCTTCCCTCCCCTCCCCTCCCCTTTCCCCCAGCGGCTGTGGGACTTCCGCCAGTCACCCGCCTGCTGCCCTCCCTGCCCTCCGGTCTGACCAGGTCACGGAGCGAAGTGGGGCTCCCTGCAGCCTGGGGAGGCTCCAGGCCATAGTCCTTCTCCCAGCCGCCCCTGGGCATCCAGCCCCGGGCACAGCACCACCTTCTCAGGAGGCGCCCCTCTTCCTGACCCAACGTGCCCACCGCCCAGCCCTGCCTCCCGGTGCTGGGGTGGCCGGGCCCACAGTCAGGGCCTCACAGTCCGGAGGCCAGCGACCGAGGTGCAGGGGTGGGCAGGGCCGGCCCCCGCAGACTGCGGTGGGGAGCCTCCCGCAGCTCCAGCGGCTGGCGGCCCGGGTCCCTGCCCACGGCGCCCGTGTGTCCCCGCCACCCCTCTTCCCGTGAGGACACTGGTCAGGCCCCTGAGTGGCCCCAGATGAGCTCCCCGCGGGACCCTTGGCGACATCTGCAAAGACCTGTTTCCAAGTGCGGTCGCATTTGCAAGCTCTGGGTGCGGAGGCACCTCCGGGGCCACCACGCGGCCCCCGACAATGGCCATGTCCCTGCCCACCTCACCCTCCACCTCAGCCCCTGGGAGCCAGAGGCAGGGGCCCCACCTCACACCGCAGGGCCCACGGTGACTGGAGATCGGCTGGTCTGCCTCCCCCTCCTCCCCCTGCCCCCCGTCTCTCCTGGGACCAGGCAGGTCCTGGGGGTCCCCCCCCTCGGTGATGTCTGCTCCCAGATCCTGCAGCCAATGTGACCGCCCCCCCCGGGAAGGCAGGCAGGGGTCTCCCCCCCCCCCCCATGAAGCAGGCGCCTTGCTGGGGGGAGGGGGGCGCAGGGGCAGACCAGCCGCAGCCTCGGAGCCGCAGGCCCTGGCCCGGCTCTGACGGTCCTTCCCACCCGGCCCCGTGGCCCTGAGCAGCACGGAGCTTGGCGCTGGCTGGTCCCCTGGTCCCAGGGCGTGGAGAGCGAGCTGGGCAGAGGCTGGGCTGTTCGCAGAAACGGCCTTCCTGACAGGCCCCCGGGCAGAGCCGCTCTCCGGGGAGAGGGAGAGCTCCTTGGAGCGAAGTCAGGTTCAGCGTTTGGAGAGCGGACAGCTCAGGGCTCCAGACCAGGCCCTCGGTGAGCCCGGAGCCAGCCCGGCGGCACCCTGTCCTCGACCAGGGGCCTGAGCAGTCGGGTGGCACTGTGCGGGGCCGGGGGTGTGGGGGGTGTGCAGGGCCGGGGGCGGGGGGAGCCCAACAAGAGGCCTCACTCCCCGAACACTGGGCCCATCCATCTGTTCTAATCTGCACGCCCCCAACCCCCCCCAAGTCCTGCATCCGGGCTGAGCAGGGGCTCCTGAGGGTCCGCCTCCCGGAGCCGACTCCCCTCTCCCCTCCCCTCCCTCCCAGCAAGGAAGCCAGCCTCATGGGGCCCATGCCCTCCCGCACGCGGCTCACCGTCTCTGCTGTCACTCACTCACTCACTCACAACCGCCATCACCCCCTTCACAGATGAGGTCACTGAGCTCGGGGAGGCTGGTCTCTGGTCCAGGCCCCGAGCCTGAGGCTCGCGGGGTGGGCAGCAGGGGGTGTGGCCCGCGGCTCAAGCTCAGGGCCCGCTGCAGAGGCCACCCCGCCTCTCAGGCCGCTGGGACATTCCGGAGCAGCAGGTGGCCGCTGGGAATGGGGCCTGATGGCCGACCCCAGGCTTCCTGGCTGGGATGCTGGGGTGTAGGGCCCAGCAGGACCCTGGGGCTCCCCTGTCCCACGACGCCCCTGGATTGGGGGAGGGAGGATGTGGGCACGTGGGCTTCTCCAGGTGTTCGGGGTCAGGCTGGCCTCGGCGGTGTCTGGACCCTGCCCGACTGTTAGTCCCATTTCTTGGGCATCCGCTGCTGTGGGGGGCGGGGAGCAGCCCGGCCCTAGGGTCTCTGAGTGGAGCGAGGCCAGCGGGCACCTGGACCCGAGTTCAGGCCACTCTGCCCCATCCACCTGCCCTGGCCCGGACCCACGCCCCGGCCTGGGAGAGGCCCGAGCTGGGGGGCGCGGGCTCCCACCACCCCTCCACCGAGCCCGACAGCCCCACCTGACTCCCGGGGGGCGGGGTCCCCACACTTCAGTAGTTCACAGGCTGTTTGCAGGGCTGGGCGGGAGCACAGGTGAGCAGGAGAGGGGGCCTCGGCCCAGGCGGGGTGGGGGGGTGGGGGGAGAGTGGGCAGGTGCAGCCTGGTGCCCCCCCTGCAGAGGCAGCTCCCCCGGCCCACCCACTGGGAGAACGCTCCTTTCTGAGGTCTGGGGGGATGGGGAGGAGGACTTCGCTGCAGAGGGGGTGCAATTCGAAGGGCAGAGGCCTGAGGGCTTTCGGGGCACCCGCCTCCCCTCCCCCCGTGCCCCCACCTCCACCCCACACCTGAGAGCAGCTGGGGGGAGGCGGCTCCTGGTGGGCGGGACTGTTTGTGTGTTTTTGAAGTGACTGCAGCTGTGCATGCCTGTTCCGCTCTCCGGTGGGTGCAGTGGGGCGCTGTGTGAGGCTGTTTGGACTTGGGGTGCTCTGTGTCTGTGAGGAAAGGCACCCCCCGATCAGCAGACTGAGTTGGGACAGCGGGGCCCAGAGGGGGGAGCCCGGGCCTGTCTCTCCCTGAGGCTGCCCCCACCCCCCCCCCCGTCACTAGCCTGACTTGGGGGTGCCCACAGAGACCTGAGGAATGGAGCTGGGGAACCCCAAGGAGCTGGGCCAGGACAGGCTCAGCAGTGCCTGCTCTTGGGGGCTTTCTCAGGAGAGCGCACGGGCAGACAGAGAATGGGGACTGACGGAGGCCCAGGGGGAGTGAGGCACAGCCACTGGGGGCGTCGGGCACAGGGAGCCCCCACCCCCGCTCACTCCCCTTGGGGTCACCAGCCACCGGAGCAGAGCCTCGGAAAGCCCAGGCGGGGCTCAGCCATCACCACGGGCGGGCGCTGCGTCGGGGACCAGGGAGGCACTGGGTGTCGTGGCCGGGTGGGACCCAGCAGCCTGGCAGGGCCTCCCTGCGCTCACTCTGGCTTCTTGGGCCCCGTCAGTGGCTGAGTCTCGGCTTGGCTGGGGGGTTGCTAGGGCAGCACCCCTCCCCGCGCTGGCCCTCCCTGCACTGGCCCTTGCCTCCACCTGGGTCTGGATCCCGGGGCCACTCAGTAAGCGCTGAAGGAGATTGAGCCGGGTGCCGGGCGGGACCTGGGCACCGGGTGGCAGTGACGGCTCGGCCCTGTCCCCAGAGGGGCCCCAGCCCCGACCTGAGCCCACAGGACCGGCTGCAGGCCTGGTCCTGAGGCCGCGTTTAGCTCCCGTCGCCTGCCCTGCGCTCCTGGCTTTTAATATCTGCGCTTATGCAACCGGCGCTCCTCTGGCGCCAAAGTGATTAAATTCAACGTGGCGAGCGCGGTGTGTGCGCCTCTCCGGCACTGGCCGCTTGGCAGGACCACACGGCACTGGGTCCCGGGTGCGGGGAGCACCACCACCCCAGCGGCGGCCCCTTCGCCAAGTCAGCCTCACGCTCCCTCCTGGGCTCCTGGGCTCCTGGTCCCTCCTGGTCCCTCCTGGGCTCCTGGTCCCTCCTGGGTGCACACGTTTGGAACCTCGCAGGTGCCGGCCGCTTAGAGCAGCCCCTTCACTGCCCAGACGTCCACTGGGGCTAAACTGTGGGCCGTGCCCCCGTGGCCCGTCCCAGGGCGCTGGCCTGCCCCACATGCGTCCTGGTGACAGAGTCTATGAAGCACAGCCCGTCTGATGCTGACCCCGTTCTGTTGTTGGAGACGCACGCACCCCCGGTCTGAAGGTGGTTTCCGTGTGAGCACCGTGTGAGTGGCAGCCAAGCGCAGTGCATTTAGGAGTAATTTTTACACAGAACTGCATCGTCACGGGAGACCAGGCCGGCAGCGGGGGAGGACGGTGTCAGGTGGACACCACGGGCCATCCCCTGTTGTTACCGTGAGCGGGGCTGGTGCTGACATCCAGGGAGGGGTCTGGAGGACAGCCCCTGACCTTTGCCCTTCTCTCCTCCGGCTCCTTCCGAGGCCGGCAGATGGGCCCCAGCTGGCACGCTCCCACCCTGCCCGGGCCCCTTGGTGCCCTCAGCCCCTCACCCCCTGCCGGCCCAGCCTGAGGAAGGGGTCCGCACCCCAGGCCGAGGCCCCCAGCTCCCCGAGGCCCTGGTCTCCGGTGCAGTGGTCTGGTCTTTCCGGGCTTTGCAGGTACTGGGACCCCCAGGACCCCGCCTCTGCCCACCCCCACCCAGGGCTCCCCAGAGCCAGCGGCAGGGGCTGATTGGGTACATCTGCATGCGCGCGCTTCTGATGTCAGGATTTATGCATTTTAATCAGTGCAATGGCCCAGCGGCTTCCCTCCCGGTGCCCGGGGGGCATAGCATGCAGGTCAGCGGGGCTGCTGTGGGCCCAGGCTGTGGGAAGGGGTGGGGCCAGGTCACGGGCAGCTCCCGACTGACCTTGCAGGGGGCGCTGAGGGGAGGGTGTCCCAGGCTGGGCGGGGCTGGTAGCTTGGGGCTGCGCTTGCCCTGGAATCGGGCCTGCCTGTCTCGGTGCCAGGCTGGCTGTGGTTCTGCCTGGCTGCTGCCCGTGGTGTGGAATCTAGGTCAGGCTGGCACAGGGCGGTGGGGCCAGGCGGTACAGGCAGGGCCTGCTCCCGAGAGCTCCCAGCAATGAGGTCAGAGCAGCCAGGGGCTGGGCCCTGATCCTGTGACCTGGCCAGGCCCCTTCGGGGGAGCAGGGGCCTCAGGGCCGGGCTGTGGGGAGGGAGGAGGGCGGGGAGTGATGAGAGTTATGGCTAAGAGTTACGGCAGGGTCTGTCCCCGTGGCGACCAGGCCCCTGGACACCAGGGGGAATGGACATGGGGCTGTGACCATTCAGGCAGAACCTTCCAGAAGCCCGATCCCTCTGGCTGGCTGTGGCCTCCATTCCCTGACCTTTGTTATCCGAATCGCCCTATTTTCCCGGCCTCCTCCCAGCCTCCTCCCGTCCTCCTCTGGCCTCCTCCCGGCCTCCTCTGGCCTTCTCTCGGCCTCCTCCCATCCTCCTCCCAGCCTCCTCTCAGCGGTCTGGCTGGGGCCTGGGTCTCTGGGACGAGTCAGTCACCACAATGGGACCTCAGCTCCCCTCCGCCCTGGGCCACCCTGGCCAGTGGGACTCCACCTCCCCTGCTGCCCCTGCCCCCCACTCCAAGGACCCAAATCCAACCATTCCTTCTTCTTGTGTCTCCTTTTTAAAAATATTTTTATTGATGTCAGAGAGGAAGGGAGAGGGAGAGAGAGAGAGAGAGAAACATCAACGATAAGAGAGAATCATGGATCGGCTGCCTCCTGCATGCCCCCCACTGGGGATGGAGCCCACAACCCGGGCCTGTGTCCTGACCGGGAACCCAACCATGACCTCCTGGTTTTAGGTCGATGCTCCACCCCTGAGCCCCGCCGGCCGGGCCTTCTTAGTTGTGTCTCGACTGTGTTCTCTGGGGAATTTAGTCATTTGTTTAAGCTGCTCTGTGGGGTGTGGGGGCCCCGGGAGGCAGGTTCATGCGCCGTGTGAGGCTGGCCCGGGTCCTGGGGGTGGTCTGGGGTGAGAATGCCCGAGCAGCACCCCTCCCTCCATCCGTGGCCTCTGCGTGGGGGGTCCCGCGGCCGTTCGCCCAGCGCTGTGTCTGTCCAGTATCTGGGGTTCACTTCGGCCCCACTTTCTTGGGGACCTTCCCAGATGCCCCCCTCTCTGCAGCTCGGCCTGCGCTGGCTGCACCGTTTATGGAGGGACCTCACTGCCTCACACCGTCTCACCCTCAGAGCTGTGGCCGCTCGGGGTAACTGCGACCAGGCCGCTCCCCTCGGTCCATCCCACTCCCGGGCCAGGCCATGCGCTCCTCTGGGACCTCAGCCCCGGCACCGAGCCCGGCTCAGCTCACCACTGGGGTGACTCCCCGTGGGGATCGGGCCCGGGGCTACGTCCCTGCCCCCACGTGCCACTTTCCCTTCCCTTCCCTTCCCTTCCCTTCCCTTCCCTTCCCTTCCCTTCCCTTCCCTTCCCTTCCCTTCCCTTCCCTTCCCGGCCTCGTCCTGGGGCAGGAGGCTGCCCAGGCCGCACTGGCATGTTGAGTGAGTGAGGGGTGGGGCGAGGACCCCAGAGCCCAATTCCTTACCAGGAGCTGTGCGCTGCCGAGCTGACACGGGGCAAGAAAGCAACACCGGACTGGCTATTGAATATTTAATGAAACTCCCGGCCGTGTCTCTCCCAGTGGCGGGGGGGGGGGGGGCGGGGGGGGCGGGGGGGGGGGGGGGGGGGGGGGATGGCAGGGCTGTGGGTGCCGCCTTGTCCCTTGTCCCCGAGGGGCTGCCCTTCCATCTGCGGACACACACTCAACTCTTTTGGGAGGTGATCACGACATGCCGTGCGCTCCCTGGTGGAGGGGAGGGGACAGGGGGCCAGTGTGACCCCTGGCGTGGCCCCCCGAGGGGGAGCTGTGGTGTTTGTGGCTGGGGATCAGGGTCTGGGTCCTGGTCTTGGCTCTGCCTGGCTATGGACCCGGGGCAAGACCCCTGCCTCGGTTTCCCTACCTGACAAGTGAGGAGTGTGGACCCGGGGCCCCTGGGCAGCCTGTGAGGAGCAGGTTAGGGCCGGCCGGTGCCTTCCCTGATCCCAGGTGCCTGCCTCGGGGCTCTCCCTGGGGCTGGTTTTCCTTTTAAAACTGCGAGTTTGCTCATCCCGAGCTCCCCCAGCCCGGCACACGCGTGGGTAACATACACACGTGCACACACACGCACACATGCAGCCCGGGGTCCCCACGTGACCTGGCCTGGCCCCTCTCTGGCTCCCTGCCCCAGGCGGGGCGCCCTTCCCGTAAACCGTGAACCCAACTCGGAAATCAGACTCCGAGGGGCAGGCCCGGCGGCTGGGGCGGTCAGGGGCCCCCGTGCTGCCACCGAGACCAGGGAGCCCCTGCCTCTCGGGGCCTCAGTCCCGCCTGTGGGGCAGGAAAGCCCTCCGGCTGAGACGGAACCCGATGGACGTGCTGGGGGGGTTGGCACAGCAGCGCCGGCGTGAGGCCAGCGTGGGCAACGAGGGAGGTTCCGGGAGCCGGACCCTCGGCTCAGCTCTGGGTGGGGAGCTGTGGGTGGGAGCCCTGGGTGGGGAGGGACGTCTCGGCAGCCCACGTGGTCATGGCTGTTGGGAGCCGTGCTCCCATTGCACAGGCCAGCACATGAGGCAGGAGGGGGACAGGCTTTGCCCACTTGCAGGCCTGGCCAGGAACCCAGGGCTCTGGGCCCAAGGTCCAGGCTGGCCGCATGTCTTGGGGCACAGTCTCCTCTGGGCAATGCCCGGGCACCCAGGACCAGCCCCCACAGAGCTCGAGCCAGACGCGGCCCCGGGCTGGCCCTGCCCAGGCTCAGCTTAGACGTGGAGGGTGAGGGCTCAGGCCCAGGAAGGGGAGCAGGGACCACAGCTCTGGGCGCCCTCTGCCTTGGGCACACCCATCCCGCTCACCCCGGTGTCCAGGCCTGAGCTCCGTCCCCAGGGGTGGGACGCCCCTTCCCTATAACCCCGGGGCAGGAAACGGGTCTGGTCGGTGCAGAGGTGAGGGCACCTGGGAGGGAGGCAGGGGAGAGGTGGCCGCTGCGGAGGGGCAGCGCGCCTGGCGGACGGAGCAGGGCCTGGAGGGCAGCGCTGGGGCTCCAGGGCACGGGCACCCCCCCCCCGCCCGCAGTGAGGGGCTCAGGCCGGGCCGGGCTCTCTCCCGCTGCACCTGACAGGGTCTGTCATGCCTCTTCCAACACGAAAAGCATCGACCCCCTGGGGCCCAGCACAGACGCGCGGCCCCGCCCACCGCCCGCCCAGCCAAATGCTCGCAAAGACAGAATTTTGCTTAAATGCCCAGAGAGGAGATTTAGGAGATGAGAGTCTTAAGCAAATTAACCGTGCGGCAGGCGGCTTTTAATCACCGCCTTTAATCGCCGCCGTGGTAACGGAAGTCCTCTCGCGGGGCCGCGGGCGGTGGGCGGGGCCGCGGCGGTGGGCGGGGCCCGGGCGGTGGGCGGGGCCGGGGCGGTGGGCGGGGCCGCGGCGCATGGATTATTCATCGGAACTTGAACTCGAGTCTCACCGCGGAGGAGTGTGCGGCTTCTGTCCACCCCGAGGACACCGGGCAGGGCCCACCATCCTCACTCTCCCCGTCCGTCTGGTTGCACCTCGCAGCTCCTCTCCCGCCTGGCTCCCTGCCTCAGTTTCCCTCTCCGGGCCCTTTCCCAGAGGGCCTGCCCGAGGGGTCTCCCTGACCCCCGGCTCCCTCTTGGCCTGGCAGACTCCACCTCGGCCTCCCGCTCAGCAGGGAAGTCAGGCACACGGGGTGCCCTCCCTTCTAGGACTGAGCGGACAGGTGACCACAGTGGACACGAGAGTCACAGGTCAGTCATGAGGGCAGGTCCCCGAGCCCAGGCAGTGGACGCTCTGACCCAGGGGCCAGGCCTCCGCGAGTGGCAGTGAGCAGAGAACAGCTGCCCCTTTAAGGGAGCTGGGCAGCGGGCGCTGGGCATTCCCAGGGCAGGACCCAGGTGTGGTGCTGACGGCTGACCTGGCCCCCTCCCTCTCCACACCTGGGGCCTCACCAGGTAGGAGGCGGTCATAACTCGGGGTGACACCGCCTTCCCACTCATCTCAAACTCTGACTCGGGGTCCCCACAAACCTCCCAGCCGCCCTCTGGCTGCAGGTCCAGCTCGTGGGCAGCTGCGGGCAGAGGTCGGCGCTCACAGCGGCCCCGGGGCGGCCATCTCTGCCTGGACCCGGGAGATGCTCTGACCCTTGGATACCAGAGCGGCAGGGCCGCCCAGAACAGCTCCCCGAGGAGGCCGGTGGGGCTGGGGGCTGCTCAGCACACGCTCCCCCCACCGTTTGGCCAGACAGGGAGCTGGGCCAGGGGCTCCCCTGCACGCGTTGGGACCCCAGGACCTTGTGGGGGGACCGGAGGAAGCAGGGAGGGGGCACAGGAGGGATGTGGGCTCCTGGACCCTGCTTTCCTGCCCTGTGCACCCTGACAGGCAGCGGGGGGCTGTCCCCCTAACCACCTGACGTGCTGGGCTGGGGTGACTGTCCTGGATCCAGCCCATGGGGTCTGGGGTGACTGTAAGGATAGAAGGGCCTGCGGTTGAGTGGGGGCTGCCAGCACGGGGGCCGGGGGGCATGCAGCTCTGGGGGGCCGTGCAGCAGGCAGGGAGACCCGGAAGGCAGGAGCGGGGGGCGGGGTTGTCCCAGGAGCCCCAACAGGGACAGTGGCAAGGCCCCCAGGCTGTCCTCTGAGTGCCCCCCCAGCCCCCTTGGGCCGAGCACCGGAGCGGGCGGGGAAGGGTTAAGGAGGGCGGGGCTCCCGAGGGAGGGGCGGGCCCAGCCGCTCAGGCAGCCTGGGGAGGTGACGGGCATGGGCACAGGCAGGGCCAGCCTGCCGCCCGGGCCCCTCGGGCAGTGCCAGCAGCGGCAGGGGTGGCACCCACAGGCCATGGGAGAGCCGGGGGACCCTGGTGGGTTCAGCCGGGACCAAGGTAAAGGGGAGGAGAGGGGCTCAAGGAAGGGGCTGTGCCCACCCCTGCAGGGAGCCCGGGGCAGCCGCTGAGCTGCCCATGGTGACCCACTGACCCCGCGGGCGGAGCTCGGCCCCTCCGCAGGGGTCTCGGGAGGACCCGTCCGCCTGTGCGGGCCTCTCCCTGTGACGGGCGGGGACAGTCCTGACGGGCAGCGGGGGGAGGTGCCCGAGGCCAGCTCACAGGGCGCCTGACCTCCAGCCGCCCCAGCGACACCAGCCTCAGCCGGGGGTCAGATATGGGGTGTCCTGACCTGGGGGACCCTGGGGGCTCGCCTGGTCCAACCTCCCCTCCCCCTAATTCCTGGCGGTGGAGGTGTGGTGGCTGAGCTCTGGTCAGCACCACGGACAGGGCAGCAGCCGCCCATCCAGAGGGGACCGTGGGTGTTTGCTGAAGCTCAGGTCTGGCCCTGGCCCTTAGAGGGGCTTATTGCTCGGATCTGTCCTGCTGTCCTGGCCTGGGCCCAGCACCGCCCGGGGGGACAGCACAGACCAGCAGGGAGCCCGCTGAGCTGCCCAGGGCTGCCTGGCGCCAAGGAGCTCGGGCACTGGGAGGGCAATGGGTGGTGCCAGGCTGGTCCTGCAGGGACCCCATGGGACAGCTTCCCTGAGGCAGGGCCTCTGCCTGCCCTCGATGCCCGAGTGAGGCGGTGAGGGCAGGGGCCAGCGTTGCGGCTGCAGCGGGAGTGACTTGGGCCAGACAGCGGAGGGACCTCCTGGTTAAGGGCTGGGGTCCAGGCGAGCAGGAGCTGGCCTGGCGATTCGTGTGGATCCGGTTGTCCTGGACCTGTTTCTGGTGCCCTCTGATTGGCGTGGCACGGGGAGGGGCTAGGAGGCTTGGGAGCGTGTGTAGGGCGCAGGGGCGGAGCGCCCAGGGGCGGTGTGGCCTCGAGCAAGGCACCGGCCCTCTCTGAGCCTGTCGTGGAGGAGAGGACAGCATGGGCAGCCCTCACGGGGGTGGGAGCCTTCAGAGCGAGCGCCTGGCCCGTGCGCTGACCCCTCCCCCCGCCCCGGCTGAGCTGCCCTCTGTGACCGGGGCGGCGTGGCTGCTGGGGGTGGGCTGCCCGTGCAGACACCCCTGGCTCGGCTGGTGCCGGGAGGCGCGTCCGCCCGCTCCCGGGAGGGACGGTCTTGGCTGTGCGGCTGAGGACGAGCAGATGGCCCGAGTCCTGTCCGGCCTCCATCTGCCCAGCTAATGAGCTGATGACGACAGTCCCTGCTCCTGGCACCGTCTCCGGAGCCTGTGGACGGAAGCGCTGCTCTCCGGGGCTGGGCGTGTGTCCGGGGGCCGCAGGGGGCCGCTTGGGTGCCAGTGGCTCTGTGCACGCGGCCCGCGGGGAGGGGCTCAGGAAGGGGCTGAGTAATCAGAGTGTTTCTCCCTGGGTCTGCGTGCCCAGCTGGCGCATGTGGGCTCCCGCTGGCCGGACCGCTTCCTGCGTGGGCTTCCGTGGGTGTGGCCTCCGGCAGGGCAATGAGCACCCCCCCAGCGGCGGGCAGAGGAGGTCGCTGACTTGGACAGCCCCCCACGGGGCCCCCACCAGCAGTGTGTTGGGCTGGGAGGTTGGCAGAGGGAGAAGGAAGTCCACCTGTTCGAGCCACCCCAGGGGCCCGAGGACCCTCTGTGTCTCGAGGGTGGGGACCCAGGGGGGCGCCCAAGGAAGGCTCCATCTGCGGGCGGGTCCTGGGCGCCACCCATCCTGTGGGTCCCTCAGGGCACCCAGCTCAGGGACCGGCAGGCTCACCCCCAGGGACTCAGAGCCTGGCCCACGGCCCAGCCGGCCGGCAGCTGTGCTGCTGTTCACGGAGATTCTTGCCGGCCTTCAGGCCCCGGGGTGCACACCTGAGCTCCCTCCCGGTCAGCGGTGGGCGTGGGGGGCGTGGCACAGAGGAAGGTCCGGTGAGACCCGAGGAGGCCCCCTGGGGGCAGGAGGTAGGGACGGCTGCAGGCTGAGCCCCCAGCAGAGAGCAGGCTGGGGCCCTGCAGGGGGACGGGTCAGCAGGGAGTCAGACTTGGAGGCCTGGCCCATCCTCTCCCCGCGAGGCCCGGGCTCTCCAGGTAGCTGCTCTGCGGCCACTGCCCTGGAAGGAGGAGCTGAGGCTGCGGACAGGGACGGAGGGTTCTGCCCTCTCCTGCTTCCTGTCTCCGCGAGGCTCTACCCGCTCTGCCAGGCCAGCTGCTGCCCGAGGGCCCGGTGGGGTGCGGTGGGGGCAGGGCTGGCTCCCCCGGAGCCTGGAGGCCCCTCCCTGGCACTGCCCCTTCCCTCGCGGCGGGAGCTTCCTCTGCTCCCGACGGGCTCCATCTGGTGACTTTTCAGGAACGCGCCCCCGCCCTGGCCGCCGCTGAGCCTGGCTTCCTTTCCCGCGGCTCCTGGGGCTCCCTGGGCCATTCCCACAGGCGGGCAGCTCCCTGAGGGGCTCTGGCCGAGGTGGGTGCCTGTGGGCCCTCCCAGCCTCTGAACCCACAGTCCAGGGCACCTGCGAGGGCAGAGGCCGGAGAGCTGTTAATTGTCCTCCCTGAGGACTGTCACCTGTGATTAATGCCATGGGGGTAGTTGGACGGGGGCATGGAGGGGCCAGGGGGCCAGAGTGGGGCCCTGCTGAGGCCAGCCTGCCCCTGGTGGGTGCAGGGAGAGAGCCTGTGGGGAAGGCCAGGTGGGGGGCCTGCTCGCTGGGCCCCGGACCCCGAGGCACCCGAAGGCCTGGTGCCGGCACTGGGAGGGGCTTCTCTGGGGGAGGCCCAGGCACTGACCCTGCAGCCTCAGAGCGTCCCAGCCACTCATGCCCACAGCCACGGGAGTCCAGATGCTGTGCACGGCTGTGCCCATCAGGAACACTTTCTTCCTCACCGGGTGATGCCAGGACAGTCCCTCCACCCTCCCTGGGGCTGATGGAGGCACCAGGAACCCCGCCTGGAGCACAGGTGCCCGGGGGCCCTGTGGGGCTGGCCCGCTGGCCTGGGGACAGCGAGGTTGGCCATGGAGCCAGTTCCCACCCACGCACACTCCCTGCGTCTGTGCTCAGGCCACGAAAGGGCAGGTGTCCCGGGAGCCTGAGGCCTGCCCCTCGGAGAGACTCCATGGAGGGCAGAGGGCAAGTCTGGGGCATCGCAGTGGCCAGGTGTCCTCCCTCCCAGCTGCCCCCCTCAGCCTTCCCCAGGCCGGGCTTTTCAGACCTGCCAAGCTCCCCCGGGCCAGCCCTGGCTCCCGCGTCCGGGCACTGGGTCCTGGGGCCGGGGGGTGAGAAGCCGACTCACAGGCTCTGATGACATAAAAGCAGTTGGGGGGGAGGCCCCCCCACACCGGGAGGGGAGCTGCTTCCCAGGAGTGTGAGCAACCCGGCGTCTGTGAGGGCCCCGTCCCTCCCCCTTGAGGCCCTGGCCAGCGGCTGATCCGGCTGATCCGTGCGGCCTCTGCCCTCCCGCTTCCCCACCCAAGCACAGATGAGCGCCTGCTGTATGCTGAGCGGGGCCCACAGCAGAGCAAGAGGAGGGTGCGAGGACGGGGGGCGGGGGGGGGGAGGCAGGGCCCACGTGTCCCTCCGTTGCTGGCCGTTCAGGTAAAGTGGACTCGGGAAGCGGCCACTTAAAGGTCCTCCAAAGGCAAAGCAGTTTGGAGGAGGAAGGGGCTGGGATGGGTGAGCAGGGAGGGTGGAGGGGCTGGCAGGGTCAGGGAGGCGGGAATGTGCGCCCCACGCCGCCAGCGTGCTGGCTCGATGAAGGCACCAGTGATTTGGGGTGTGAGCCGTAGTGCACCCCGGTGGGAGGGTCAGCGTGTGAGTGCACCCCGAGAACCTGTGGTGTCCCCTGTGGGTTTGGTTGAAGATTGAATTGATTTCCCAGCCTCCCCCGGGGTGGGGGGGCGGGACGGGCTGAGGTGCTGGCTGCGCTGTGTCAGGACGAGGGCGAGGGCGAGCTCCCTGAAACAACAGAACAACCCCAACGCTCCCGGCTTCAGAGCAAGGGCTCATCCTCCTGGGGCCCCACGTCCTCTGGGGGCTTCGGAGGGAGGAACGAGGGCCCTTCTGCTGGGGGGGCGCCCGAGGACTCCCCTTCCCATGGCCAGGAGAGGGGGGCTCCGGCTGGGATGGAGGGTTGGCAGCAGCCTTGGGGTCCAGTGTGGGGAGGACGGAGGGGAGGCTGCCCCCCACAGGGCCTGGGGATGCACCCGAGAGGGCGGTACCATGAAAACTGCTCTTTGGGCTTCTAGGGCCCGTCTGTCCTGCCTGACATTTACTCAGCCGGGCTGTGGGGCCGCGTGGGCGGGGCCTGGAGCGTCCCTGCTGCTTGTTCGGTCCCCTCCGGCCGCCGGCTGGGCGTCCCCGGCCTCAACCCTCTGGCTGGCTGGGCCGGATTAGCACAGGGATCCGACAGAGGCTGGGCGGGCAGAGGCCGGAGGCTCCCCATCTGCGGACCCTGAGTCTCAGCTCTTTTAAATCTGTCCATAGTCCTGGGCGGGGGGGCTGGCCTGGGGGCCTTCGGACAGCAGGTGACAGGCAGGCCAAGGCCAGAGAGGCTTAGGAGTAGCCCCACGAGGCCTCTGGGGGTGCTGACAAGAGAGAGGGGGGCCTCGGGGAACCCCTGACCTGCCGCTGAGGCGCTGGGGTGCCGGCCGGCCTGCCCCAGGCACCCACCCCTGGCCATCACCTGGGCATGTCCGTCCCCGGTCATCAACCTCCAGCTGGACCAAGGGAGCCTGGCTTGCCTGGTGGAGGCCGTCCTCTGGGCCGGAGGGAGCGTGGCCGTGTCCTCGCTGTGGCAGCTCGGCCCAGTAGGTAAGGGGGCAGGGACCGCCTGCCCCGCCGTGGCCAGAGCCCCCCTCAGTCCAGGGCCAGCGGGGCCAGGAGGTGGTGACAGGCCTGGGCGTGCCCCCAGCCTTAGCCTCGTACCCTCAGGCTCCTCGGGGCCGGGCTCCAGCAGTGCCCCTTCTGCTGCCCCGGGGCCTGGAGGCTGAGTGCGGGCGGGGGGGGAGGGGGGGGGAGAGCCGGGGGACATGCTGGCCAGGTACTTGGGCAGCTCTGAAGCTTTGGCTCAGGGCGGGGGCGGCAGCGCCTGCAGCCTGGGTGCTGGTGCCGGAGCCATGGCCTTAGGGTGCCCCTCTCTGCCGGCCGCCTCCCAACCCCAGGGGCCCGTGTCCAGGCAGCAACCCTGCCCTGGTCCTGGGAGGTGCAAGCAGCAGCCGGGCGCACAGGGGGAGGGTGCGCGAAGGTTTGGATCTGGAGCTGGACCTGTGGCCTCCACGGGAGCAGCGACACCCACTCCACACAGGAGGGCGGCTTTCCTGGACATGCCAGGCAGGGCGCAGGCGCCCGGGAGCCAGCTGGGCGTCGGGAGGGGCGTCCGCCTGTGCCGGCACCGAGACTCCTGCCGGGAGCTCAGCCACCGAGTCTGTGCGTCTCCTGCGCAGTAGCTTTGGGGAGGCCATGGCCGCTGGGGCCAGGCCAGGTGGTGGACGGGACGGGCAGGTCCTGTCTGAGGCCTCTCTGGGGCTGCCGGGAGGGCAGCTGCTGCAGAACCGACATTTCTCCGAGGGCTCTGGCCCCTGAGCAGGGTCCCGGGTGGGATCGGCAATGGGCACCAGCCCCTGGGTCACAGCAGCCCTGGGCGTCGAGCTCGGCCCCTGGTGGGCGGGTGGAGGGTGGTCTCGCACCCACTTTAGCACGTGGGGGTGGGGACGGGCTGTGCGGGTGCTCATCGCGCCCTGTCCGTCCGTCTCCGCCCCCGCCCGTCCGTCCCTGCGGCCGCGTCCAGTGGAGCGCTGCATGAGCGCCATGCAGGCCGGGACCCAGATGGTGAAGCTCCGTGGCAGCGCCAAGGGCCTCGTGCGCTTCTACTTCCTGGACGAGCACCGCTCCTGCATCCGCTGGCGGCCCTCGCGCAAGAACGAGAAGGCCAAGAGTGAGTGTTGGGGGAGGGGGACTCCCGGAGCAGCTGGGGGGGCGCCCGCCCGGGAGGCTGTGACGCCCGCCCGCAGTCTCCATCGACTCCATCCAGGAGGTGAGCGAGGGCCGGCAGTCGGAGATCTTCCAGCGCTACCCCGACGGCAGCTTCGACCCCAACTGCTGCTTCAGCATCTACCACGGCAGCCACCGCCAGTCGCTGGACCTGGTCTCGCCCAGCAGCGACGAGGCGCGCACCTGGGTCACGGGCCTGCGCTACCTCCTGGCCGGCATCAGCGACGAGGACAGCCTGGCCCGCCGCCAGCGCACCCGGGACCAATATCCTGGCAGGGCCGGCCGGGGGCGTCCACCTGCGTGGGGCCTCCCGCCCCGGCTGGGCCGTGCACGTGGGAGCGGGAGAGGGAGGGGGTGCGGGGCTGGGGGCTGGGCCCTGAGAGACCGTGTTGCCCCCTAACTCGGCCCCAAAGTGGCTGAAGCAGACATTCGACGAGGCCGACAAGAACGGGGATGGCAGCCTGAGCATCAGCGAGGTCCTGCAGCTGCTGCACAAGCTGAACGTGAACCTGCCCCGGCAGAGGGTGAAGCAGATGTTCAAGGTGAGGCCTCGGCCGGGGCTGCGGCCGAAGGAGGGCTCCAGGGCCGCAGGGGGTATCTGGGCAGGGGTGTGCCAGGGCAGGGGCGTGTCAGGGCAGGGGCGTGTCTGGGCAGGGGCGTGTCAGGGGAGGGGCGTGTCAGGGGCAGGGGCGTGTCTGGGCAGGGGCGTGTCAGGGGAGGGGTGTGTCAGGGCAGGGGTGTGTCAGGGGCAGGGGCATGTTGGGGGCAGGCCAGCCCTGGGGCTGCAGCAAATGGCAGAGGACACAGCTTGGCCAGCGGAGCTGGGCACTCGGGCCGGGGCTGGTCAGTGAGGAGACCACCCACAGGAGGCTGCACCCCCTTTCCCACCTGATGGGGTGCACTTTTCCTGCTGGGATTCCGGTGCCACCTGCCCTGCGCAGCCTCCTGGTCCCCAACCACCTGGTGAGAAGCTGGGAAAACACATCCTCAGCTGAGCGGAGGCCTGTGCTGTCTAATTAGGGCCTCGTTCTCACTGCAGCCGGGAGAGCCAACACAACCCACACGCAGACACACGTGCACACACATACCCACACAGAGACACATGCTTGCACACACAAGCATATATGCACATGCACGCACAGGCACACACATGTGCACACACAGGTACACATGCACATGCGTGCAGGTGCACATATACGTGTGCACACCTAGGCCCTTGCTGGCACATACATGTACACACATAGACCCACACATGCACACCCACTCACGCAGCCTGACGCTCTGCCAGGTGCAGCCCCTGGCGCCCCTGCTGGGCTCTCATGACAGACGGTGGTCACGCTCAGCTGGAGCCAGGGGAGCAGCCGGCTCAGGGTCTGTGCGTGAATGGAGGGCAGAGAGCAGCATGCTCTCGGGCTTCTGGCTGGGACTTGGGGGGCTTACAGGCCCCTCCTGGGGGCCCAGGCGGGGACAGAGCCATAGGAGCGGGTGGACAGCTCAGGCCTCGGATCAGCCGCACCTGCTCCCTGCCTGCCCACTTCCAGGGGCAGCTCTGTGGTCAGCAGGCCTCCCAGTACAGCGAGGCTATGTCGGGGGCCAGCAGCAGCCTGGCTTAGGACGTGGGGTTCAGATCGGCCACTGAGGCAGGAGAGGAAGCCCCCTATGGATTGGGGTGCGAGTGAGCCCAGGCTCTAGCCCTAAAGGTGCAGCACAAAGTCCTGGCTTGAAAAGGCCCCTTGGGGGCTCCCAGCAGCCCATCCCTGCGTCCCCCCTGTAAGGACACCGGCAACCGAGGGGCTCCCCTCGGCTCACCCCAGGCCTGGATGCGTCCAGGCTTCCACTGGTCACCCGAGGAAGCCCTGAGCGTGGGGACCCTGCGGCCTGGGTCTGATTCTGGGGAGCAGTGAGTGGGGGCTGTTGGCCTGGACCTCAGACCCCAGACCCTGGGCAGCTCAGACCCAAGTGGCCACGGTCCACGGTGGTCGGGCCGTGGAGACAGCCCGGGTTCCTGAGTGGCGGGGCCTCCTGCCCATCGGCCAGCTGCCCTCAGCCGCCTGGAGCCGGGGAGGGAGGCCGAGCTCCGCCAGCCCGGGCAGCTCTGCTTGGCAGTGTCGGCATTGCAATGCCCCGTCCGCCCCGCGGTCGCCCGACCAGAGGGGAGACCGTGCGGAGGGCTCAGAGTGGCTGGGACGTCAGGTCACTGTGTCTGAGACGACCGTGGGCGAGGGCCAGCGAGCCCTCGGGCCTCAGGGCCTAGCAAGCACCGGCCAGCTCCTGGGCAGGTCCTGGGCGGCTCCCAGCCCGGCTGCTGGCCCGTTTGTGGGAAGCAAAGCAGCTGCCCGACCCCAGGGGGTGGGGGCTCTTTCTGGGGCTGGGGAGTCGCTCTGCCCTTTCAGGTCTTGCGGAGCATTTTTATTTAAAAAAGAGTCTTTATGGACTTTTTAGAGAAAGAGGAAGGGAGAGGGATAGAGAGAGAAAAACATGAGTGAGAGAGAAGCATCATTGACCGGCTGCCTCCTGCACGCCCCCAGTGGGGATCAAGCCCACAACCCCGGGCCTGTGCCCTGACGGGGAATCGAGCCGTGACCTCCTGGTTCATAGGTCGACGCTCAACCACTGAGCCACACGGGCCGGGCTCGCAGAGCATTTGTATTCACTGCCGGGGACAGCACCTGGGTGGCGAGCAGGCAGCTGCCCACCCCCTCCCCCATATCCGGCCGTGCTGCTCAGTCAGAGCCCAGTGGACACACGGCCGCCCTGTGCCCCAGACAGACGGGCCTCTGTGCTCAGCTCCAGCCGCCCCTGGAGAGCTACCAGACCGGCCCTGCCCGGAGCGGCCTCTGACCTGCTCTGAGTGTCCTGGCCCCGCCTGTCCTGGCAGCCCTCAGACACCGGGCTGCCCTCAAACCCACACCAGGCACGCCCGGCCCTTGGCATCTGCTGGGCCCCATTGCACGTGGCTCTGGCCCGTCCCAGCCTTGGCATGGGCGCCCGGCCTGGGCACTCGGGTCCTGGAGTGAGACACTGGGGCCCCGCCGGGCGCCCGCCTCAGTGCCAAGCACAGTGCCAGGGAGGCAGCCACCAGGAGCACAGGCCGGGACCCAGCTTTCCCGGGAGCCCGACTCTCGTTGGGGGCGGGATGTGGGGGTGGCTGTGAGCTCCGGGCTCATCAGTGATGCTCTTGATTCAGAGGGGCCCCGGGGACCTGGCCCCACCCGGCCACCCCGCCCGCCTGTGCGGCCACATAAGGGAGCACCAGCCAGCGGGTCGGGCCGGGCGAGCGCCGCTGTCCATGGTGCTGCCGTCCCTCCTGACTGGTCACCTCTGGCCGGTCATGTTCCCTCCTGTCCCCACTGCACCCCCGGGGGGCAAAGCATCATTTTCAGCATTCAGGGTATTTTTAAAAATATGTTTTTATTGATTTCAGGGAGGAAGGGAAAGGTGAGGGAGGGAGTGATAGAAACATCAATGATGAGAGGGAATCATTGATCGGCTGCCTCCTGCACGCCCCTTACCGGGTTGAGCCCAGGACCCAGGCATGTGCTCTGAATGGGAACCGAACTGTGACCTCCTGGTTCATAGGTCGATGCTCAAACACTGAGCCACGCCGGCTGGGCAGCTCTCAGGGTCTGAGCAGCACCTTCTAAGGGTCCAGTTCTCGCCCACGGTAGGGACTCCCAGCCTCGCAGCACCTCAGGTCCTGGCAGCCCTGCCTGTCGCTGGGCACCCTTATCCTCTGGTCTGTCCCTGGCCTTGAGCCCTGGGGCAGGGCAGCACCTGGGCCCCGGCGTCCCCAGGGCCTGGCACCTCAGAGATGCCCCCTGAGCCCGTGCCTTCATGAGGGGCCCACGGGCTTGCTGAGGTCCCGGTGGCCTTGCCCCTGGGGGTTCCCATGGGGGCTGTGTGAGCCACTCTCTGCGAAAGGCCGACAGTGGCCAAGACCAGCGGCCTCTGGCCTCTGCTGTGGAGCCGGGACCCGTGCACGCCATGGCCCCTCTGCTCGGTGGGCATCCATCGTCAGCACAGGTGCCCACGCCAGGGTGGGCGCTGACCCCGGGGGCTGCTGGCTGTCAGCGTGGGTCCTGGGCTGGCTCAGCTGCAGGTTCACCTTGAAAGGCTGGGAGGCGGGAGGGTGAGAGGCGCACTCAGTGGTCTCGGTGCTGAGTCAGAGGGGAGCCGGGGAGCAATCACGGCCGTGACATGGGCAGTGGTGTTGGAGTGCGGAGGGTGGATTTGCGGGGACGACGGAGAAGTGGGGGTGGGGCCCTGGCTGGTTGGCTCAGTGGATAGAGCGTCGGCCTGCGGACTGAAGGGACCCGGGTTCGATTCTGGTCAAGGACACGGACCTCAGTTGCAGGCTCCTCCCCGGCCCGGGACCCGGTCGGGGCGCGTGCAGGAGGCCACCCATCAATGTGTGTCTCTCACATGGATGTTTCTGCCTTTCCCTCTCTCTCTTCCTCTCTCTCTAAAAATCGATGGAAAGGTCCTCGGGGGAGGATTAAAATAAAAGAAGTGGGGTGGGCCCAGGGGAGCCCTGTGGGTGGGGCTGGGGTGGGCGCCGGGACCCGCAGGCCTCGCGTTGCAGGAGGCGGACACGGACGACCAGCAGGGCACGCTGGGCTTTGAGGAGTTCTGCGCCTTCTACAAGATGATGTCCACCCGCCGGGACCTCTACCTGCTCCTGCTGGCCTACAGCGGCCACAAGGACCACCTGGCCGCCGCCGACCTGCAGCGCTTCCTGGAGGTGGAGCAGAAGGTGGGCCCCGGGGGGGGGGGGGCAGGTCCTGGCAGCGGGCACCCCGGCTTCCAGAGGGAGCCCCCCGTGACCACGGCACGGTCTTCAGTGGGGAGCCCCCGTGGGACTAGGCTTCCCCGTCCAGCCTTCCCACTTGGTCCTGTTCCCGCCACGGGGGTCTGGCTGGCTCTGCCCCCTGAGCCCCTGGGAGGACTTGGGTAGCAGCAGGGGGGCAGGTGAAGGGCAGGATCCCTGGGCCCCAGGATCCTCCCAGTGGGATGTGGATGGGCTCTGCTGCACCTTCTCACCCCCGGGCCCTGCCCGCTGCCAAGCCCGCCCCGTCCACAGCACTCAGGGCCCCTAACGCGGCCATGGCGGTGGCCATGGGGTGGGCCCAGCCGAGGGGGCCCAAGAGCCCTTCTCTGATTGAAGGATCCAAGAGCCAAAGCCACGTGACCGCCTGGTCTGCTGGCCACAGTCCTGTCATGTGATGCTGGAGGTGGCCAGCGAGCCCCGGGCAGGGGAGCCCAGGGCAGGGCCCGAGCCACGCCCGCTGCGGGCAGCCATGACCTGGCGTCAGTTCCGGGCGGGAGGCGGAGGCCCAGAGACTGACAGGTTGGCCCGGCTCTGCCCCTTCTCTGGCCCAGATGACGGGGGTGACCCTCGAAAGCTGCCAGGACATCATCGAGCAGTTCGAGCCCTGCCCCGAGAACAAGAGTAAGGGGGTGCTGGGCATTGACGGTGAGTGGGCGTCCCTGTCCCACCGCCACCCCAGGCGGCCATGGGTGGGGGGCGCCGAGGGCAGCCCGTGGGCCCGGCCGGCAGCCTGAGCAGCTGCTCCCTGCTCTGGGGGAAGGGGCCGGGGGGCCGGGGGATCCCGAGACGGCCCGGCACCAGGGCTGAGCCCCCCCACACCCCCAGGCTTCACCAACTACACGCGCAGCCCGGCCGGCGACATCTTCAACCCCGAGCACCACCGCGTGCACCAGGACATGACGCGGCCGCTGAGCCACTACTTCATCACCTCCTCCCACAACACCTACCTCGTGGGCGACCAGCTCATGTCCCAGTCGCGAGCGGACATGTACGCCTGGGTGCTGCAGGCCGGCTGCCGCTGCGTGGAGGGTGCGTGCGGGGCTCGGGGCCCCCCAGGTCGGGGTGCACACCCAGTGGAGGCGTGTTCGTGTGGGGGTGGCCCCAGGAGCCCCGGGGTCTGGGCAGGGTGTCTGCCCTCGGCCCCGCAGGTGCCGGGGAAGGCTCGGCAGGTTGGTGATGGAGCCAGGGACCCCCCCTGTCGGAGTTCACGGCCGCGGGGCTCGGGCAGGGCGGCCGGGAGCTGACCGGATCTCCTGCCTGCAGTGGACTGCTGGGACGGGCCCGACGGGGAGCCCATCGTGCACCACGGCTACACCCTGACCTCCAAGATCCTCTTCAAAGACGTCATCGAGACCATCAACAGATACGCCTTCGCCAAGAACGAGTGAGTGGCCCCGGCCGGCGTGGCTCAGTGGGTAGAGCGTCGGCCTGCGGACTGAAGGGTCCCGGGTTCGATTCCGGTCAAGGGCACGTACCTGGGGCGCAGGCTCCTCCCCGGCCCAGGCCCTGGATGAGGCTCTGGCGGGAGGCAGCCCATCGATGTGTTTCTCTCACATCCATGTCTCTCTGTCTTTCCCTCTCTCTTCCACTCTCTCTAAAATCAATGGAAAATATCCTCGGGTGAGGATTAACCAAAAATAATAATAATAACAAGAAGAAGAAGGAGTGAGTGGCAGAGACTGGCCCCGGGGGTAGGCCTCGAGGGCTCCCCCGCCCCTGCCCTGCCCACCCCTTTCCGGGCTGTGGTTGGAATAGCTGAGCGGCTGCTCCAGGGTCTCTGGCTGAGGATGGGCTGGGCCGGGAGTGGCCCCGGAGAGAGGCCTGTGTGCGGGTGGGGCTGTGTGGGTAGTGCACACGCACACTCACACATACATGCACACACACGTGCACACACATACACGGGGACTGTCAGCGCCCACAGCCGCCTGTCTCCGCACTAATTAGCCCAGCCCTGTGTCCAGACTCCATTCGCTGTCATCAGCGGCGGCCACAGACACTGTTGACAAAATCCCATTTCATTTCTGGAATAGCGGCCGCCTCCCGGTGCCCTTAGCGTTACCTCTGAGTCTAGGCCACGGAGGCTGGCAGCGGGGGGAGGAGGGGTGGCCCCTGGATTGCAGGGGAGGGCGTCTCAGGCGGAGCTGGACACTCAGGGGCCCTGAGGCTGCCCAGGAGCCGGTGCCGTGGGGTCTCAGGACCGAGCTCGCTCCCCACGGGCCGGCAGCCTCTTTGCAGACACAGGTTCTCCCCCTGCCCCCCGGGTGCAGCCCCCTCCTGGCCTGAGAAACGGGGCGATGCACACCTTCGCCTCAAGACCTGTGGCCGTCTCCACATCGCAGGGCTGGCCCATCTCCCGCTCTGCGTGACCTACATTTCCTGAAAGGACTGTGTTGTTTTTCTGGCAAAAATCCAAGTAGAATGTGTGCTTGGTTTAAAAAAAAAATCAAACAACGGAAGAACAGAACGAGCAGCCTGCTGCGCCCGCAGCCCGTGTTCTCCCAGACGCTGCTCTTAGGGGGCCAGTGCCGGGTCCAGGGCAGCCCAGCCGCAGGGTCCGGGCCAGCGGGTCCATCTCCCCGCGGCCGCCCTCGCCTGGCGCCCTTGCCTCCTCCGCTCCGTGTCGAGCCCGACGGCGACCTGGGGCACCTCAGCCTCCTGTTTCCTGGAGTCCCAGCGCCTTTGTCTTCTCCTGGGGCGGGAGCGTGTGCCTTCTCTTTTCTTCCTTATTTTAAAACATATTTTTATTGATTTCAGAGAAGAAGAGAGAGAGAGAGAGAGAGAGAGAATCATCAATGATGAGAGAGAATCATGGACCGGCTGCCCCCTGCACACCCCACACTGGGGATGGAGCCCACAACCCGGGCCTGTGCCCTGACGGGAATCGGACCCCGACCTCCTGGTTCGTAGGTTGGCGCTCAACCCCTGAGCCTCGCGGGCCGGGCCAGTGTGCCTTCTCCACCCTCAGGCCTCCCAGGTCCTCTCACACCTGCCAGGTGCTTTTCAGAGCTGCTGGTGGGCCTCCCGGAGCTGCTGGTGGTCCCTCCCAGATCGGCCGGCAGCCCCGCGCAGCCCGGGCTCCCGGGGAGACCCCCTCACTCCGCGCAGCAGGGCCCCTGGGTCTGCATGGGGGGCCCGGTGCTCCCGCCTCACCTGCCCCTCCGGCCTGGGCCGCAGGTACCCGGTGATCCTGTCCATCGAGAACCACTGCAGTGTGGCCCAGCAGAAGAAGATGGCCCAGTACCTGACCGACATCCTCGGGGACAAGCTGGACTTGTCGTCCGTGAGCAGCGAGGACGCCTCCCTGCTGCCCTCACCACAGGCGCTCAAGGGCAAGGTCCTGGTGAAGGTGCATCTTGCTGGGCCCGACTCAGGGCGGGGTGGGGGGCGGGCAAGGGAAGGGCGGGGGCAGGGCGAGGGCAGGGCCTCACTCCACGGGCTGGGCTCTGTGCACCTGCCCCTGGCCTGGCTCACTCTCCCCATGGTGGCCACACCGTCTGCTCCACATGCACACACAGGCGTCCCTTCCCACATGGCTGCCCAGCCGGCCCAGCCCCACTGCCTGGGGCCCCGCACACGCTTGCGAAGCCCTCCCCGTGCCCCTGCGGCTGAACCAGCCCCCACGGCCCCCCTCCCCCAGGGCAAGAAGCTGCCCCCCAACATCAGCGAGGACGCAGAGGAGGGCGAGGTGTCGGACGAGGACAGCGCGGACGAGATGGACGAGGACTGCAAGCTCCTCAATGGGGATGTGAGTGGGGGGCGGGGGGGTGGCCAGGGGCGTGTGCTGGCCACTGGCTGCTGGGCACACACACGACCCCAGACCTCGGAGGCCCCTCCCACCGCACTGGAGCCGGGCCCCCAGCCTGTGACCGCTGGGCTGGCCGCGCCGTGGCCTGACCTGGTTCCCGTTTCTGAGCCACGTCTGAGGCGCTGTCCGCGCAGCCTGCGCCCTCGGGCTGCCCGCAGCAGGTGGGGGGGGGGGCGCTGGGAGCACCCCGTCCCCTCACCGCTCCCACCGCACCTGCGCCTGCCTGGGCTCCGCCCCGGACGCCCCTCCTCGCCTCTCTCCAGCCAACCCCAGCGCCCGCCTGGGTGCCCGGGGTCCTGCCCGCCTCCGGGCAGCGCCAGCCCCAGTGCTGAGAACTGAGTGGGAAGAGCCAGCCCGCCCAGCGGGCGCCGGCGGTCACCCCCACGGGCGCTGCCCCTCCTCACGGCAGTGTTGCCGCCGGCTCAGGGCAGCGCTGGGCGGGGTTGGGCCGAGTGGGGGCTGAGGAGCAGGAGGCTGTGCTGTGCCCCCCCCCGCCCCCCAGCCTCTAATGAGCACCTCCTGTCCCTGGGCCCTTCCAGGCCACTCAGGGCTCCCAGCGGCCACCGCGGGTGTGAGGCCGGCCTGGCATCCAGCCCCACCTATGCCCAGAGGCCCACAGCCCAGGCCCTGCCCTGGGGTCAGAGCTCATCAGGGCCCCTGGGGACTGCCCGGCCCCGGGCTCCGTCATCGCTGCTGCCCGAGGGGCTGGGCTGATGCCAGGCTGGCCTCTGGCTGCCGCAGGCCTCCCCCAACCGGAAGCGGGTGGAGCACATGGCCAAGCGGAAGCTGGACTCCCTGATCAAGGAGTCGCGGATCCGGGACCGCGAGGACCTGAACGACTTCGCGGTCTCCGCGCTGCCGCTGCCAGGGAGGCCCGGGCACAGGGCCGCGCGCAAGAAGGTGAGCACCTGCCGGTGTCAGCGGCACGTGCAGACACCGTGTGTATCCGTGCACACCTGCACACACGTGTGTATCCACACACACCCACACAGCGCACACCTGCACACACGTGTGTATCCACACACACCCACACAGCGCACACCTGCACACACGTGTGTATCCACACACACAGCGCACACCTGCACACACGTGTGTATCCACACACACCCACACAGCGCACACCTGCACACACGTGTGTATCCACACACACACACCATGCACACCTGCACACACGTGTGTATCCACACACCGTGCACGCCTGCACACACACATGTGCACGCCTGCACACACATGTGCACGCCTGCACACACCTGCACATCACCGCATTCACACCTGCACACTCACACACATGCACACATGCTCACCTGCATAGGACCACAGCCTTCCCCATGTTACAGTGGGTAGCTGAGTGCCAGTTTGCCCCGTTTGTGTGGCTGCTCTGTCTCCCTGCCCCCGGCCGCTCCGGGGGGAGCCATTTGAGCATTGCCTGGGGCTGGGGGCAGGCCCTCCCACTGAAGGGCCTCCTGAGTGACAGGGAGGGACCGGCCGATCTCAGGGCCAAGCCCATCCCGGGGGGCAGGGCTGCCCAGAGCCCCCACAGCCTCGTGGGAAAGGGCAGCTGGGCTCGGAGAAGTATCCTCGGTGACAAAACAGGGGAGGGCTGTCACAGCAGGCACGAGGTGCGGGGGTGCCAGCCTGGGTCAGTGAGGCTGAGCCGTCGGGGTCCCTGGGGGGGTGCGAGCACTAAAGCAGCAGCGAGCCCCTCCGGCCGTGTGGGCAGGGCACTGGCCTCAGGCAGGTGGGGTGCAGACCTGTCTCAGGGGAGCCCTGCCCACCCCGTCTCAGACCCCACTGCCCTGCAAGCCCGGCGGGGAGGGGAGGCAGCTCCCCGCCACAGTGAGGAGGGCCGGCCCCTTGGGTATGTTCAGATGAGGGTGCGCGTCCCACCCCCAGGTGCAGGGGCCTGAAGGTGGCACCTACAGACTCGAGGGCGCCCCATGCCGGGGGCTGACAGGTGGCATCTATTTTCAGTCTCAAGATGCCCAGGCGGAGGAGACAGTGCCTGAGGTCCAGGGGGCGGCGGGCAGTGAGCCCAGCTGGGCAGTGATGTGAGGTCCCTGCCGTTCCTCAGCCGGGCAGCCCATGGGGGCACCGGAGGGCACAGGAGGGCAGCAGGCCCTGGGGCCTTGGTCTGAGGGGGGCCTTGGTCTGGGGGGAGGGGTGGCATTCAGGGAAGACTTCCTGGAGGAGGCGAGGGGAAGCTCAGGCTGAGCCTCCAGGTGTGAGGATGGGGGGCGGCAGCACCTGCTCTCTCCTGCTGGGGTGACTGGGTAGAGCCACAGAGAATCAGGGGGACCCAGGTGGTGGGTGGGCATCTGGCCAGTGGGTCACGGACACGCCTCCATGTGCTTGTCCATCACGGACCCCTTGGCCTCAGGTGCACCCCCACCTGGACGCAGATGAGTCAGGATGGGGTCCCACGGCCCGAGCAGAGCTGGACCCGTCTGTCAGCCTCTGGAGGGGCTGAGGGCGGGGAGGGGGCCGGGGGCCCTGGACGCCGGCAGAGGCTCTGGAGGGGCTGAGGGCGGGGAGGGGGGGCCGGAGGCGCCGGCAGAGGCTCTGGAGGGGCTGAGGGCGGGGAGGGGGGGCCGGGGGCGCCGGATGCCGGCACAGGCTCCCAGGAGCGCTGGGCCTGTGCGTGAGCTTCGGGAGGGAAGGGCCGGCTGTGCCTGGGGCGAGGGCCTGGCAGGGAGGGGGCTCTGTCAATGGTGCGGCTCAGTCCTGTGGAGCCGGTTCACCGGCCGAGGTGAGCAGAGCAGCTGTGGGGGGCGAGGCCGGCAGCACCAGAGGCGCGGGGCTGCCCTGGGGTCGCATAAGAGGGCTGTCCCCCCACAGACGGCATTGGTTACGCAGCCGCCACCTGCGAACGGGGGACGGGGGACGTAATGAGTGTCAGGCAGCCCCCCAGGAAGGGGCCAGCCAGCTCACCTGCTACCCCCTCCCTCAGCCCCCTCCTCCAGGAAGGCCGCCTGGCTCCCTGGAGAAGCTGCCTGCCCACCCGCCTGCCTGGTGCTGGGCTCACCTGTCCCCTGTCTGTCCCCCCCCCCCCCCCACCAGGCTGAGGAGGACGTGGAGGCCGGGGAGGACGCTGGGGCCAGCAGACGGAACAGCCGGCTGCTCATGCACAGCCTCTCCAAGCGCAAGGTGCGGGGGTGTGGGCTGGGGTCCTCCCTGCCCCCCTGTGCCCGGCTGTCCCTCCTCCAGCCCCCAGGGCCCCTGGCCCACCTCCCAGCACCTCCCTTTAGCTCCTGGCGGCCTCACCCACGGCAGGTGTTGGGCCTGGACCCCTGGCTGGGGCTGACGGAGCAGGGGCCTCCGTGGCCGTCCCCTGACCCTCAGTGGCCAGTGGCCCAAGCTCGGGTCACCCTGCCCCGGCTGACAGGGCCCTGCAGGGGCGGAGCAGGCCCAGCACGCCCTCCCGCACCTCCCGCAGGGCCCGCCCCGGCCCTGACTCTGCCTCCCTCCACAGAAGAGCAGCAAGCTGAAGAAGGTGGCCAGCGTGGAAGAGGCGGACGAGGACCTGGACCCGCAGGGCGCCCAGAACCGAGGGTCAGGGCCCACCCCCCAGACCCTCGAATAGACAGTGGCCGTTGTCCTGGCCACGGCCAAAGTCAGATGTGCAGCCAGGGAGGGCTCAGGGCAGGCAGAGGGGCGGGCAGGGGCCCGGGTGTGGCCGGGAGGAAGGGGGGCTGGCCAGGCAGGCCCGGCGCTTGCTCCAGGAGCGCCATCCGGGTCAGAGGTCAGAGAGGTGTCCTCTGGGGGCTCAGTGCTACCCTCCCCCAGTGTCGCCTCCCAGCGTGTCCGCTGTGTGTCCACTGCATGTCCTGGCGCCTGGAACCGGGCCGAACGGACGCTGGGTGGACCTTCTCCATGAACCAGTGAACCTGGCGGAACCTCAGGTCCTGACTGCACCCCCCCGCCCCCCGTCCACCGCAGGGCCGCCCGGCAGAAGAAGACCATGCAGCTGTCGCGGGCCCTGTCGGACCTGGTGAAGTACACGAAGTCCGTGGGCTCCCACGACGTGGACACGGAGGGTGAGGGGCGCCCGGGCTCGGGGGCCGGGGGGTGGGGGCGCTGGGCCGACCGGGGCCCTGACGCCGCCGTGGCGCCCGCAGTGGCGTCCAGCTGGCAGGTGTCGTCTTTCAGCGAGACGAGGGCGCAGCAGGTCCTGCAGCAGAAGCCGGAGCAGTACCTGCGCTTCAACCAGCGCCAGCTGTCCCGCATCTACCCCTCCTCCTACCGCGTGGACTCCAGCAACTACAACCCGCAGCCCTTCTGGAACGCCGGCTGCCAGATGGGTGGGTGCGCAGAGCCGCCTCGGTGCGGAGGCCAAGGGGCGCCGAGGTCAGGGGTCATGGAGGCCAAGGGTGCCGAGGTCAGGGGGCAGGGAGGCCGAAGGGGTGCGGCCTGTGCTCTGAGGGTCTCTGCTTGCCTTTCTCTGCGGCTCTGGACCTGCGCAGTCTCCTGCCAACTTCCACCGCCAGGCGCGGGGATGGGGTCCTTGTCCTCGGGCGCCTGAGGGCTGGGGGGCCGTCTGCCTGGACGGATGGGACACGTGGCCCTGGCTGTGCGCACCTGTGAGCCCCAGGGCCCCCGCTGTGTCAGCGACCGCCGGGCTCAGGGGCACCGTGCAGGGCCCGGGGAGGTCACGGCGAAGACCCGCCCGCTCTCGTCCTGCCTGCAGTTGCCCTGAACTACCAGTCGGAGGGGCGGATGCTGCAGCTGAACCGGGCCAAGTTCAGCGCCAACGGCAACTGCGGCTACGTGCTCAAGCCCCAGTGCATGTGCCAGGGTGAGGGACCGGGCACCCGGGGGGGGGGACGGGGACGGGCTGCAGGGCAGGGGTTCCGCTGGCACCTGCGCCCCGGCCTTCGCAGGAGCTGCCCTCCTCCGACACCTCGGCGTTCTCCCGGCTTCCTCCGTGCGACCCTCGCCGCCCCCACACCCTCCTGGCGCCTCTCGCACCCACGTTCTCAGCCGGCTCAGGCCTCACTGCCCTTTCACCGGGACCCCTTCCCCCGGCCCCTGCCCCCCTCACTCCCCCCCAAAGGCGGGTGGCCTTGCCCACGTGCTCAGCCCTTCGCTCACTGATGCGAGGGGACGACACCGGGCTGCACAGGGACCGGCGTGCAGGTGCCAGGGCGGGCGCTGCGAGGCTGACCCTCCCTCCTGGGCTGGGCACCTCCCATAGGTGGGGGTGGCAGGGCGCCGTGCAGCCCGTGCTGGGGGGTCTGCCCTGCCGGTCAGCCTCCTGCCCCGCCTCAGGCATCTTCAACCCCAACTCGGAGGACCCCCTGCCCGGGCAGCTCAAGAAGCAGCTGGTGCTTCGCATCATCAGCGGGCAGCAGCTCCCCAAGCCGCGCGACTCGATGCTGGGGGACCGCGGGGAGGTAGGAGGGCGCCGGGCACGGGGCGGAGGCGGGCCGGCCCGGCCCGGCGTCACCCGGTCCTCCGCGCAGATCATCGACCCCTTCGTGGAGGTGGAGGTCATCGGGCTCCCGGTGGACTGCAGCAAGGAACAGACCCGCGTGGTGGACGACAACGGTGAGGGCATGCGGCCCCCCGTGCCAGGTGCCCGGCCGCACACAGCTGCCACACTGGCAAGGCCGGGCTGACTGGGAACGCAGGGCCAGGGCCGCCTCCTGTCACCCAAGTAACCATCCAGCCGGGCCCCCGGCCCCCGGCCCCAGTGTTGCTCCCCTCAGCAAGCGGCCCAGTCCAGGAGGAAGGTGTGGGCCCAGGTGGCCTCCGGGCTGGAGCTGGGGCCGAGGTGACACCTCCTCCCGGTGGCTTCCAGGGTTCAACCCCATGTGGGAGGAGACCCTGGTGTTCGTGGTGCACATGCCCGACATCGCACTGGTGCGCTTCCTTGTCTGGGATCACGACCCCATCGGGCGCGACTTCATCGGCCAGAGGACGCTGGCCTTCAGCAGCATGATGCCAGGTGGGCAAGGGTGCCAGCAGGGCGGGGGAGGGCAGACCCTGGCCCAGGTCCCCACGGAGACCAGCGTCCTCCACAGAAACCAGCGTCCCTGCAGCCGCGGAGGGACTGGGCCGGGTGGGGCTCAGCTGCCCCCAAGAGTTGGCTTCGGCCACGGGTGGGCCTGGCCAGAGGGCGCTGTGGGAAAGGCCGCGGGAACTTTGTGGACAGGGTCGAGGAGGAAGAGGCCCTGTGGGCGGGCCATTCCCAGCGGCTTCCCCAGGAGCCTGAGCCCAGGACCGGGCTGGGGGTTGTAGCCAGGACCTCGGGGCCTGGAGTGGCGTGTGGGGGGCGGGGCCAGCCTGACTCGGCCGTTTCAGGCTATCGGCACGTGTACCTGGAGGGCATGGAGGAGGCCTCCATCTTTGTCCACGTGGCCATCAGTGACGTCAGCGGTAAGGTGAGTCCCACCGCAGGGCCGCCCGCGCACCCCAGCAGGGACCGGCCCTGAGGTCGAGGGGTGACCTGCGGGGCCGTTCCTCCACCTGTGACGGGGGATGAGGGCACCTGAGCTCCGGGCCCCGGCGGCCACGGGCGCCAGGAGGGGGACGTCCTGGCCCTCGGAGGGCCCCGCCACCCTCCGTCTCCTGAGCCCCCACTCCTCCTCGGGTCCCGGCTCTTCACCCCCAGAGGGCGTGGCCTGGCTCCGCCCCCTCCCCCAGCACACCGCCTCTGCCAGCCGGCCTGGCTTCACCTTCCCAGTCATCAGGGCCCAGGGGCCCCAGGTCCGGTGTCAGGGCCCGGCAGCTCCCGCACTAACCATCTCTCCCACCACGCTCCACGGGCGAGCTGCCAGCCGGACGTGGGCTCCGCAGGCCTCCCAGCGCTCCGCCGTCTGCCGTCCGTCCGTCCGTGTGTCCGCGGGCCTGCGCCCGCTGTCCGTGCCTCACCGCTGCCGCTCTGTCTCTTGGTCTTGCAGTGCGCTCTCTAGGCCCCAGCCCACCTTTAGGAGCAAAGCCCCTTAGAAGCTCGCAGGTACCCGGCGTGGGGCGCGGGGCGCAGCGCCCACCCGCATGCTCGGGCAGCCATTAGCATCCGCGACTACTGGCAGCCTGGGGACTGCCCGCTCATGTGACATGGATCGTGACGGGGACTGGGTTCTGGGTGCCTCGGGCCATCGTCAGCCGCAGAGCAGCATTTAGAAGCAGGTCCAGGACTGGCCAGGCCTCCCGTGGGCCCCTCCGCCTCGCCCGTGTCCCGTCATAGCTGCAAGCTCTCCCCGCACCGCACCCTCTCCGCCTCCCCGCTCCGCACCCCTCGTGTGTCCCCCGTGTGCCGGGTGGGGCGGTCCCAGGGACCAGGTGCTCCGAGCTCGAATCCTGGACCTTCTTCTAAATGGCTTCCCAGCCGCTGTGGACCCACTGCTTTGCGTTTGGAACCTTGAATCCGGAAGCTGATTCAAGTGCTGGCCGCTCTAGCGCCTCTGCCCGAAGGGCCCGTGTCCTGGGTCTGCATGTGAGGACCCTCCGGCCTCTGTGCCTGCGAGCTGCAGCTGCTGGCCTCGCTGGCACTCGCCCGCCGGTCCCGGGAGCCCCGCTGCCCTCCTCAGGCAGGGAGGCTGCTGGGAGAGGCCTTGCCCTGACCCTCCGGGCTGGCTGTCCAGGGCACCGAGCTGGTGTGAGCCCTGCCCTTGGGCCATGTGCGTAGGGGGCAGGGTGAGGCTGGGAAAGGCTGCCTGGCGGCGGCAGCACCCCTGGACGGGTGGGCGGGGGCCCGGTGAGCTGGGCCGGGCCTGCTTCACCTGGGTCTCAGCCTGTCTTCTCTCCACATCAGCACCGCCCTGTGGGCACCCCCCTGGCAGTCAGGGGTCCGGGGGCCTGAGGCAGGTGCACAGCGAGGTGGCAGGTGTCCCGGTTCCGAGGTCTTTGCTTGGGGGAGCCCTGGGGTCCTGTCTGCCCTCAGACCTGCGGACCCCACCAGCGCCTGCTGGCTCACCCGTGCCGGCCTGGTCAGCGCCGAGCCACAGCAGCCTCAGTCCCCGGTAGAGGCGCCCGGAGACCCCTCCCTACACAGCCTGAGCGGCCCGAGGCTGGCCTGCCCATGGGGCCTGCGAGCTGACCCTCCGCCTGCCCGAGGGCAGCTGGGCTGGCGGGGCCGTCCCTGCCCAGGGCCTGGCCGCCGGCTACCTGGGCTCCTTCTCTTGCAGGTCAAGCAGGCTCTGGGCTTAAAAGGTCTGTTCCTCCGAGGCCCAAAGCCCGGCTCCCTGGACAGTCATGCTGCTGGGCGGCCCGCGCCCCGGCCCTCCGTCAGCCAGCGGCTCCTGCGGCGCACGGCCAGCGCCCCCGCCAAGAGCCAGAAGCCCGGCCACAGGGCCTTCCCTGAGCTGGTCCTGGGCACGCAGGACGCGGGCTCCGAGGGGGAGGCCCTGGACGTGGCCCCGCCCAGCCCCGGCCTGGCCCCCGGGGCCCTGGCCCAGGAGGAGCCCGGAGGCCCCAGCCCCCGAGGTAAGGCGCCGGCTGAGAGGAGCCCTGGGCAGGGGCGGCCGCCGCGTGGCCCCGAGGGCCCCGGGCCAGCCGGGATGGCCGCCTCCTGCATGAAGTGCGTGGTGGGCTCCTGCGCCGGCGAGGACTCCGAGAGCCTGCGAAGGGGGCGGGCCCCCAGCCCGGGGCCCCAGGACGGGCACCAGGCCATCGACCAGCAGCCCCGTGGCCGGGCGGACTTGCTGGGGGCCCCCCACGCGGCCCCAGGCAGAGGCGGCAGAGGGTCCCCCCCGGGGCCGGGGGGCGGCTGCTCGGTGTCGGGCTCAGGCAGCCCCGGCAGCCCCGAGGGGGCCCCCCGCTGGCCCGAGGGCGCCCGCAGGCAGCCGGGGGCCATGCAGAGGGAGATGAATGCCCTGTTCGTTCAAAAGCTGGAGGAGATTAGGAGTAAATCCCCCATGTTCTCCACCGGTAAGACCAGGAGCACCCCGGCTTCCCCGTGGCGTGCCCTCCGCATGGCCTGGCCGGACCCCGCCCGCTGTGCTTCCTGTCCGACTGCCGCGCACGCCCCCTGCTCCGCTGGCTTCCCCGCGGCCCCGCCCCAACTCCTGCCTGACCCAGCCTGATCCCGGGCCTCTTGCTCTTGGGGGCCCCCCACCCCCGAGGGCCCAGGGGAGAGAGCAGGTGCAGTCCCGGCGCCCTCACCCCGGAATGTCCCCTGGGTGGGGACTGAAGCCAGGCTGTGCCCACGGAGGCCTGCAGCCGGAGCAATGCCGCTGGGGCCGGCCCTGTGCCCCTGCCGCTCCCCTCCCTGGCCTGGGGCCTTCCTAGGACTCGGGCAGCGTCCAGCCACACACCCACCCCAGCCCCCGCCTCCCTCCAGGGAAGGCTGAGGGGTCCTGCCCCTGCCCCTGCCCCACAGTCCTCTGGGGAGTGGGCCCTAATGCCCCTGACTCCTGGCCGGGGCTCCGAGCCCCAGGTCGCAGCTTCCACGCGCACCCGGCCCCGGGGTGCATTCAGGCCTGGAGCCCCTCCCGGCCGGCTGCCGACTGGGGAGGGGGAAGCTGAGCCGTCCTGCTCCCCTCCCTGCACCCCGCCCTGCTGTCCCTCTGCCCACTGGCCAGCCCCGCCCCCACGCTGACCACCCTGTTCTTTCTGTTCCCATGCGGCCTCCGTAGTTAGGAACTGAGAGCAGCCAAGTGCCAGGTAACGGGGCAGCCCCCGTGTGCCCTGTGCGGCCCCCGTGTGCCCTGTGCAGCCCCCGTGTGCCCTGTGCGGCCCCGTGTGCCCTGTGTGGCCCCCGTGTGCCGTGTGGGCCCCCGTGTGCCCTGTACGGCCCCTGCCTGGAGGGCCCAGCAGCAGCGGAGTGGAGGGCAGGGTGCAGCCCCCGTGTGGCCTGGAGGGGCCTGGTCACTGGGGCCTGGGGCACAGGCTGCGCCCGACACCCACCTCTCCCTCTCCGCAGATCCCCGCCCCTTCTCCATGCAGAGGTCGGTCTCCTCGCTGTGCAGCCTGGAGACCATAGCTGAGGAGCCAGCGCTGGGCCCCGGGCCCCCGCCTCCGCCGGCCACCCCACCCCGCCCCGCCCAGGGGGGACCCTGGTGCACCACGGGCCCCGCAGTCCAGGCTGAGCGCCCCCCAGCGGTGTCCCTCCAGCTCAGGACCGGGAGCCAGGGGGACACAGGACTAGCCCCCCACAGCAGGTGGCAGGCGTGCCATGGTGGGGGCCCCAGTGGAGCATGTGAGGGGGCGCCCGGCAGCCAGACGGACAGCAGGGGCCACCCCCGGGCCCTGGGCCATCTGCCCTTGGTCAGAAGGGCCAAGAGTGAGGGGCAGGTGCCCTCGGAGCCCCTGAGTGGACGCCGGTCCCTGGCTGGGCCCTCCCCGGCCCTGTACTCGGACGCCACGGCCGGAGACCGGCTCTGGCAGCGGCTGGAGCCCAGCAGCCACCGAGACAGCGTGTCCTCGTCCTCCAGCCTGTCGTCCGGCGACACCGTCATCGACCTCTCGCTGCCGGGCCTGGGCCTGGGGCGGGAGAGCCTCCTGGGGGCCCCGGCTGGACGCCTGCCCCTACGGCCCTGCTCGGCCTCAGCCGCCCGCCTGGACTTCCTCTCGGTGACCAAGAGCAAATCCAACCCCAACCTGCGGGCTGCAGGCCAGTTCCCTGTGGCCCCCCGGGCCCGCCTCCCCACGGCCGGCCTCAGGGACGGCCCCACGTCCACCAAGTCCAAGAGCCTGGGGGACCTGACTGCCGACGACTTCGCCCCCCGCGTCGAGGGCCGGGGCAGAAGCCTGGGCCACAGCCTGGGCCCAGCCGGGGAGGGGCCAGCGGGGCGGGCGGCCCAGCGGGACCCCCTGACGGAGCAGCTGCTGTGGCTGACGGGCTTCCAGCAGGCGGGGGACATCACCTCGCCCACCAGCCTGGGCCCGGCCGGGGAGGGGGCGGCGAGTGGCCCCGGCTTCCAGCGCCGCTCCTCCCGCAGCCAGAGCCGCGTGCGCGCCATCGCCAGCCGGGCACGCCAGGCCCAGGAGCGGCAGCAGCGGCTGCAGGGCCCGCGGGGACTCCCCGAGGAGGAGCGGGGTGCCCCAGAGGGCGCCTGCTCTGCGGGCCAAGAGGGCTGCGGGGACTTGCCCGCCCCCAAGGGCGCCGCTGGCCTCCTGCTCAGGCTGTGACCAGCCCCCGCGCGGACTCCTGCCCTCCCGCGCCGTGGCCACCAGCCAGCGGCCAGGCAGGGTCTCGTGTTTGCTCAGGACATGGCGCGTGCTGGCCCCGGAGCTGTGTGCCCCTTGGCGCTCGTCCTCTGCCCAGGCCTCTCCTCCGGGGGAGGGAAGGCAGCCCCACCCCTGGCAACGTTGTCACGACGCTTTGCGATGTGCACAGAGAGATTTACATTTTGAGACAAAGCTTCTACGACATTAAAATGGGGCCGAGTCCTTCCTGTTTCCCAGGTCTTTGCCGTGTGTGTGGGGTGTGTGTGTGTGTGTGTGTGTGCGCGCGTGTGTGCCCAGCCCCTGTGAGTGCTGAGCCGCCCGCCTGGCATGCTCTGCAGGGTCCCTTCTCTGTGCGGACATTCTAGACCAGCGGTTCTCAACCTGTGGGTCGCGACCCCTTTGGGGGTCAAACAACCCTTTCACTGGGGTCACCTAACTACATCCTACATATCAGATATTTACAATACGATTCATAACTGTGGCAACATTACCGTTATGAAGTAGCAACGACAATAATGTTATGGTTGGGGTCACCACAGCATGAGGAGCTGCATTAAAGGGTCGAGGCGTGAGGGAGGTTGAGAACCACTGTTCTAGCCTGTAAATTCCCAAACACGACTCAACCAGCACGTTCCCTCGCTGCGGGGCCGCCCGCCGCAGCCTCTGTGGCCTCCGCTAAGCGTCCGGGTGTGCAGCGTCCGGAGCAGCCTGACCTCTGCTCCCGGGCTGAGCTGACTGGCTGCGCCCTGCTGCCCTGGGGCCGTGCAGGAGCCAGACTGCCCAGCAGAGCCACCTGCAGGGCCCAGGGCCCCGGCCTCGGTGCGGGGCAGGGACTGGGGGTCTCAGTGGACAGGAGAGGGTGGGCAGAAAGGTGGACACACTCATGGCCCTGCAGGGACCGCCAGGTGACCTTGCCCCGTGCCCACCCAGCCCGCGTGTCTGGTTCCTCCAGGGTTGGGGGGCCCAGGGACCACGGTGACAGGCCCCTAGCAGCCGTCTGGCAGGCTCCCCGCCATCCTAGGGAACACGCTGTAGACTCAGCCCTCCTGCCTGCCGCACACGCAGGCCTTGTGGGTCCCTCCAAAGGGAGTCGTGCGTGATGGCTCCAGCCTGCACCCCAAGGACACGTCCCGTTGGGGGAGCAGCCAGGGCTGGGCCCAGGGAGCCCCCACCCGCCCCGGGAGAGCTGTGGGCACAGGCTCAGGCCACGGCGACAAAACCCACAGGTCTGATCGGCTCTGAAGAGCACACTGCTGCCCCGAGAGCCCTCAAGGGTCCTCGAGCCTCCGCTCGGCCTGCTCTCGGCAGGAGCGCTGTGTGTGTGTTGGGGGAGGGGGGGGCAGCCACGCCCGCAGGCCCAGGGGCCCTAGAGCTGGGACCGAGGGAGGAGCGTTGGCAGCACCCTGGTGGGAGGGCTCCGGCGACCGCACAGCCAAGGCACAGGCCCCAGTCTCGCTCTAGAAATTCTATTTGGTGCGTGCCTCGCGCCTGCGCCCTGTCAGACACAGGCATATAGATGTTTAACATATATAAAAGGTTATTTAACAGTTAAATACATTCCAATACGAACGTCCCGGGCGGGCAGCGCCTCCCAGCACGGACACGGCAGCGTGAGGAACGGCCCGCCGCCGGGAACAGGCCCGCCGCGCCCGCCTGAGTCACAGAAGCACAACATAAATAGGGACGCGGCGTCCCTGTCGCCGGCCCAGTCCGTCCCTGACGCCGTCGGCCGCGGCCGGGCCTCACTCGGCCGGGACCTCGAACTTGAAGATGACGCTGAAGAGCCGGCCGCCCAGGCGCGCGGCCAGCCAGGGGTTCTTGAGCACGGCCAGCTTCAGGCTCTCGCAGCGCAGCGCCGCGCGGTAGTTGGTGTGCACGGCCCGGCCCATGCCCTCGATCACCACCAGGTCCGTCCCGCGCTCCCGCACCAGCACGGCCAGCCCCTCGTCCAGGCGGCTGTGGGAGGAGGGCCGTGAGGCGGGCTCGGCTGCCCCGCCTGCCCCGGGGCACAGAGACCCCCCTCGGACGGGGCTCCAGTCCACCAGCGGGCAGCCCGTCTGGAAGCGGCCGCAGCAACACCTCCTACTCTGAACTTTGAAGGACCTGGTCCCACCCCGGCCGGTGTGCTCAGTGGGTAGAGCGTCGGCCTGCAGCCTGAAGCGTCCTGGGTTCGATTTCCATCAAGGGCACAGGCCTGGGTTACAGGCTCCATCCCCAGTGTGGGGGGCAGGCAGGGGGCAGCCGATCAATGATTCTTATCATTGATATTTCCATCCCTCTCTCCCTTCCCCTCTGACATTAATAAAAGTATATTAAAAAGAAAGATTATAAAGGACCTGGACCCACTGTGCATCTGCCCTCCTGCCCTGCGGTCAGCAGTGGCCTGGGCCACGGCTCGGTGACACCGGCTGGGTGACCACCAGGCAGACTGACGGACAGTCCGGGCCACAGCCGGCTCAGCGGGGTCTCTATGCTCAGACCCTGGGCGGGGCCTGAGCGAGGACCAGCAGCCGAGGGGACGCGGCGACAGGCGGGGCAGCCCCTCGGCCTCGGAGCGGCGCGCACAGTGTCCGCGTCTCCCGCCCACACGAGCCAGGGCGCTCGCGATGCCGTGATGGGGCCCCGAGGACAGAGGGCGGACTGCAGGGGTGGGAAGGGGGCCGGGGCCGGGGGAGCGGAGCGGCCGGTACCTGAGGTCCAGGCAGGGGGAGCTGGAGCCGGTCTGCATGAGCAGTAGCCTCTCTTCTCTGAGCGCCGAGCTGTGGGCACAGGGGCGGTGCGTGAGGTGGGCCCTGGACACTCCCACGGCCCCGCCCCGCCCAGGCCCCGCCCCCGCCCAGCTTACTGGACAACGGGGTCCATGGCCGCGATGTGCTCGGCCACGAGGAGGGCCTCGCCGTAGGTCACGTCGTTGAGGGCGGGGCCCGAGTTGCACGCCAGGATGACCTGCAGCAGACACCCCGGCGCTTGAGGGACCCGCCGCGCTGCCGCCCCAGCCCAGCGGCACCCCGCCCGCCCCCCGGAGCCGCGGGGAGTGCTGGCTGGGACCCCTGGCACCGCTGCGGCCTGCGGAGCGGCCCCGGGTCCCCTGCAGACGCCCTGACACGGTCGCTGCTTGCCCGCCCACCCGCCCCGCACCTACCTGCCGGCTCGGAGCAGCCGGGCCAGGCCCCGCGTGCAGCCCACACTCACCTCCGTCCCTCTAGACAGAAGCTCCCTGACAAAGGGGAAGACTCCCAAAATGACGTCTACTCCACTGTTATCTGCGAAAATTAAGGCACATTTGTGAGGGGGCCCCTGCAAGACAAAACCAGGACGTTCAGTTGGGCACAGGCGCGGCCAAGCGTGTCAGCCCCTCCGCCCGCCCCACCCGCCCGCCCCGCCCGCCACTCCAGGCCGCTGCCGCCCGTGGGCGCTGGGCGGGCGGCCTGGGCTTCTTCCAGAGCCACTGCCCCCAACGACCTCTGCACTGAGGTCAGAGACCTCCTCAGTGGTCCCATGGAGTCAGGCTTGGGACAGGGAATGGTCATCTTGGACTTGCAGCTGCGGTGGTGGCGAGACTCAGGGGCCCCGGGCAGCCAAGGCCTCCACAACCCCCCTCCTGTGACCCCAGCTGGTCCCACGCATGTGGCCCTGGGGCGGGGCGGCTGCATGTACCTTCAGTCTCTGCAGCCACGTGTCGTAGGAGTCCACCAGCCAGGGCCGCTCTGGGGGGCACAGGGGTGCGGTCAGCCTGGCGCAGTCACCTCACACCCCACCCCCGCGGCTCCAGGAAGCGGTCCTCCCACCTCCACAGGCCCCCCCACCCCCCAGCACCGGCTGGGACCCGGTCCGGAGGCGCCCTGGGCAACCTACCTTCCAGCTTCTTCTTTGCCTCCTCAAACCCAAACTGGGGGTCAGACTCGAGGACCCTGCACGGGGAGGAAAGAGCAAGTCTCACACCCAGGACTCGGCCTCGCAGCTCGCTGTCCACTCAGCATCAGCTGCTGCCGCTGCTGCAACACAGACGCTGGGGCCCAACTCCACGAGGCAACCAGCTCTTGGCCCTGGCCCGTGGGAACGTCAGCCCCACGTCCACACCCCTAGCCCACAGGCACCATCTGGGGACGGGAGGGGCTGCCCCCCTCCCCCAGCAGCCGAGCCCACCAGGACCCGGTCCCCTCACTGCTGCCTCCTTGTGGCTGGGCCGGGGCTGGGCTGCTCCGTGACCCACCCCAGGCAGCAGCGGGGACTGGAGGGGACTGGAGCCGAGGGCTGTGGGGTGAGGGGACCCGGAGGGGGGCGGGCACCTACTCGGACACGGCCTTGGCTCCCCAGTCGAAGACGTTCCCGGCCAGCAGGCCCCGCACCAGCGCCAGCTGCCGCTCCTCCCAGCCCAGCGCGTCCAGCGCCCGCACCACGCTCTGGAAGCCCCGCAGCGCGACGCCGTTCTCCTTCTGCTTCACCTGCGGGCGGTCGGAGCCGACAGTGGGCCGCGCCCCAGGCTGCCGGCGCCCCGCTGGGGGGCAGGTGCTCGCCGTGACCTCACGCTCGCGCTTCCACACCCAAGGTCGGCCGGTTAGGGGTGCTGCCGCGGCTCGAGGCACCACGTGAGAGCAGGCGCCCGGGCACATTTAACCGGCGCACAGCGGCTCAGGTGGCTCAGCCCGTGGCCGAGGGCAGGCCGAGAAGGCCAGGACGCTCACGGCACCGCTGCCCTGACGGGGAGCTCCTGGCACACACGCCCCCCTCCACCCCCCCCACGCTCCCGTGCAAAGGGCAGGGCACGGGATGGCTGCCAAGTGGTGCCTGGACCCTGCCCACCACCCCTCTCCCGCCTCTGACCGCAGGTCACTCCTGAGAGCAGGACAGACGTCCACAAACACCGACCGTGAGGCTCCGGCGGCCTCGGGAGGGGGGGAGGCGGGCACACCGAGAACCCGCCCCCTGGGAGGCCACACCTCCTGGGCAAACGCAGGTGACTGGTCCCTCACATCCATGACCCCCCTCACCTCCCCCCACTGGCCAAGGGTGAGAGCCCCAGCAAAGCTCTCTGCCCGGGGTCCCCACAGGGCCCCAACCTGCGGCTCTTCAGCGGGTGCTGCTCCAGGTGCAGCCCACCCCCAGCACCGGGGCCGGGTGGCTACCAACCCGCCTGCTGGGCAGGACGCCCCGCCCCCGCCCCGGGCACACACCTGGGAGTAGGGGTCTGGGAAGTTGAACTCATTCAAACAGTGCTCCCTCGTGTCCAGAAGGCTGCGCACCGTCAGGGTCCCGTAAGCGCTGGGGACAGAGCCAGGCAGGAGCGCTGAGCGGGCAGACGCCCTGCCCGGGCCACCCTCACAGCACCCGCACCCACAGCAGCAGGGAGGGGACAGCGGGCAGGGGAGGGGGGGGGCGCGGCTCTGGGCCACCCTCACAGCACCCGCACCCACAGCAGCAGGGAGGGGACAGCAGGCAGGGGAGGGGGGAGGGGGGCGGCGCTCACAACGGCTGGTGTCGCAGCGTCTGCAGCTTGTCCCGGTACTTGTGGCGGAACTTCTCCGCCCTCTCGGCCGCGTCCGCAGACCCCGGCTGGCTGGCCACGGCTCGCTTCACCACCTGCCGAGGTCAGGGGTCAGCAGCGCCCGTGGCCCCGCACGTGGACGGGGTGTGGACGGAGCGCCGGGGGCCAGGCCTGTCTGCCTGGCAGGTCCCCCCGCTGGGTCTCGGCCAGGCGGGAACGGGTCACGGTGAGCTAGGACCCACATCATCCGGCTCCGCCTGAGAGGCCAGGAGGCTTGGCCCATCTTCAGAGCCCGTGTGGGGCCTGGGTAGGAGGGGGCCCTCCCCTGAAACAGGCCCCAGGGGCCCCCGAGGGGCTGAGGGAGCCGTTGTTCCCACAGGGCCCTTACCCCTGAGCCACGGCCCCGGGCAGCGCAGCGACCAGCCCCACTGGGCCCCGTCCAGCTCACCGTCCCCGCGGACCCCAGGAGCCACGCCCCCAAGGAGCACGGCGGCCCTGCCCTCAGGGGACCAGCTCCCGGGACGCCTCCCCCTTACCGGGGTCACTGCCTGGGATCTGAGCCGCGGCCCCTCACCCCGTCCAGGGCCTCCTCGAAGCAGCTGAGCCAGTACTTGCGGGCCAGGGCGTCGTCCGTGAGGTCCACCGTGTCGGGCACGTAGGATGCCGGGTCCAGGAGCAGCGGCAGGTTGACCAGCGGCCTCTCCAGCCGGTCCATTTCCAGGAGGTCGAACTGGGGACAGGAAGCGGGGACACGTCAGCTCACGAGCTGCCCTGTGGGGGGTGAGGCCGGCGCAGCCGCCGGTGCAGCGAGTGGACACCCTGCCTCCCATCTCGGGTCCCACCCGCCCGCCCGCCCAGGGCCCGTGGTGCCATCTGTCTGCTGGATCCGTCTGTTCGCCAGTGATGCCCAGGGCCTGCGAGCCCCACCCCGGCCTCTCCTGCACCTACTGCCGTCTCCTCTGTACCCGCGGACCCCGACTGGCCGTGCTCCCCTGGCCTCGTTTCCCTGCGCAGGGCCCCGGCTACTCAGCCTGTCAGTGCCAGACCAGGGCAAGACCACAGGGCTCCGTGGGGACAGGCAGCCCGGCTCCTTTCTCCCCACAGCTTGTCTGCGGACCACACACCGGGTCCAAAGCTGCTCCCCCAGCTACGCCCCGCGAGGGCCGGGCCACTGTGCCCGGTGCCACCTGCGCCTGCTGGCCTCTAAGTCACACTAAGGAGCGAAGCTGACGTGTGCGCAGTGGCCGGTCCTCGAGGTGAGCTGCGGGGACAGCCCTGCCAGGGCTGCGGGGGGCCGGCCTGCACAGGGGAGCAGCTGCGCTCGGCGCCGCCTGAGACCACACAGACACGGCCCAGGGAACCGCGTGGTCTGAGCATCTGGGCACTAACCCGACCCTGCTGTGGACGGCCCAGCGGGAAAGGCCCTCCTCCCGCAATCCCGGGGGACTGCAGGCTCCGGGCGCCTGCGGATGTGAGAGCAGGAAAGGCAGGGAGGAAAGCCGGCCCGTCTGCCTCCTGCCCTCGGCGCCATGCCCCCCCGAGCTCAGACCCAGACAGGCAGACCCCCACTCACGGTGCCGCTCTTCGCCCCCTGCGTGGGGCCAAGCTCGGGGGACGAGCTCATCAGCCCGGAGCTGCCTGCGTAGTTCTCGCCCCAGCTGTACTGGTCGGGGTCTGGGAAGGAGGAACGGTGTTACTGGGCCCAGCGGCTGAGAGGCGCGAACCTCAGACACCACCACCCAGGGAAGGAGGTGCCAGGGAAGGAGGTGCCAGGGAAGGAGGGGCCCAGGGAAGGACCCTCCCAGGGAAGGAGGCGCCAGGGAAGGACCCTCCCAGGGAAGGACCCTCCCAGGGAAGGAGGCGCCCAGGGAAGGAGGTGCCCAGGGAAGGAGGTGCCAGGGAAGGAGGTGCCCAGGGAAGGAGGTGCCCAGGGAAGGACCCTCCCAGGGAAGGAGGCGCCAGGGAAGGACCCTCCCAGGGAAGGAGGCGCCCAGGGAAGGAGGTGCCCAGGGAAGGAGGCGCCCAGGGAAGGAGGTGCCCAGGGAAGGAGGCGCCCAGGTCTTGGCGATGAGGGGCCGGTGGTCCGTGTTCCTGCCTCTCGCTCCCACTGGCAGCGAGACCCACTGAGACCCACTGAGACCCACTGAACGGCCACTGAGAGCTTGTAAGCGTCTCCAGAAACCCTGCCCTCGGTTCCTCAGACGAGCGAAGGGAGCAGCGGGGTTGGTGCTGGCCGCGCGCTCAGGAGCCTGCCCGTGTGTCCCATCCCAGCAGGGCCACACCTGGACCCCAGTCCCTTTGTTTTTACTTGTTTATTTAATCCTCATCCGAGGGCGTGTTCTCATTGATTTTAGAGAGAAACAAAGGGGAGAGACAAATGTCGCAGTTGCGAGAAGCATCAATTGTTGTCTCCCTCCCGCACGCGCCATGCCCGGGACCGAAACCTAGGCACGGGCCTGCTGGGAGGGAACCTGCAGCCCTAGGTGTGCAGGACGCGGTCCAACCTGCCGAGCCACCGACCAGGGCCCTTCTGGTTTCCTCAAAAAGGACAGAGGACGGCCCTGGGCCGACAGCGAGACGGGAGGAGGGGGCGCTGGCCTCGAGCCCCGTGTCCCTCACTGTGACCCTGATTGACACACGCAGGCCCACAGTCGCTTTCCACCTCCTCGGGGCAGTCACAGCCAAGGGCTAGCCGGGTCCACCCAGCGCAGATGGGACGAGGGAGGGCCACCTGGTGCCACGCAGGCCACCACGTCAACAGGGACGGCCATACGCGCAGGGACCCACCCGCAGCCGCCCCCCGTCCCGTCGCGCACCTGCGCCCACGACCCCCTGGCCCGGCACCCCACTCACTGTCCTGCTCGGCTCCTCTGAGAAACGCCCCGATGGCGCCCAGGTAGCCTTCGTGCCTCAGGAACAGCGCCTGGACTTCCCCCTGCAATGCAGACCCCTGAAGGCGCCTCGCCTGATGGCTCACCCGCCCGCTTCCCCGACGGCCCAGCAGCTGACGGGCTCGGAGCTCGTCTGACACTCAACCAGGGGAGACGCTCCCTGGAACGCGTGCCACTAGTCACATGCCCGGCTCCGACTCTGCAGGTGCCTGGGCTCAGGACCCGGGTGTCACCGAGGGAAGGGGCGGGAGGTCAGGCGGTGGGCACGGCGGCTCATTGTGAAGGCCCTGGGGGTGCGCAGTGGGGGCGGGGGAGCGCCAGGGGGCGCTACCTTGGAGAAGAAGCTGATGCTGTAGGTGATGGTGCGCATGGTGACCGGGTGGCCACGGATGAAGAAGCCGCCGAAGTACACGCGGTCCAGGCCGTGCAGCCTGGCGTAGAGGCAGGCGAGCTGCCCGATGTCGTTGCTGATCATGTGCAGCAGGCTCTTGGCCATGTCCTCCGGGGAGAACTCTGGGGCAGGACAGAGACAGCGCCGCTGGGCAGGAAGCCCCGTGGCACAGCGGGTGGGCGGGCGGGCGGGAGCGCGAGCAGACGGTACCTTGGTCAGTGGTGGCCGACTTCCCAAAGCTGCTGGCGATGAGGTTGCCGCTGAGCCCCAGCGTCTGGTGGGCGCCGCCATAGACGTCCTGCACCAGCATGTCCACGTTGGCGTGCTGCCCCCTGGAGGCCAAATGCAGCAGCTCATCGAACTTCTGCAGGGACCGAGCAGAGGGGAGCAGTGAGCTGTGGGAGAGGGGAGGACCCCTGGGGCCCCAAAGCCAAGCCCATGGAGCGAGGGAGACAGGCAGGCCCCAGGGACCCGCAGCTGAGCTGTGTGCTGGCCGAGGGGATGCACGCCCTTCAGGGACCAGGACAGTCGGGGCGACGCCGAGGAAGGAGCCCCGTTTGTAACAGCCCAGCTGAGCCCAGCCTCCGTCCTGCAGGAGCCAGCCCCGCCCCGAGGAGGGGAAGCCCACAGCCCGAGCCCCTGCCCGGGACCCAGTACCTGTGTCTTGGTGAGCAGGGCCCCGAGCCCCCAGAAGGTGCCGCCGCCAATGGAGCTGCCGCCGATCCACTCGAACCTGTCCTCTGTCTCCACCTGGGCCGAGGGGGGCAGGTGCTAGTGAGCGGGCCCAGCCACCCCGCAGGTCCCGGGGACGGGGCGGCCAGGGTGCCCCCAGAAACGGGGGCCCAGGTCTTGACGGCCGCGTCTGGGCGGGCTCAGGGGCACCGATGCTAGAAGCGTTCTGCACGGGGCTCGTGCCCGTAACCGCAAGGCCCCGGCCCGAGTCACTCGCCTGTCTGCGTCCCCTGCCCTGGCTCAGACACCTGGCGAGTGCAGGACAAACCCGTGCTGCGCCGCCGCAGCCACGGAGCCCCGCTCACCTTCACTATGGAGACGCCGGAACCGATGTTGACCAGGAGATACGGGAAAATGTGGGGGTGGTTTGTCTGAAATCGGAACTCGGGGTCGGCGTCTTTCTGGTACACGAAGGCCTCCTGGGGGATGTTCTTCAGCACGAAGTTGCACCCCTTTATCAAGCACGTCATCACGTCCTCCTTGGCCACCCTGTGAGGGAAGGCGGCCCTGAGCAGCCAGGCCACAGGGACCCACAGCCGTGCCGTGTCTCCTGGACACGCTCCTGCTGCCGGGCGCAGCTCCTCACCCCAAAGACACAGGGGTCCTCGACAGAGCAGCCCGACGGTCAGCGGCCCTCAGTCCTGACCGCATGCAGGCGGCGGCCCCTGAGCCCTGAGTGCGCCTGCAACCCCGCCCCCACCAATGGCTCCCCCTCCGCCTCTGCAGCCTTGGGAGCCTCTGCCCAGCAGGACAGGCCGTGTCCTGCACCCTCTGTCCTCCTGGGGTTCGGCCACCGAAATCCTCTGCAGCCTGGCCCAGAGCCCTGCCCCAGGCCACTCCTGCTCCCACGGCCCGGGGCGGGTGCAGGAGTGGCTACCTCTGCGACGGCCACTTCAGAGCCCCACCCCCCACGCCCCGGGGCCTGCGGTCCCCTTACCGCAGCCCCAGCTTCTGCTCGATGAGGTCCTTGAACTTGTAGGCCCCGCCCCCGGTGGCGTGGATGACCTTGGTCTCCGTGTTGACCAGGTGGTCGCGGACGAAGTCCAGGCAGGCCTCAATGTAGCTGTTCTCGAACTTGACGAAGTGCAGCCGGGCCGTCACCTCCTCCTGGACGGAGATCTCGTAGGGCGATTCGTGGTCCTGCCCCGCGTCCTGGGGCAGAGAGGGGTCTGTGTGCGCCACGGGAGGGGCAGACCCCGAGAGGAGGCCGCCAAGCGCCCACCCGGCAGCGCCAACCGTTTCCGTCATCCCAGAAACGGCAGAACTCTGGCTGCCAACCTCGGGCAGGGGCGGCTGCATGGAGAGGAGGCGGGCAGGGGCACCGGCACCAGAAAGCCCCTGGGAGCCTCCGGAGCCCAGCTGACCTGGGGGAGCCGCGTGGGAACAGCAGCCAGGAGGCCAGCGGGTGCCAGGCTCGCCACAGCCGGGAGGCGCCTCCGCCCGGGGCTGGCGCCAGAGCCCGCCCACTGGGACCCCGGCTCACCTGGCCCGTGTGGTCGAAGGACCGCACCCTGGCGACTTTGTGCTGGACCGTGGAGTAGTAGGCCAGCTTGGTCAGCGACCCGCCTGCGGGCGAGACAAACACGGGCGTTTGGAAGCTGACAGAGCAACCGGAACTCAGCCCTCCAGGCGCTCTCCTTCCCGGACGTGGGTTGTGGGCACAGGCGTCTGCTGCCACTTGAGCTGGAAGGCCCTGCGGGCACCACACCGAGGATGGGCCCCAGGACCCACCTCTGCTCCTCCCGGGCCCGGCCAGCCCGGCGGGCGCTGCCCCTAGCTCCCCCGCACCGGGCCCCGGGGAAGGAAGCTGCCCCATTTCTGGGCAACCTTGTTGCTTATTAGCCGCTTCGAGCTCTGATCTGGACAGTGCCCCAAAGAAAGGAGCTGGCAAACCCAACGTTTCCACCGAACAGCACACGCGTGGCTGCCGTGGAGACAGTGGGGAAGGAGGCGAAAGGAGTCGTCCCAGCAGCAGGGGGCTCTCGCCAGGAATGCCCGAGGCCTGGGGCCAGAGAGCAGCGTCCTGCCCCCCACTGGCTCGGGCTGGGGCGGCCTGAGGCCCAGAGTGACCACGGGAGGCCACCGAGGGCAGCAAGGTCCTGTCCCCACGGCCAGGCCCTGGCGACATGACCAGAGACCAAGTCTCAGGAAGCAGGAGCGGCCTGCGTTTGCCTGACACACAGTCAGGGCAGGTGGGAAGGGCCCGAGGCACCGGTTTCGAGGCTGTGCCCTGGGGAGCGCTCAGGGCAGATGGGTGGCACAGGGAGGCCCAGGTCCTGCCGCCCCAGCCTCGGCCGCTTGTGGAGGGCAGACAGGAGGGGAGTGGCCCCCCGGAGCCATGAAAGGCCTCTGAGGCAGAGGGTTCTTATGGGGCAACGAAAGCAAGGCAGGCCTGCGAGCCGGCAGCTCTTCCCGGTCCAAAGCTCACGCCGCCTGCCCCGTCCCGGCCGCCACGACGGGCCTCTGGCGCTGCTGGGACTGCCTCTGCTCCCCCCCAGGAGAGAACAGAGGGGGCCAGGGCGCAAGTGGGGAGTGCAGGCTGTCAGTCTGGAGCAAGGGCACTCAGAGCCTTCAGGGAGCAGCTCAGCTGAGCCCAGGATTCCCCACAATTAGAGCGAATGCCAACCCTGCCGGGGCCGTCACACCGACCATCATTCCACACGGATGGAGAGGACTTCCGTTCACCAGCCTGCGGGCCGGGCACCACTGTCCTCCCTGCCCCTGACCTGTCCTGGCTGGGGCCCCGGGGGCTGCACACCGCACACAGGCCGCCCCGCGGGCCCGGCCACCTCACCCCTGTGTGGCGACAGGTGAAACGTGCTGGTGCTCTCACAGGAGACCTGCCTGCTGACCCGGGTGCCCAGGGAGGGCCGGCCGGAGCAGAGCCCGGAGCTTTCCTGGCGGGGGCTCAGCGAGGGCAGAGCAGACAGACAAGCCGGTCTGTGAGCCAACTGGTCACACGCGGGCAGGGGCTCCGGGCCGAGGACCGGCCTGTGCTGCACTGACCAACACGAGGTCTGTCCTTGCTGACGAGGAGCACGGCACCAGCGCCCCGGAGAGGACATGCCCACGGCCCTAAGCACATCCCGAGGTCCTCCGCCAAGGAGCCCACGGGCTGGCCCTGAGCAATTCCTCCTCCCAGGGCCACCAGCTGGGAGGTCCACAGTGAGCCCCCGTGGCAAGTCCATTTGCAGAAACGGGAAGGGCTGACTCGTTCCCTCAGAGCAGAAGCGTCCCCCCCCCCCCCCCCCCGCGCCCCCCCCCTCCAAGGGAGGCAAAGTCAGAACCTCAGAGCTCCCGCCTGTCCGGACCACGGCCACTCCCAGGGTGGGCAGCACTCCCCTGAGGGGCTGACTGGGCCCTGGAGGCCTGATGGTGGACGACCCCCTGGGCTGGGCTTCCAGCCGCATCTCCAGCCCCCCATGCAGGTGGGCACCGAGTTCTGGTCTGCGCTAGCCACCCCATCACCCACCTGGCCTCCAGCCATCTCACACCTGCCTCCGCCCAGCCCCCCAGCCCCTGGGAAGCCCAGCCTGGTGTGCAAGGTGGGGGCTCCGGCCCTCCCCACGTTTCCACTCCCCACTCCCCTGGAGGACCGCCGCCCCAGGCCCGTGACCCAGCTGAGCTCCAAGAGCAGGGCGGTGGGGACGCAGTAAATGCAAAGGCCCACCCAGTGGCCCAGCCTCTCTGGGAGAAAAGGTCCAGTCCAGCTCCTACTGAGCGGCAACCGTAGGGCAGGTGCGGGTGCTGGGGGGCGGCGGACACTGCGCGCTCGCGCTCGGAGGTGGACAACCACAGACAAACTCAGGCGGCTGCCCAGATCTCGCCCAGCGGGAGGTGCGGAGCCACTGTGCCCTCCACACCGGGCCTGACCCGGGGAAGCTGCCCCCAGAAGCTCTTTGTCCTGATACGTGGGCAGAGCAGCAGCCTGGCAGGCCGAGGGCTGGCTGCCTACCAGCGAGGTGACCTCCCCGCTTAGTGTCCAGTGACAGCGGGTTGCTGGGAGGGAGCACGGGGCCTGGTGCAGGGAGCGGGGCAGGGCCTGGGAGAGGCGGGGGCGAGTGCGGGCCTGGGGCTCCCCTGCAGCCCGCGGGGGACTCGGAGGCTCTGGCCAGAGGCCGGCAGAGGTTCCGAGCTCCCACGTCCAGGTCATCGAAACTCCCGCCAAACGGCCACCGGCTGAGATCAGGGCCTGCAGGTTTGGGCTCCGGGCGGCCGTCAAGGCTTCCCGTGGCCAAAGCTGGGGCTCCCGCCCGTCCACATCCCAGCCCAGACATCAGGCTTCCGACCCGCCGCGGGCCGGGACAGCCACCCCAGGCGGCCGAAGAGGCCCCACCGCGCTGCTGACCCTCCCCAGGCCGGACTACAAGGCCCGGCATGTCCCGCTCCTGCCGCGCGGAGCCTGCCGGGAGCTGTAGTGCGGCCTTCGCGACGAGCGTGCACGCACCGGCGGCCCGCTGACTACAAGAACCGTCAAGCCGTGCGCGCCGGCAGCCCGCTGACTACGAGGCCCGGCAGACCTTGCGCGCCCACGGCCCGCGCCCCGCCCTTCGTCCTTGCCACCGCCCCCGGCCCGCCAACCCCGCCGCCCGCGCCCACGCCCGCTGCGCGCCGCCCGGCTCCCCGCGCCCGCCCGCGGCTACCGATGTCTATGGCGAAGCGCTTGGCGTTCTCCAGATTGCGGAAGATCTCGTCGGGGGGCAGCGTGATGCTCTTGTCCAGGCCGTCCCCGCTGCTCCCGCTGCCGCTCGCTCCACACTCCGCCATTTTGAATGTGCCCGGCCAGCCTCATCAGCCATGGAGATATATGCGCATATATTTGACTGCTAAACGCCTCCCGCGCATAGATTATGCTAATGAGGCGCCGGGCCGGCCCCCGGCCGGCTCGCCTCTGTGGTCTGGGCCGCTGGAGGACTGACTCCGGGCGGCCCGGGCAGGGGTCCCAGAGGCCCGGGCCGGAAGGGAGCCCCACACATAACCTCTGCACTGCTGTCTGCTGGCCTCGGGGCTCCGAGCCAGGGCAGCGGGGCGCTGGGCCTTGCAGGCCCCCGGAGACCTGGCTCCCCGCCAGTGGGGCTGAAAGCCTGGCACCGGCGCGGGAAGGCGCCTGTGACCCGTCGCCTGGGCCTCCAGGGATGCTGGGCTATGGGGGCTACACGCCGGACGGGTCCTGGGGACCCTGCCCTCGAGGTCAGAGCAGACAGACATGCCGGCCTGTGAGCCAGAGAGTGAAGGGCTCACAACTGGGGGGGCTGTGTGCTCTGATGGCCCCACCCGCAGAGAGCGCCCGGGAGCCTGCCTGGAGGAGGCTGCCCTCCGCCCAGAGGGAAACCAATGGGCGTTTGCAAGGGACAAGCCGAGAAAGCTCCCAAAGCCGGGACAGGAGCACAGGTGGGGTAGCTCGGGGACCGGCACAGATGTGTCCCCTGCAGAGACGCTGGGGTGCTTTGGGAAAGAGCTCAGCGTTGGGAGCAGCGTTGGGGGCCCCTAAGTGGCTTTGGCGCCCGCCTACCAAGTGAAGTGACCCTAGGCTGGTAACTTCATTTCTCGGGGCCTCAGCCACCTCCTAGCATGCCCGATGCCTGGCAGGGCGGCCGGACGGAGCCCAGGCCTGCGGAGCAGCGAGCTCCAGGCTGATTCACAGGAGGGGCCGTGCCGGACATCGGGCATCAGGTGGGAGGCAGCCTGGCAGGTGTCCTCCTGGGGGTGGGGGTGCGGCTCTAGGTGGGGAGGCCTGGGTGGAAGGGTGCAGGGGTCTGCTCCCAAGAGGCTCTCAGGCATCCAGGAGCCTGGGCAGGGGGGTGCCTGCAGTAAATGCTTCAAGTGGAGGAGGCGGCTCCCTGTTCCTGGCTCGCTCTCCCAAGGCCTGAGCAAGGGACCCCAGAGACTACCTGCAGGCACTGGGCTGGCCGGGAGGGGGCGCCATTGGACATTCCCTGCAGAGTAGATGGAAAGGGATGGACGACGGTGGGGAGGGAAGTGCTGAGCAGGAAGGAGGGGGGCCGGGCTGGGCCCCGCATCTGTGAAAATAATGCCTCTGGTCCCACAGCCAGCTCATCCCCACAGCGTGGATATGCCCCTTGGCAATTCAGGAGCCTCTAGATTCCTGCAGACTCGTCAACCCCCTGGTTGCCTGCACTGCCTGTTCCTCCAGCAGGGAGGGCAGGTGCCCCCGGGGGCCGGTCCAGGGGTGGGGGCTGCCGGCCAGGCCACGCGGGAAGGGCCAGGGGGGACAAACATCTTTTCCTGTGTGTTTGGCCGGCTAAACCCCTTTCGTGGCAGCAAGCGCTCCAGTGCAGGCCGTGGCCTTCGGGGAGAGCCGGGAGGTCCGAGCTGTCACTGTGCTCTCAGGGAGCTGGTGAGAGGCTGGGCCAGAGGTCCAGGTCTCCGGCCTGTCCCCTCCTCCTGCACTGGGTGGTGTGCCCCGGCCTCCCAGCTTCTCCCTTGCCCCCCCCAGCTCCTCCCCTGCCTCCCCTCCTCCCCCCAGCTTCTCCCTGCCTCCCCTCCTCCCTCCCAGCACCCAGCCCTTCTTCCTGTGACCCGAGGGTCCCACCACGGTTGCACTCATTATAGTCCCTACCCCTCCCGCCCCCCGTGGAGGAACGCACGAGGACAGCGAGGACCAGAGAGCCAGATTTTATTGAAGTCCGAAGAACAGGCCCGTGGCTCCCACGTGACTGAGTTCAGATTCTGAGTACAGAGTCAAGCCCACGAGCACCCACCCACCCAGGGATCCTTTAAGGATCACGGTGGAGACCCGCACTCGGCCCACTGCGAGGCCCCACGGCAGCGGCCCGGGCCGCGGTCCCTCCGCCCCTCGGGGCTGACACTCTTCCTATGAGGACGCACCTAGAGTTCCGCCTTCACAAAAGGCAAATGTGCCGCGGGGGGCGGCAGGACGAGCGCGGAGAAAGTCCTCCGCCGGCAGGACGGTCCCGCCTACAAACGTCCTGGAACCCGAGCGGGGACTTCCCAGAAGCCACTTGCGGAAACGCAAACGCAACGACCCGTGGGGTCGGACGTCCCAGGCGCGCGGGCTCTGCGGCGCGTTCTCCGAGAGGGACCCGCCGCCCGGCCCAGGGAGCGAGGGGGGCGCCCAGCCGGCGGGACCGGCGGCGGGAGCGGCTCCGCCCCGCGCGCCAGGCTGGCCCTCGGGTCCGGCGGCAGCCCGCACGCCCGCGGGGTCACCAGGGCCGCCAGAGGCCGCGGGAGGGCGGGTGCGCCGCGGTGCCGGCCTTGGCCGCCGGGGGTGCCGCCGCCTTGGGCTCCGGGGCGGGGGCGCCGGGCGCGGCTGGCGGGCGCTGGAAGTGGTAGAGCAGCTTCATCTGCGTGTCGCCGGCCGCGTGCAGCGTGAGGAACTGCACGGCCTCCTGCAGGCACCACGCGTAGCCCTCGCTGAAGTCCTGGTGCCGGCTCTTGGGGCCCGCGGCGGCGAAGGCTGCGGGGAGACAGTGGGCGGTGAGCGCCGGGCGCGGGCCGGAGGGGCGCGGGGCGGGCGGGCGGGCGGGCGGGGCGCGGCTCACCCTTGCTGTGCTTCAGGTAGCTCACGGCCATCTCCAGGATGTCCGCCTTCTCCAGCTTGGAGTTGGGCTGGTGCCGCGCGAACTCCTGCTCCAGCAGCAGCTTCAGCTGCTCGATGCTGCTGTTGATGCGGTCGCGGCGCATCTTCTCCACCACGGGCTTCCGCAGCTGCGGGGAGGGAGGCGTCAGGGCGCGGGAACGGGGGCGCGGGAAGGGAGCGCGGGGTGTGGGGCCGGCGGGGGCGCGGGAAGGGAGTGCGGGGTTCGGGGCCGGCGGGGGCGCGGGAACGGGGGCGCGGGAAGGGAGCGCGGGGTGTGGGGCCGGCGGGGGCGCGGGAAGGGAGTGCGGGGTTCGGGGCCGGCGGGGGCGCGGGAAGGGGAGTGCGGGGTTCGGGGCCCGCGGGGGCGCGGGAAGGGAGCGCGGGGTTCGGGGCCGGCGGGGGCGCGCGGTGCAGGAAGCTTGGCGCGGGAAGGGGAGTGCGGGGCCGGCGGGCGGCGCACTTACTCGGTTTTTCTCTTTGGGGCTCAGCAGCTCCACGGCCGCGGTGCTGGGGGCCATGCTGCGCGGAGAGCGGCGAGCGGACGGGGAGCGGGAGCGGCGGGCGGCCAGGCGCGTCCGGGCGGCGCGGACCGACCCCTTTATAGGCGCGCACGGCGGGCTGGCGCCTGGGGCCCGGGCGCCGCGGCCGTTCCCACACTCGGCGGCCAATGGCGCGCGGGCCGCACAAAGGCGCCGGCCCATTAGCGCACGCTGATTGCCTGTGAATGGGCGCGGGCACAATGCGCTCCCCGAGGAGCAGGTGGGCCGCGGGCACAATGTCGGGGCTGTGGGAACGCGCTCGCCCTCATTAGCATCCGGCCTGATGCTGGGAGCCCGCGCCTCAATGTGCTGCCTTTTCCCAGGCGGGGGGGGGGGGGGGGGGGGGGGGGGGCGCGGGCGCAGGAAGGAGCGACCTCTCCCCTCCCCCCTCCCCAGCGACTCCCCGCTGCTGGCTGGCAGATAAGGGACGTGCGTTCTGACGAACAAATGCAGTGGCTTCCAGGGCTGCGGGCACCCTCCCTACAGGGACCTGCTGACCCCGGGGGGGGGGCACCCCCCCATGCACAGGTGGAAGAGGGGCCCACACTCAGGGCCGCACGCCTGCCTCTGTGGCAGGTCCCAGGGTGTCACCTGGGACGCAGGACTTCTCCAGCCTGGAACATGGGCCGCCTGGGTCCCTGGCTGGCTTTAGGGAGCTTCAGGGAGCCAGGGGAGGTGACGTGCCCAGCACAGAGCCTACCCCAGCCAGTGCCCCAGGAGCAGCCTATCATGCCCTGGCATCTCGGGTGCTGTGAACGCACAGGTGCCCCCCCGACACACACACCATGTGGCCAGAGTCCTGCCCGGGCTCACAGTCTGGCGGGCACTGCTAGGGCTGGCTTTGCCTGGATGTTTTGAGGGTGGGGGTGCCAGGTGGCAGGCATGAGGGTCAGAGCAGGGCAGCCTGGAGTCCCCACGAAGGCGGTACCAGCTCAAACAGGACCCCGGACCCACGGGTAAAACTGATCATCCTGGTACCGACCAGCTGAGGCCTAGGAGAGGGCCTGCCAGGAGCGCCCCTCTGCCCAGACCGCCTCCCTCAGGTTCTCCACAGCCAGGAACCAGCTGTCCCGCAGGGACTGGGGAGGGGCCCGGGGGAGGCAGGCCTCCGCTCGCTCGGGCAGCCATGGCCAGCATCGGGCACGGTAGCCCCATTTTAAACCAGGGGCACAGCTGGACGGCAGCCGCCCGAGTGTGGCTGGAACTCCAGAGCCTCACAAGGGGCCGATCAGACCCTCCCCGCCGGGGTCCTGGCAGCCACCAGGGCTCCGAGCAGAAGTCCAGTCCCCGCTGCGCAAGGGGCCTTTGGTGACCCCAGAGGACCCACGGGGAAGCAGGAGACGGTGTCAGGGCTGTGGGGCCGGCTTGGCGGGAGCCAGCACAGCGGGGCCCACGGGCAGCTGGTCGCCCCTGGGATGAGCTGGGCTGGGGGTTCCGGGGGTGGAGCCCTTGGGTGGCTCTGGAGGAGGAGAGGCAGCCCCTACCCACCCTCTGGTCGCTGGTCCCCCCCCCCCGCCTACACCTCCCCTCGTGAAGGGGACCCAGTTCCAGCGCCTGTGGGGAGGCGGGTGACGCTGAGGGGCCTCGCTGTGGGCGGCTCTTCCTGAGCAGATGGGGCCCCACCGCAGGGATCGGCTCTGGTTTGACGCCAAAGGGCAGAGGCACCGGGTGAGCTGTGATGGGCTGCCGAGCCGCATGCTCACCCCCTGCTCACAGCCGGGCACCGGCAGGGGCTGGCACCGTGGGTGTGGGCGGGCAGGTGCTGCAGGCTCTGCGGGTGCCCAGTGGAGCCCTTCTGCAGCCAGAGTGAGGCTTGTGCTGGGTGTGTCCCTGGGGGTGAGGGCCAGCCCCAGGGGGTGCTGAGCCTGGGGCGGAGCGGGTGGGGGGTGCAGGAACAGGGGCCCTGGCCTCAGCCTCCACAAGCTGAGCCTCCTGTGGCCTGGCTGCCTGGCTGCTGGCGGGGAGGGGGGCCCTCAGGGCTCTCCCTAAAGGGGGGAGGCTGCACCCGGGTGGGGCCCCCACCCCCAGCTTCGGAGGGGCAGTTGGCTGGGGCTGTGTCCTGCCCGGGCTCCCTCTTCCGAGCCAGCTCTCAGCCCGAGTGAGACACACGTGCCAGGAGTCACGGTCCAGCCCCCGCTCTGCCCAAGTGTGCGCCCACCCGCAGTGGCAGGGTGGCTGGCCCAAGGCCAGGGAGGGCCATGGGGCGCCCCCCTCCCCCCGCCCCTCTTCCCGGGACCAGGGCAACTTTGATCCAATTTTCGGTTGTGGGAAATGCGGGATGAATGGTGTTAAGTCCCCGCCGGGATGAAAGGCCGCCCCTCCCCGTGTAGGCCAGATGGCAGCTCGGGCCTCCAGGCACACGCCGGCTTTGTGGGCCGTTTAGCCCTATGAATGGGCCAAAGTGTGGGAAACTCCCCGGCTCCCGGCTCACGCCGTCCAAGGTGAGTGGCCGCACAGCTGGGGGGAGGGGCCGAGAGGGGGGGGGCGAGGGGGAGGGGGAGGGGGCAAGGGCTGGCGGCTGGCGGGCTTGGCACCCGGAATGTGTGGGGGGTTGGATCCTCTGCCTGGGCCGCCCCCAGCAGCTGGAGTGGGGTCCTTCCTCCAGCTGAGGCTCTGAGCAGGAGGGGTGTCTGTCCTGCCCCCGCCCCCCGGCTCTCAGCAGGCCCCGGTGGGGTGGGGGGTTCCAGAGTTAATGCTCCCCAGAAACAGCCGTGGGTTTTTACAGGCAGGGCCCCTGCTGTGGACCCCTCAGCCGGGGTCCAGGGCCCACCCCATCTCTCAGACACCTACCCCCCCCACCCCCGCCCAGGGTGATTGCGAAGCGAAGGGCACACAGGGGCGGGCATCTGTCCCGAGCGCCAAAGGGGCCCTCGGGAAGCCAGTGGGAGGCCCCTCAAAAATTAAGCATGGAGCCGGGCCAGCGTGGCTCAGCGGTCGAGCGTCAACCTACGAACCAGGAGGGGAGGGCACAGGCCCGGTTGCGGGCTCCATCCCAGTGGGGGGCGCACAGGCGGCAGCTGATCAATGATTCTCTCATCAGGGATGTTTCTCTCTCCTCCTCTAGCTTCCTCTCTGAAATCAATAAAAATGTGTTTACAGACAAAATTTAAACGCGGAGTGACGGGGTTCGGCAACCCCACCCCCGGCGTCTCCCCAAAGGAATCAAAAGCAGGGTCTGGGAGGGATGCCTGTGTCCCCGTCTCCCCGCGCCCCCCAGCGTCACTCACTCGCCCGAGGGGCAGCAGCGGGCGGACGGAGGGACGAACGGCCGAACGGCCGGTCGCGCAGGAATCTCCCCGCGCCCTGAACGCGGACGGGCCCCGGGACGTCATGCCCTGGACAGGAGCCAGGCTCAGAAGGCAGAGGCCGGGATCCCGCCCCCACGGGCCCTGGAGGCTCGGGTCCCGGGACAGAGGAGACGCGGGGGCGGGGGGGGGGGGGGTGTTTAATGGGGACGGAGTTCGTTGGGAAGATGGAAAGTTCTAGAAAGGATGGCGGTGCCGGCTGCACAGCGCTGCGAAGGTGCTTGTCCCTGAGCTGTGCGCGCAGAGACGGTGAGCACGGCACGTTTTATGTTCTGCGTCTTCCACCACAATAATAATAATAACTTAAAAAGGGGGGGCAGCCCTGGCCCGTGGCGGCGGTGGGAGCGCCGTCCTGGGCCGGAAGGGGAGGGTTGCTCCGGGCCGGGCACATGCCTGGGTTTCTGGTTCCATCCCTGTCTGTCAGGGTGGTCCTGGCGCGTCACCGTCACCGGAGGCGACCGATCAGTGCATCTCATCCATAGTCTCCCTCCCTCTCTCTCCTCTGAAAATCCACCTAAAGCCCTCACCGGTGTGCCCAGTGGACAGAGCGTCAACCTTCGGACTGAGGGGTCCCGGGTTCGATCCCGGTCCAGGGCATGTACCTGGGCTGCGGGCACGTCCCCATGGGGGGTGTGCAGGAGGCAGCTGATCCATGTTTCTCTCTCATCGATGTTTCCAACTCTCTATCCCTCTCCCTTCCTCTCTGTAAAAATCAATAAAATATATTTAATAAATAAATAAAAATCCACCTAAAAATTAGTATTTTTGTTAAAAAAAAAAAAAAAGAGGATATCTTGGAGACCAGCCACACCCTCCTCCCCAGCCAGGCAGCCCCAGCCTCCAGCTGCTATTGGCACCGCGGCTGCCCAGCGCCCTGCAGGCAGGCTGGACGGAGGGACTGCAGTGCCCAGCCTGCCTCTGCCCAGATCTGGGACACGATTCTCTGGACAAGGTTGTGCCCTCAGCGGGGTCCCCAGAAGCCCCAGCCACCCCAGGAGTGGGGAGGAGGGGAGGAGGCAGGCTGGGGTGGGGGTGGGGGGGTAGGAGGAGGCAGGCTGGGGTGGGGGTGGGGGGTAGGAGGAGGCAGGCTGGGGGTCGGGTCGGGAGCGAGGCTGCCTCTGGGAAGAGGAGTGGGGATGGCACACAGTGCACGTGGCCTCAGGTCCAGGGCCGCCATGCAGACCCCTGGCCGCGTGGCACAGGGGTGGTGCCCCTGCAGCTGTTGGCGCCTGGGCCCCCCAAGTGCAATGCTGCCCCCCTGGCCTCAGTGACTCCCGGGGGGGGGGGGCACCCAGCCCATCCCTCCACCAGCCAGGCCCCTGCTGTGGGCTGCGGAGACCCTGGCCTGTGAGCCGGGACCAGACACAGGGAGCGAAAGGGACCGGCCAGACCACTGCTGCTCAGCCTCTGCCCAGCAGCCAGGACCCCAGGCATCGGAGGGGAGGCTTGGCTGCCCGAGGGGAGGGCCCGTGAGGGCGCTGGGTCTGCCTGGGGTGGGGGGTGGGTCTCCTGGGGACCCGGCGGGAGCTGTGGGGTGCGAGTCCCGTGTCAGAGCAGGTACGCAGCCCAGGCGGGGCCAGCAGTCTGACTTCTTAGCACCAGTCGGTGAGGGAGCGTCCGTGCGCCCGCTGACGGGCAGGAGCCGGGCCACCGCGGCGGGCAGCCTGCCCAGGGGTGTGCCCTGGCCAGCGGGCACCATGGCAATGACAGCGGCCCACAGTTTTGAGCGCGTGCACAGTGTGGGTCAGGGCGGAGCCGGGAGCAGCAGGCACAGGCCTCCTACCCCTGGGGCCTGGGCACAGGGAGGAGGGGAGGGTTGGAGCTGGGCCTCGAACCCGAACCCACGGAAGCTGCCTTTCTCCTTCCTGAGCGGCGGCAGAGGGAGGCTGAGCCCAGGCGGGGAGGGGGGCGGTGTCTGGGGTGCTCACTGAGTGGGGTGCATGGAGGGCGGGGTTCCCAGGAGAGCTGGGCACCTGGGGACACCTGACTGCCTCTCCCCAGCAGGCTCGAACCCGGGCAGCGCACAGGGAGGGGCACAGGGAGGGCCAGGCCCAGCTGCAGACGGAGAGGGCGGGGGGGGGGGGGGACACAGAGGCCAGCAGCTTCACGGGGCTGGAGGCCGTGCTGCCTCTGGCGGAGCCGCTGAGCAGAGTGGGAAAGGCCGGGCTCAGCTCCACGCCGGTGGGGGTGCTGGGGGGCCGCCCGCGGAGAGGCCAGGAGGAAGCCCGCCTCACCCCCAGCCCAGCTTCACCTTAGCTCCCTGCACCCCAAGCAGACCTGGGCTGCGATACCTCCCTGTGCCCCCCGTGGGACCCCGTCCCCTGCAGCAGACGCTGGGCCGAGAGGGGCTGGGCGATGGGGCTGGGGACCCTGCCTGTGGGGAACTGGGGTGTGGATGGGCCCCTCTGCCCAGGGCGCCCACCTGAGCGGGAGAGGGGTGAGCGGCCCACATGCCAACAGTCTTGGGAAGGGGGGGGTTGGTTGGTTTTCCTTCTGGCTGCTCTCCAGAGGGGCCGGCGTGGTTTCTGGGGGCGCAGTTCTAGGGGCCCCGGGCCAGGCTGACAGCTCGGGGGCTGGCGGCACTGCTGGACGGGGTGAAGGGAAGGGGCTGCCAGGGAGGCTTCCTGGAGGAGGTGCAGGTGGGGGGGGCACAGAGGAAGGGCGGGTGTGGCCCAGAGAGGACGTCCGAGGGGCTTTCCCAGTGGAGAGAGTGTCCGCCCCGGGGCCGGGGTTGAGCTGAAGCAGGGACCGTGGGTCTCCAGGTCCAGCTGAGAGGCTCCGGTGTGTGTGCCTGTGTGCATCCATCCCTGTGTCCATGCCCGTGTGCCCGTGCGTGTGTGCCCATGCGTGTGCATGTGTGAGCCAGTGTATGCCTGTGTGTGTCTGCATGTATGACCATGTGTGTGCCTGTGTGCATCCATCCCTGTGTCCATGCACGTGTGCTCGTGTGTGTGTCCATGTGTGTGCATGTGTGAGCCAGTGTATGCCTGTGTGTCTGCATGTATGACCATGTGTGTGCCTGTGTGCATCCATCCGTGTCCATGCACATGTGCCCGTGTGTGTGCCTGTGTGCATCCATCCCTGTGTCCATGCACATGTGCCCGTGCGTGTGTGCCTGTGCGTGTGCCCATGTGTGTGCCTCTGTGCTTGTGTGAGCCAGTATATGTGTGTGTATGCCTGTGTGTATCTGCATGTATGACCATGTGTGTGCCTGTGTGTGTGCCCATGTGTGTGTGCCTGTGTGCATCCATCATGTGTCCATGCACATGTGCCCGTGTGTGTGCCTGTGTGTGCCCATGTGTGTGCATGTGCGTGTGCCTGTGTGCATCCATCATGTGTCCGTGCCCATGTGCCCATGCGTGTGCCTGTGCGTGTGCATGTGTGCATCCATCATGTGTCCGTGCCCATGTGCCCATGTGTGTGCCTGTGCGTGTGTCCATGTGTGTGTGCCTGTGTGCATCCATCATGTGTCCGTGCCCATGTGCCCATGTGTGTGCCTGTGTGTGTGCCCATGTGTGTGTGCATGTGTGCTTGTGCGAGCCAGTGTATGCCTGTGTGTGTCTGCGTGTCTGTGTATGCCTGTGTGTGTGCCTGTGTGTCTGTGTATGCCTGTGTGTGCCTGTGTGTCTGTGTATGCCTGTGTGTGTGCCTGTGTGTCTGTGTATGCCTGTGTGTGTCTGCGTGTCTGTGTATGCCTGTGTGTGTGCCTGTGTGTCTGTGTATGCCTGTGTGTGTCTGCGTGTATGACCATGTGTGCATGTGTGTGCCTGTGAGTGTCTCTGTGAACTTGTGTGTCTGTGACATGGCGTGCACCCTGGGCTCTGAAATACAGGGCAGCCGAGCTGGGCACCCCTGTGCATGCGCCTCTGCGTCCTCAGCAGGGGGCCCACGGGGGGGGCGGATGTGCACCCACCGGGGCGGGGGAGGGCTGGGTCCTGGGCCCGGGTGAGCAGGGGAGACCGGAGCAGCCCCTCTCCAGCGGACACGGCTCACCAGGCCTCCCCGACCCCGAGGCAGGCGGGGTCCTCCCCGTGTCCCAGGAGCGGACGGAGGTGCTGAGGGGGAGCAGGTGCCACAGCCTGCGGCGCTGCCTCCACAGGGAGCGGCCTGGGCCGGTCACCCCGCTGGCCGGTCAGCAGCAGGGCCCGGAGGGGACGGGCCTTCGGGGCTGTAAGGGGCCCAGACCTGGACTCAGGGTGGGGGGCCGCTGGATCCGGTGGGTGAACCTCAGAAACGGAGCACTTGGGTCCGGCCCTGTGATTCAGGGGGGCCTGGACCCTGCCCCGAGGCGGCCCCTGGATGGTGGCCCAGCTTTGCACCCCAGCCCACCTCCTACTCGCAGGACCGGGCGGGCCGTGTCCCCAGCTTCCCTCCTCTCACCGTGAGGAGCCCCTCCCCCGGGGCCGGGCTGTGGGGTGTAGCAGGGTGTCCCACAACCCAGAGCTCCTGCCCTCTGAGCGGGGTGACCCCTGGGCACGTTCCCCCAGCCCCCCGGGGTCCCCTTTAGCCGCTCGCACCAGGCCCCGCGTTCCCAAAGGGGCGCCGGCCCCGGGAGCAGCAGGCACGGACCCTGGGCTCCAGCAGCCGGGCCTCGGGCTCAGCTTCCCCAGTGGCCGGAGAGGCGTGGGCTGGGCGGTGGGAAAGCGCGGGCCGCAGGTCCCACCGCCCCATCGGAGGCCTCCCGCCCACGTGGCCGCCCCGCCCCCTCCCCTCCCCTCCCCCCTTCCCCCTCCCCTCCCCCTCCCCCCTCCCCCCCCCCCCCCCCCCCGCGGGGCGCCCCGAGCTGGTTAAACCCCGGAGTCAGGGAGCAGCGAGTTCCCAGCCGGGCGAGGCCCTCCGCGCGCCATTCTCCGCGGGGCCAGATGGCCTTTGGGGAGCGGCCCCCGCCCCCGCCGCCGCCCTCGTCTTTCAGGGGCACCGCCCGGCACTAATGCCGCCCGCACGCCCCGCCCGCCGCCGTGGGAACCGCGCCCCTCCCAGCGCGGCCCGGGGCGGAGGGGAGGCTGGGGGCGCCCCGGGCGGTCGCCGCGCTGGGGGGCCTGGGGCAGGGCAGTCACCCCCCCCCCCCGTGCCTCAGTTTCCTCATCTGTGAACCGGGCGGCGCTCTGCCCACCTGCCAGGCTTGGGGGGTGGAAGGCGGCCACAGAATGTGCTCAGAACAGGGGTGGGCGTGGCCCGTCTGTGCCCCGAGATGGGCTTTCACATCTTCTTGCATTATTGTTGTTGTTGTTGTTATTAATAATAATTTTTAAAATATATTTTATTGATTTTCTAAGGAGAGGAAGGGAGAGGGATAGAGAGAAACATCGATCAGCTGCCTCCTGCACCCCCCCACTGGGGATGCGCCCGCACCAAGGCACATGCCCTTGACCGGAATCGAACCTGGGACCCTTCAGTCCTCAGGCTGACGCTCCATCCACTGAGCCAGACCGGTTAGGGCTGTAATAATTTTAATCCTCGCCCGCAGCTTTCAAATTTTCTTTTATTGTTGTTATTATTACTGTTATTATTATTAATAATAATTTTAATCCTCACCCTTGGCGATTTCCCAGTGATGTTTAGGGAGAGGGGGAGAGAAACGTCGATGTGAGGAGGCACGCGCCCTGATCGGGGTCGGGAGGAGCCTGCACCCAGGTCCGCGCCCTTGATGGAATCGAACCCAGACCCTCTGTCCGCAGCCGACGCTCTACCCACTGAGCCACCCTGGCCAGGGTGGTTTTCACATTCTCAAAGAAACCAATATGCAAAGGAAACGCTCCTGTGAGTCCTGGGAATGGGATGAAGTTCGCATTCAGCTCCAGAGACAACACGCAACGAGGACCAGCCAAGCATAGCTTCCCCACGTGGCCGGCTGCCTTCCGACACCAGGGGAAGGGCGGTGGGCCGGGCCCTCGGGTCCTAACGTATCGACTGTGGGGACCTTTTCGGAAACCCCACCTGCAGCTGGGGCAGGCGGACCAGCCCGCTGTCGGCTGTGTTGACTGTAGTCTTTGCCACCGCCAGGCGCGTGCCCCAGCCCCCCTTCTCACTGCGGGGGCTGCTGTGGAAGAGGCCTCTTTGCCCAGGTGGAGCGGCCCCATGCCCACTGTACAGGTGAGCAAACTGAGGCCCCATTGTACCCAAGCCCAGCTGCAGGCTGGGGGCTGAGCCCAGACCACACCCTGGGCTAGGGCAGAGGAGGCCGCTGCCCCTCCCCCCAGAAAGCTGGTCACCCCACGCTGGCCACCTGTGCTTCTCCCGGGCCTGGGGGCCCTTCCCTTTCACACCCACAGGGCTCCGCACCCCCAGAGAATAGTGGCCTGGCTGCTCTGCACCTGGAAAGACTGGTTTTGTCCTAAAAGCACCCAGCTCCCCCTGCTACCCCCTAAGTTCAGCTCCTGGTGGTGCCCAGCCTGGCTGGTCCAACCCCTGCTCCCCCAGAACTGTGCCTGCTTCAGCCCCACAGGCCTGCCCTGAGCTGTTTCCCAGCTGATTGCTCAGGGCTTGGCCTGGCTGATCTTGGTTTGCTTGTTAATTCCCCACCCCACCCCCAGGACATTTTTCCATTGATTTTTAGAGTGGAAGGAGGGGAAGAGACAGAGAGAGAAACTCATGTGAGAGAGACACACATAGAAGGGTTGCCTCCCGCACATGCCCTGGGGCTCAAGCCTGCAAGGAGGTGGGGAGGAGGGGGGTGCGTGCCCTTAACCAGAATGGAACCCACGGCCAGGCTGACGCTCTGTCCACTGAGCCCGTCTGGCTGGGGCCCGGCTGATCTTTAAGGAGCTCCTTTGCTGTCGGGTCAGGTTGCTGGCAGCTCTGCAAATCAGCATGGGGGTGAGGGCACCCCTTCTTGAGGGGTGATAGATAAGGGAAAGCAGCGCCCACGGCAGGGGTGGGGAAGGGGGCTGATTAGACAGGAGCCTGGGAGCAGGAGAGGGCCAGTGCCCAGGTGGGCCGCCCACGGGGATGACGGGGAGGCCTGGCGGTGGTGGGGGGCCGGGCAGCTCTGGGCGCCGCGTCCTTTCTGTGACCCACGGTGCTGACCGAGTGTTTGAGTCCCCCCACTCCTGGGCTCATTGGACCCCCATCCTGTGATGGCTGAAAGAAGGGGCACCAGCCCTGGGGGGACCCTGCCACCCAGGCTCTGTGGGCCCTGGATCACCGTGAGGGGCTCCGCCCCCATCACCGCTCCTCCTGGATCCTGGAGTCCCCTCACCTCTGCAGACGACTGCCCCCCGGAGAGAACCAGCGCCAGGGGCACCGTGGGCACCCCTCCGTGAGGCTCGGCGCTGGCCAGCGGGAAGCATCCTGCCCACGGCCTGGGCACAGCGGGTGCTCCCACAACCACCCCGACCCACGCTGAGGTGCAGGGACACGGCACCCCGTTAGACCAAGCCAGCTCTGGGGCCCCGGGCAGCCACAGCGTAGGGAACAGGCAAGTCAGGCTGCCTGTCGCCGGCTGGGCAGTCACTGGTCACTGTAAGGGCCCGGCTGTGAGCAGGGGGGGGGCGGGGGAGAGCGGAGGGGCGGGGTGTCGAGTCGATGCAAGAGGGCACAGGACTCCGGAATGGGGCCCTTCCCACCTGGGTGCCCCCAGGTCTGGCAGCAACCTTAACTTTAGTCTCTCTCTCTCTCTCTCTCTCTCTCTCTCTCTCTCTCTCTCTCTTTCTAGAAGAAATGGGCGGAGAGAGAGAGATAGGAACATCAATGATGAGAGAATCATGGATCGGCTGCCTCTTGCACGTCCCACACTGGGGATCGAGCCCGCAACCCAGCATGTGCCCTGACCGGGAATCGAACCCTGACCTCCTGGCTCACAGGTCGACGCTCAGCCCCTGAGCCAGCCACATCCTCAGCCTCTGGCCCCCACTCCTCTGAGGACTGAGATGGCTCTCGGCCTCGGCGCGGGCTCTGTGGGTGACCACCTGCCCTCGCGGCCCTGAGCCCAGCCTCAGGGAGAGTGAGCCCCTGTCAGCCGCGCGGGCCTCTGCGTCCTGGTCTCCCGGGACCCCGGCCCTCAGTCGGAGGCCACACAGGGTGGCCGGGGGGTGCAGGGCGAGGCTGTGGGGCTCTTCCCAGCAGTGGCCTGGGAGCCCTGTCCCCCACCCAGCACAGGGGGGGATTTGGGCCACTCCAGTGCCCCCCTCCCCCCCAGGACATTCATTCTGCACAAAAGGCGCGTGCTGCAACGGACTCATTCCCAGGGCTGCCTGTCATTGTGTGGAGCTGCGCCCAGCGGCCATCTGGGGAGCAGTGGTCCCAGCAGGCGGGCCTCCGGCAGCCTGGAAAAGTGGGGGACACGCCTCGGCGATGCTGGAAGCCTCACATCTGGCCCCACTAGCATCTTCCTGCTTCCGAGGCCCCCAGTGTTCCCTGCGAGCCCTCCCCTGGTGGCCGCCTCCCCTCTGCCCCAGGATTTCAGTCCCTGCGCGCTGACACCAGAGAGCCTCTGGCCTAGCGGGTAGGGCTGTGGCTCCGCGTTGGAATTCAGACATCGCCACGGAGTGGCTGGGCTCTCCGGGCCTCAGTTTCTTGGTCTGTGAAATGGGCTGGTAGCAGTTCCTCCCTGGCCTGTGCTGAGGACAAAGGGAGTGACTAGGGGCAGAGCATCCAGGCTGCCTCGGCCTGCAGCTGCCGGCATCACCTTCTCGGTCATCTGCAGGCTCCGCCCGGGCTCTGCCCGCCCCCTGCCCCAGGCTCTGCTCCCCCCACGCATCGGTGAACCAGGTGGGTGACCCCTGCCTGTGTCTGGGTGCAGAGAAAGCCTGGGATCCTGGGGCCACAGTGCACCCAGGACCGTGTGACCTCAGCGAGCAGCTGGCTGGGCCTGTCCCCTGCTCTGTGCGTGGGCAGATGTGGTCTCGCTTCCCTCTCGGGATTCTGAGCTGGTCCGGGGAGAAGGCCCTGCTCAGCCTGTATGCAGCAGGTGCTAAATATGTGTCCCAAGCAGGCCCTTCCGCGGGCCATCCCCCAGTGGGCCCGGGGCCGGACAATCAGGAGGGACAGCCTGGAGGGGTGAGGGGGTGGGGGCTCCCTGGGGCAGCTGGACTTGGGGGCAGGGAGCGGGTGTCTGAGGGGCTCCGCACTCAGGGGACCCTTCAGGCCAAGGCACTGGTGGGGCCAGGGCTGGGCGGATGGCCTCTGTGGCGCCCCCGCCCCCACCCTGGGGGATGTCCTTGGAGGGTGTCCTGCCGGAGATAATCCCGGCTTTTGAGAGGCTGTGAGAGGCGGCCCGCGGACTTTCCCACAGCCCCTCAAAGGCCGCCAGCTGCTCTCCCACAAAAGGCTCCCGGCCATTCAGGGCCTGGCGGCTGGCGGGGAGCAGGGACCAGCTCAGCCTACCTGGCCACCCGGACAGGACAGGACCAGTGTCCCAGAGCAGCTCCTGCCCGCGGGCCATCGGGGGCCTGGGAGGCCTGGCTGGGCGGCTGGGAGCATCTGCACAGGGACCTGGGCAGCCATCGGCCTGAGCCTGGCGCAGTTCTGGGCCCCTCACTCATTCTGGGTCCCGGGACACGGGTCCGGGGGCAGGGCCGGGGGTGGGGGGGATCCTCCCGGTCTTGCTGCTGTGCCGGGCGCCTGTGCCACTATGGGGCTGCGCTCTTCCCGCCACAGGTGCTGGCCTCATCCTGGCAGCTCGCGCCTGGTGCCCTCGTCGCCTGTGCTGGGTTCCCCCATTTACTTCCAGGCCCGTTGTCCCCCCACCCATCCGCCCGCCCATCCGCCCATCTTGCCACACACAACACACGTGACAGGGTGGGGGCTGCGTGGGCCTCCTCCCGACCGCAGCTTCCTCTTCTGAGATGCACAACAGCCCTGCCTCCCCCGAGCCCCTACGGTCCGCTGCCTAAAATACCAGCTCTTGCCCTGGCCAGCGTGGCTCAGTGGATAGGGCATCGGCCTGCGGGCTGAAAGGTCCAGGTTTGATCCTGGTTGGGGCACATGGCCGTTTGCAGGCTCGATCCCCAGTGGAGGGCGCAGGAGGCAGCCGATCAATGATTCTCTCTCATCATTGATGTTTCTTTCTCTCTCCCTCTCCCTCTCTGAAATAAAAATATATTAAAAAATTATAAAAATACAGTGGGGCCTTGACTTACGAGTGTCCCGAATAATGAGTTTTTTTGAGATACGAGCTGTCTCTTGGCCGATTTTTTGCTTTGAGTTGCAAGCTCAAAAAAATTCGGGTTAGGAGCCAGCTTCAGATACCCCACCGCTAGTTGGCGCAGCGAATGTCAGTGATTTGACCTACGAGTAATCTGAGTTACGAGCTCCGTCACGGAACGAATTAAACTCGTAAGTCAAGGCCCCACTGTACCCGGTCTTGCCCAGGCCGGTGTGCTCAGTGGTTAGAGTGTTGGTCCATGCACTGAAGGGTCACGGGTTCGATTCCTGGTCAAGGGCACACACCTGGGTTGCAGGTTCAATCCCTGGCCCTGGTCGTGTGTGTGTGTGTGTGTGTGTGTGTGTGTGTGTGTGACAACTGGTGTTTCTCACATCAATGTTTCTCTCTCTCTCTCTCTCTCTCTCGCCTTCCTTCCCTTCCACTGTCTAGAAATCAATGGGAACAATGTCCTCGGAGGATGAGGATTAACAAAAATAAAGAATTTTTAGGAATGAAAATAGAAACGTCAGTTCTGGGGGGGCGGGCGGATTGGGGGGAACCAGGCCCTAACTGCCCAGCCAGCGGAGGATGACGTGGAACATGGGACCAGCCTGGGGAGGGAGGAGTCAGGGGGGGCTGCCTGGAGGAGGCGGAGCCTGAATTCCGGCTGTTCAGAGCCAGGAGGAGATTTTCAGGGGCCACAGCCCGGCCCAAAGGGCACGGACCCCCTGCAGCGCTGGTGGGAGACACCCCGTCCCTGGTGACGCTGCCGCCGCATGGGTCACCCAGCGGGTGTGCCGCCCTCCGGCTGGGGGAGCGCCGCGCAGCTGGGAGGAGTGCAGGGGCCCCGGGGAGGGCCCCGGGGGACAGGCAGTGACCAGAGGGTGGCCGGGGACCCTTGTCCTGTGCGCACAGGGCAGGAGGCGGGTCCGGGAGGGAGCTGGGCAGGCGCCGGGCCGCGGGGCCGCCCTGCGGGGATCTGAGGGCCGGACTCGGAGCAGGCGCGTCCCAGCGATGCCCCTGGTCCCCTGCGACCCGGCCGCACCCCCACCTGCGGGCGGGGGCGGGGCCTCATTCTCCCGCCGGGTCGGCTCTTTGTGCAGCCGCGGCCGCCCGTCCGCCGCCCTCCCAGCCGCGCCCGGCGGGTCCCGGTCACCCCCCGGGAAGACGGGCCGCGTCGCCGCAGCCGCGCAGGGCGCCCTCCCTCCCTCCCGTGGGGGACGGTCCCGCGGCGCCGGCCCGGCTCTGAGCTGGAGGAGCCGGGGACGGAGGGGGCTCCCCGCTGAGCCCAGCGCGGGGCGCAGAGGCGGCCCCTGGGGGTGTGGGCGCCCGTGGCCCGCTCCGCCCGGTGCCGCTCGCTCACCGCCCGCTCGCTCTGCAGCCCCGACCGCTCGCTGCGCCGGGCGGGCCTGGGGCGGGCGGACCCCGGCAGCCGCGCGGGCGGAGACGCCGGTCCGCGGAGGGCGACCTTCCTGCGGCGGCCACGCTCCCGCCCCGCGGGGCTCGGCGTCCTCCTGCTCCAGGGATTTCGTCTCCGCTCCCGTTTCTGTTTTAAAATAAATATTTTTATTGATGTCAGAGAGGAAGGGGGGGAGGGGGGGAGAGAGAGAGAGAGACATCAGTGATGGGAGAGTCATGGTCGCTGCCTCCTGCACGCCCCCCACTGGGGACCGAGCCCGCAACGCAGCCACGTGCCTGGGAATTGAACCCGGGACCCTGCAGTCCGCAGGCCGACGCTCTACCCACTGAGCCACACGGGCTAGGCTCCCCTCCCACTTCAGCCCAGCGCCAGGGCCCGGCCAGCAGCCCAGCTGTGGGACAGGCTCCCACCCGCACCCCGGTCTTCCCCTGGGGGAGGGGTCCTGGGGCGAGGGCTTTGCGGGTTACAAAGGCTGTGACTGGTGGAGGGGGGGGGGGGGGGGGGCTGAGGCAGTGCCTGTGGGCAGCCTGGTCTGCAGGGAGAGGGGGGGCTGCCCGTCATCCAGCCAGGCCCACAGCCGGACCCCCACTTCTCCCAGGCCAGGGAAGGATGGGGGCTTATGTGGAAGTGGGGGTGGGCTGGGGGTGCTGAGTATTTGCAGGACCCAGCCCAGCGCTGGACCCCAGGGGAGCTTGCATACAGGTGCTAGTCTGCAGCCTGCGCCTGGGTCTCTATCCCCCGACCCCGTCCCCAGTCCCCAGTCCCCTGTCCCCCAAGGATGACAGCCACCTCTGAGATTCAGGGCCACTGCCCAGAGCACGGGAGGGATCCAGGCCTCCTGGGGGGGGACTGTGCCAAGGGCTGGACCCTGCCTTGCTGGCCTCTTCCCTGGAACCATTGGTTGAGGCCCAGCCCGTCCCCTGCCCCCCAACAAGCAGGAGACTCTCGGGGGTGCGTCCTGGGTTCTGATCACTTTCCCAACAGCCAAGAGGTAGCGTGCATTGTCCTGCAGGCTCAGGGATGGCGCCCAGGACACACGGGGTCGGGGTCGGGGGTCAGGGTGGGTTGGCGCCCTCCTCAGTGGGGTCAGCCCCCCCTCCCTGCCCCCGCCCCCTCCCTGACTGGGCAGCAGGGACTGAGCAGGGCAGGGAGTGGCCTCTCCCAGCACCGCTCTTCCTGGTCCCCCAAACCTGCCCCCTTTGTTCTCCCCAGGAAGCGCCTCAACCAGGGCGGCCGCAGGTGGAGGGTCCCTTGGTCTTGAGCCTGCCGTGCACCTCGCTGGACCAGGACCGGCAGGGACAGAGGGTGGACAACCCTAAGGGGAGTGGGCCCCTCCCTGAAGGTGTGCAGGCCACACACACACACACACACACACACACACACACACACGCACGCACACACACACGTACACACAGAGACACAGGCACAGGCCAGAAGAGAGCGCACGGGCTTTGCTGCCCTCTGGTGGCATTGGAGGGTCCTAGGGCCCGGGCGCCCAGCCCCGTGGGCGGGGGTTCCCATTCCTGGAAAGGGCGGGGAAATGCAGACACCGACCCAGGGGAAGCACAGGGGCCAGGGAGAGGGGCCGGCCAGGGGGTGACCAAGGCCACCTGGGTGATGCCACTGCTGCTCCGGGGTCCTGGGCCGCCCTCCCCCCGGGGCTGCCCCTCCCAGCCCCCCTTCACTCTGTGGATTTCAGAGGCCACCACTAAACACAACAAGCTCAGGGGAGGCTTGTGTGGCGGCCTTACAACCGAAAGCAACCCCATAGGAGGGTGTGGAATGAAAACTGAAGGCTGTTCATGGCCCATAGCTTCCGTCCTAGGCTGGAATCTTCCCTGCAGAGGTCGGTCTTGACCTTCACTGGCCAGCTCATTGCCTTTTGCATCTAAGACAGGGGTGGGCAAACTTTTTGACTCGAGGGCCACAATGGGTTCTTACACTGGACCGGAGGCCGGAACAAAAGCATGGATGGAGTGTTTGTGTGAACTGATATAAATTCAAAGTAAACATCATTACATAAAAGGGGACGGTCTTTGTTTTTTTTAGTTTTATCCATTTCAAACGGGCGGCTGTAGTTTGCCCGCGGCTGATCTAAGAGAACATGCCCTTGGCAGGTGGGGAAGCAGTCACCTCGCCAGAGCAGAGACCACAGTTGCCCTTTGTCCCGAGTTGCCTCCGGGAAAGGACCCGGGGTGTTTATCTAAGGCGTTCCTTGAGATAGGCTCTAGCCGTGCAGGTGTGGGGCATCCAGGCAGCTGCTGCTCTAGGCAAGCAGGACCAAGGGCAGCCTGGGACCGAGAGGACCAGAGGCTTTCATTTAAATTTTAATGAAATGAACTGATTCAATTGATTCAAAATGATTCAGTGAACTGCCGGAGGACTCACACCACACGAAGCATATGCAGTTGCAAATCACACAGCTTTATTACTCACACAATTCCTGGTGCTCGGGTGCAGGCTTATTGGGGATCCCGGTGGCGCTGTCCTGGGGGGGGTGTCCGGCAGCTGGGCTGGTCCGGTCCGGATGCAGGGGCCCGGTCCGGGGGCTGGGGGCCGGCGTTCCTCACCCGAGAGCTCGGTCGTGTCTTGATCGGGAGGTACTGGCCGCTCTTCTGCTGTCTGGCAGAGAGTGGAGCCTGAGAGGCGTCGCTTGCCGGACCGACAAGAGGACGGGCCTCTGTGGCTGTCTCGACAGGCGAGCATGTTGGCTGGTCAGGACCCTCATTTTTTTAAAAAATATATCCTACTGAGCCTTCACAGAGAGGAAGGGAGAGGGATAGGGAGTTAGAGACATCGATGAGAGAGAAACATCGATCAGCTGCCTCCTGCACACCCCCCACTGGGGATGTGCCCGCAACCAAGGCACATGCCCTTGGCCGGAATCGAACCCGGGGCCCTTCAGTCCGCAGGCCGACGCTCCATCCACTGAGCCACACCGGCCAGGGCGGGACCCCCATTGTTAAAGCCTGCCCCGCACCCGCAGCGGTTCAGGCGGCTGTCAGTGAGGTACGCCGATGCGCACACGTTAGTCTCAGGCAGGGCGAGGGCTGCATGGGGTGATCTGGGGAGAGCACACCACTCACTCGAGTGTTTATCTCAGCAGCTCACTCTGGGTCAGTGACTGAAGTTCACGTCCTTATCTGTGAGGGACACACGCTCCAGGGCAGCGGGGAAGGTGTCCTTAATATCACACTTTAAGTCTCAGGAAAGTTAACTCAAACACTTCAAAACATTTCTTAGACATTTTCAAAGCATTTTTGAACATTTCTGTATTTCACGACAACACCCTTGTTGTTGCTGTCAGGTGTTAATCGCGGACTTGCCTGCTGCCCTGTGCCCGCCCGCCTGCCACAGAGGCGTGTCCATCGTTTTACTTTTCACCCATTCCCCGAGGTTCCCCTGCGTTGCTTTCTCCCGCCTCCCTGATCTACCGCCATGGATTTCAAGGCGCCCACTTCCGGCTCCTCTCCGCAGCCCGCCCGCCCGGCGGGGCTCAGTGGTGGAGCGTCGACCTAGGAACCAGGAGGTCACGGTTCAATTCCCGGTCAGGGCACAGGTCCGGGTTGGGGGCTTGGTGCCCAGCGTGGGGCGTGCAGGAGGCAGCCGGTCCATGGTTCTCTCTCAGCATTGATGTCTCTCTCTCCCTCCCTCTCCCTTCCTCTCTGACGTCAATAAAAATGTATTTTACACAAGTGACCAGCCAGGCTGCCCCGCTGCCTTTCCCGGGAGCATTTTGTCCAGCTGCCGAGGTGTTCCTTCCCCGCAATCGTGGACAGTGTGGCTCGAATAAACCCTCAGACCGTCTCTACAGGAGTGAGTGCACCCACCTGCCACCAGGCCCCTCTGAGGGCGCGCGGCCTCAGCGCCGACTTGTGCTCATTCCCCGCACACAGTAGGTGCTTCCTAAGTGCGAGTGCACCAGTCCTGGTGGTGGAGGGGGCCGGATTGATTCATTTCAGAGTCACAGGGCTGAGGGTGGCGTGGGAGGCAGGGGACCCCCCGTGGAGGTGGGGGAAGGCCGTGCAATAGACAGGAACCACCCACCTACCTTCTGTGGAAACTATGATCCCCTGTGGCCGGCCTCGCCAGCAGTGAATGGAAACACGACTCTAGATGAGTCTTTTTCTTATAAAAGTAGAGCATGCGGGTGTAGAAACCCCACCGAATGCAAAAGAGAGTCAGTGGGGAAGTGAAGGTGGTTTGGGCAGCCCCCACCCCCAGAGGCCCCTACACACACACACACACACACACACACACACACACACGGGACCTTTTTGTTTGTGGAACCAGAAAAGTCGGGTTGGTGCAGCCTGAACTGCAGAATCCACACGCAGAGCTGAGGACTGAGTCTGATGGGCGCTTCGTTCCGGTGGCCAGTGATCTGAGAGACGGTGGGTCATGTACCCTAATTCCTTCTTACATCTCCTCTCAAGCCGCCTGTTTAAATTTTAATACATTTTTATTGCTTTCAGAGAGAAAGGGAGAGGGACAGAAACATCCATGATGAGAGAGAATCGCCGATCGGCTGCCTCCTGCACGCTCCCTTCTGGGGCTCAAACCCACAACCCGGGCATGTGTCCTGACCTGGAATGGAACCGTGACCTCTGGTTCCTAGATCGACGGTCAACCCCTGAGCCACGCCGGCCAGGCTTGGGGGTCTCTGACATTTGATGACTATTCATTCTTCCAGTGTATGAACGCCATGTATCCTTCCATTTACCGGGTCCTCTTTCTCGTCTCTCAGCGATGTTCCTAGTGGCGGGCACACATTCCGTTACGTTTGTCTCCAAGCATGGCATCGTTGTTAATCAGATGTTCAGATTCCAATCTTGGTGGGTTTTGTTTTGTGTTTAATATCGGCCTGCGTCCTGCGACCTTGCTAAGTAAACATAGGAGCTCACATAGCTTTCCAGTACGTTCCTGAGGACTTTCACATACACGATCACATTGTCTGCAGGAAGAAATATTTCTCCTTCCTTCCCATCTACACGCCTTCTATTTCTCTTTCCTGCCGTATTGCATTGGCGGAGACCTCCAGCGCGATGCTGAGCAGAGCAGCACACGGGGCCTCGTGCCTGGTTCCTGCGGTCTTTACCATGAAGTATGGGGTGAGCGGGGGCTCTTCCCAGAAGCCTCTGCAGATGTGGGGGTTCTTTTCCTGCGCGGTTCCCATGTCTCTGGACCCGGTGGTGCCCATGCACCAGCTTGTTACTTGAATCTTTACCCGCGAAGTGGGCTGCTTGCAGTCAGCCCACAGTCGGTCCTGGTTCTGTAGCCAGAGGACAATGTCTGCCTTTCACTGGCATATAGAACCCATTTGATGCCGTTTTCCATGCGGTTGGGTTTGGGTCTATCGTTTGCTAACTATGGGCTGGTCTTTATTCATGTTCCCTCCTCCTACCTTCTTTTTGATTGAGTATATTCTCATTTATTTTCTTACTGATCTCAGAGAAGAAGGGAGAGGGAGAGAGAGAGAAACATCAATGATGAGAATCACTGATCGGCTGCCTCAGCCTTTATTTTGCTTTCGTTTTCGACAAATCGTTTCATTGTGCATAAGAATTCTCAGTTGAAGCCGAAACCGGTTTGGCTCAGTGGATGGAGCGTGGGCCTGCGGACTCAAGGGTCCCGGGTTCGATTCCGGTCAAGGGCATGTGCCTGGGTTGCGGGCACGTCCCCAGTGGGAGATGTGCAGGAGGCAGCTGATCGATGTTTCTCTCTCATCGATGTTTCTAACTCTCTATCTCTCTCCCTTCCTCTCTGTAAAAAATCAGTGAAATATATTTAAAAAAAAAAAAAAAAAAAAAAGAATTCTCAGTTGAAATTTTATCGTTTTTTCTTTTAAGATGTTTTCCAATGACAGGCATTGTTTCAGGTGAACAAGTGGCTGGTGACTCTGATCACCGCTTCTTTGTACATAAAGAATGTGTTCTCTGCCCTGACCGGTGTGGCTCAGTGGATAGAGCGTCGGCCTGCGGACTCAAGGGTCCCAGGTTTGATTCCGATCAAGGGCATGTACCTTGGCTGCGGGCACATCCCCAGTAGGGGGCGTGCAGGAGGCAGCTGATCGATGTTTCTAACTATCTATCCCTCTCCCTTTCTCTTGGTAAAAAATCAATAAAATATATATTTTTTAAAAAAGAATGTGTTCCCTCAGACGATGGGAAGCTTACTGTCTTCCTGCATCTTGGCAGATTCACGATCCCCCCCCCACCCCTCCTCCCCCCGTGCAGTCCCTCTTCGGAGCGTCACAGCTGTTCCAGGTCGTGCACTTTGCTCCTTGGAGCTGGTTTCTGAGCGCTGAGAGCAGATCCGGATAAGCCTTTCCTTGGGGAGAGCGGAGCCGCCGACAGGTGTGGCCTGCAGCGTCTCTGCCAGACGCCCAGGTGGCCGTGAGGACGCGCCTCTGGCTGGCCAGGACTCAGCTGTCTCCCAGCCCCGCACTCCCGGCCTGCGCCTCGCCTGGTGCTTGGGGTTTTATGCTTTACACACAGGGCTTGTTTCTTATTCTTCCTGGTTTTATTTTAATATTTATTTTATTTTATTTTTTAAAATATATTTTTATTGATGTCAGAGAGGGAGAAGGAGAGACAGATAGAAACATCAATGATGAGAGAGAATCACGGACCGGCTGCCTCCTGCACGCCCCCTACTGGAGATTGAGCCCACAACCTAGGCATGTCCCCTTGACTGGAATCGAACCCGGGACCCTTCAGTCCGCAGGCCGATGCTCTATCCACTGAGCCAACTGGCCAGGGCTAGAAATATTTTTGTATTGGATTCAGAGAGGAAAGAAGAGATAGAAACATCACTGATGAGAGAGGCTCATGGACCGGCTGCCTCCAGCAAGCCCCCCGCTGGGCATGTGCCCTGAGCGGGAAGGGAACCGTGACCTTCTGGATCATCGGCCAACACTCAGCCGCCCAGCTCTGCCAGCTCCGTGACCTGGTTTTAGGGACAGATTCCTGAGGCGTGGCCTGCAGTGCCCTCTGTGCTGGAAGGCGGCTCCTGACCCCCTGCCTGCGCCCCAGCCCTGCCCTCTGGCGCCTGGACTCCACGTGTGCCCGCAGCTCCCAGGCGGCCTCCGCGCGGCCCCGGGTCTGGTCTCCGTGCTGCCAGGTCCTGACACCTGGTGGGTGCCTGGCTCCCGTGACCCAGGCCACGTCCGGGCTGTGTGGCTCCATCGACGACACTGGGTGTTTCCCTCCAGCAGCCTCTCCTCCCGTCAAGCCTCCGGGGCCCGCCGCACCCAGGTGGGTGTCTCCCAGCACGGAGTTCCCAGGCGGGACTTCCTGGTGACACTGGGTGGCTGACTCCCGGGATCTCCCATCTGACCTGTTTTCCTGGAAGGCGGCCCCGCCCCCCCTCGGTCAGGCCCGCCTGGTTCCCCACCTCCGGGTCCCGCTGGGCCGCGTGTGTCCATCTCGACGCCGACACTCCTTCCCAGAGCTTTCTCCTCCAGGCCTTTTCTTTCTTTCTTTAAATATATTTTATTGATTTTTTTACAGAGAGGAAGGGAGAGGGATAGAGAGTTAGAAACATCGATGGGAGAGAAACATTGATCAGCTGCCTCCTGCACACCCCCCACTGGGGATCGAGCCTGCAACCCGGGCCTGTGCCCTTGCCTGGAATCCAACCCGGGACCCTTCAGTCCGCAGGCCGACGCTCCATCCACTGAGCCAAACCGGTTAGCGCTGTTTTCTTTCTTTTAACCCTCACCCAAGCCACGCCCCCCACTGAGCCCCTGAGCCCCCCATTGCTTCTTAGAGAGAATGAGAGGGGGGGCAGCCCTCAGGTCCCTGAGTGCCTTCAACATGGAGCGGCGCCCCCCTTTCTTCTGGTTTCCTGCCTTTGACTTCGGAGGAGCGCAGGCCACTTAACTTGGGGGGTCGCTGAGTGGGGGTTTGGCTGGCCTTTCTCCACCGTGAGATTCAGGTCATCTGGTTCCTGGCGGTTGCTGCCCTCCGCACACAGGAGGCCTCCCCGAAACCACAGGAAACGCCTGGGGCGGGCCCACAGTTCCCAGACACCAACCCCGATAAGAGCGGTTTTGAGAAGCATGTCCGTCCGTCTGTCCATCTGCGCAGCCTCCAGCGGCAAGCGCTGGGCAACCTGGATGTGCCTGAAGCCCAGGCCCAAGCCGACAGCCCAGCACAGACACGTGTGAAGTGAGAGGCAAAAAGGGATGCGCTCAGTTTCCAAGAAGCAAAAGGTATGATGAGGGGCCAGGCTCCCGAACTATACTTTTTAAATGTAGTTTTACTAGAGGCCTGGTGCACAGATTCGTGCGCTGGTGGGTCCCTCGGCCAGGCTTGGGGGAATTGGGTCCAAACCAGCAGTCCGACATCCCCCGAGGGCTCCCAGAATGTGAGAGGGCACTCCGCAACGTTGCTGTCTCTCGGCAGCTCCTGCATTGAGCGTCTGCCCCGTGATGGTCAGTGTGTGGGATGGTCAGTGTGCGTGATGGTCAGTGTGCGTGATGCTCAGTGTGTGGGATGGTCAGTGTGCGGGATGGTCAGTGTGTGGGATGGTCAGTGTGCGTGATGCTCAGTGTGTGGGATGGTCAGTGTGCGTGATGCTCAGTGTGTGGGATGGTCAGTGTGCGGGACGGTCAGTGTGCGTGATGGTCAGTGTGTGGGATGGTCAGTGTGCGGGATGGTCAGTGTGCGGGATGGTCAGTGTGCGGGATGGTCAGTGTGTGGGATGGTCAGTGTGCGTGATGCTCAGTGTGTGGGATGGTCAGTGTGCGGGACGGTCAGTGTGCGTGATGGTCAGTGTGTGGGATGGTCAGTGTGCGGGATGGTCAGTGTGTGGGATGGTCAGTGTGCGTGATGGTCAGTGTGTGGGATGGTCAGTGTGCGTGATGCTCAGTGTGTGGGATGGTCAGTGTGCGGGATGGTCAGTGTGTGGGATGGTCAGTGTGCGGGATGGTCAGTGTGTGGGATGGTCAGTGTGCGGGACGGTCAGTGTGCGTGATGGTCAGTGTGCGTGGTGGTCAGTGTGCGTGATGGTCAGTGTGCATCATAGTTACCAGCCAGTTGGCTGGTCGGCTGATTGGCTGGTCACTTAGGCTTTTATATATATACTAGAGGCCTGGTGCACGAAATCGTGCACAGGGGGTGGAGGGGTGTCCCTCAGCCTGGCCTGTGCCCTCTCCAATCTGGGACCCCTTGGGGGATGTCCGATTGCCGGTTTAGGCCCATCCCATCAGGCCTAAACTGTCAATCAGACATCCCTCTCACAATCCGGGACCGCTGGCTAACTGCTCACCTGACTGCCTGCCTGATTGCCCCTAACCACTCTGCCTGGTGGCTTGATCATCCCCAACTGCTCCCCTGCTGGCCTGATTGTCCCCAACTGCCCCCAACGCCAGCCTGCTTGCCCCCAATTGCCCCGCCCCGCCTGATCGCCCACAACTGTGCCCCCTTGCCAGCCAGCTCGCCCCCGCTGCCCCCCTACCAGCCTGCTCACCCCCAACTGCCCCCCCCCCCCCGCCCCCCTGGCCTGCTCACCCCTAACTGCCTCTGCCTCGGCTCGCCACCATGGCTTTGTCTGGAAGGTCTCCGGTCTAATTAGCACATTAGTACAGATAGACTGATTTCAGAGAGGAAGGAAGAGGGAGAAGCAGCTTGTGACCATCCGGCCAGAATCCTCCGAGGCCCCATGACCATCACGGTCAATAACCACATCCTCATTCCCAGGCCTCACCCCCAGCCCTGGGGGGGGTCAGCGTCCCTCTCCTGGCACCTCCCTGGGCACAAGCGCTCATTTAAAGACATTGAGACTCGAGAGGCTGGCGTGCAAGGTCTGCCAGCATCTGAGAAACAGAGCAGGGGGGCGGGGGGGAGCTCAGAGGGGAGGGTGGGTCCTAAAGGGGCCCGGGGGCCTGGAAGGAGGGGGTGAGGAGCTCCCGGGCTCAGTCTAAGGGGATGTGGGTGCAAACAGCTCCCCAGGCAGAGGGGACACAGGTCACGGAGGCTCAGAGGGCTCTGGCCGCATGGGGAGAGGCTGCAGGGCAGCTCTCTGGGGTGCAGAGCGACAGGGGAGTGGGATGTGCTTTGGGGCCCAGCTCAGGCAGAGCAGTTCTCTGGCCTCCTCTCCCCCAAACTCTGAGAGCCCAGCCAGAGCCCTTTCCGCCATGGCCTGGGGGGGGGGGGGGGGGGGGGGGAGGGAGTTGGAGGAACTGCAAAACAGATCCGTTTCAGTTTCACATTCTCTTACGAAGCAGCCACCACTATGAGGTCGTCGAGAATGAGCCCGTCTGTCCCGCCGTCCGTTTGTCCCGCCCTCCGGAGTCCCGAGGCCGCGGTCAGGGAATGAGGGTCCCGGGGTGGACATGGAGCCTCTGCCCGGCTGGGGGCCACCCCCCTGCAGCCCGGCGCCCGCGGCTGACGCCCTGAGGCTGGTGAGTCGGGGATGGTGTCGCCCAGCAGCCCAGCGCCGGTGGGGGAGCCGGCCCTGCCCACAGCCCTGGCCGCTGGGACTGGGCCCAGGCAGGAGGCCACCCTCCAAGGACCCTCCTCTGTGGACCCCTGTCCCCGCCCCCCCATTCAGGGCGGAATCCTCCCCACCGCCCAGCCCGTCTGGGGGAGGAACTGGGTGTCTGTGCCTGGGAGGGAGGCTTCCTGTGCGTTTCCATCAGCTCCAGCGCCATCTGCTCCCAAGCCCGTGGTTACCACTCAGGAGCAGCTCTGACTGACAGGCCTCCCCTCCCCCTCCTCCTCCCCCTCCCCCACCTCCCTCTCCTTCTCCCCTTGGGGCTCCCCCTTCCCCTCAGCAGCCCCCTCCCTGTGACCCTGTCAGGCCAGAGACACCCCCTGACACACACCCCACACCTGTCCCTGCGCTGACCCTGTGGCTCCCAGGGCTCTGGGTCCAGCACAGGGAGCAGCGAGGCTGAGTTTGTGGGGTCAGAGCAGCCCTGGCCTTCCCGGGGGCGGGGCCTCACGCTCCAGCCCAGGGGGTCAGAGGTCACACACAGGGTGGTCCCAAACCCACGCTCTTAGGATCCTCAGTAGACAATCCTGTCCTGGGCCCCCTGCAGGGCATGGCCCATTTCCCAGAGGGTGAGACTGAGGCACAAGCAGCGGCTCTGCTCCAACACCCCCCCATCTCCCTTAGGCCCTGAGCCTCCTCCTTCTGAGAGCCCTGCCCTGCTCACTGGCGATGCCCTCGTGCAAAGAGGAGGAGTTCCCGACGGGGGCCATGTGCTGCCCCAAGTGCAGGCCAGGTGGGTGCAGCTCTGCAGGGCCCCTGGGGGACACCGGGGTCGGGGCTGTCCTGGGGGCAGGAATCCCCCCTCCCCTGGCCTGGAGCCCCTCTGCTCCAAGCACTCTTTCATGGGAGGCCTGAAGCCCCTGGGTACAGTGGGCACCCCCAGCCTCCCCGCCTCCCCAGACCCTCAGGTCACTGCTGGCGGGGGCCTGGGGTGGGCAGCCCATTTCAGGCCAGGAGAGGGGGTGTCAGAGCCAGGCCTCTGTGTCCCAGGAGGCCCCCAACTTCCAGGAAGTTCTCACTTCCTGCCAAGCGGGCTCACTGGCCTGGGGAACAGCCCTGGTGGGGTGACCCCTGGTGGGGGTGTCACACCTGCCAGGGCTCAGGGTCCGTCCTGTCCTGAGGGTGTGCCCTCTTGCCTGCAGGCTACCGGGTGAAGGAGGCCTGCGGGGAGTTCACGGGCACAATGTGTGTGGCCTGCACCCGGGGCACCTACACTGCCCACCTCAACGGCCTGTCCGAGTGTCTGCCGTGCCGCGTCAGTGACCCAGGTGAGACCAGGAGCCCCTTGGGACTGGCCTCTGCGTCCGGCAGCTCCGGCCTATGTTCCAGCTGAGCCTGGGCTTCGGCCGGCAGGGTCCAGGGGGAGCAGAGGGGCTGCACCCTGTCCCTGTGCCCTCCCCGGGCCTGCGGGCGCTGCCCAGCCCTCAGCGTGGTGTCTTCCTGGGACGGGCGCTCCCCCAGCCCTGGCAGGCCTCGCTGCTGCTCTGAGCTCCTTCTCTGGGTCCCAGGCCTGGGCCAGGTGACCAGACGGAACTGCTCCACCCGGACCAACACCGTGTGCGGCTGCAGGTGCGGCCACTTCTGTGAGCGACAGGACGGGGACTCCTGCGTCCAGTGCAGGCCCCACAGTGTCTGCCGCCCGGGCCAGAGGGTGCGGGAGACAGGTGAGCGCGGCGCCCCCTGAGGACACAGGCCCCGGACCCCGGCCTGAGGGGGACCCTAGGAGCCCTCTGCCCGACACTGTCGTTTCTCAGGCACCGAGTGGCAGGACACGCTGTGTGAAGACTGCCAGCCGGGCACCTTCTCTGCGGGGGGCACCCAGGCAGCCTGCACGCCCTGGACCAGGTAGGTGACCCGGGTCCCAGGAGGCGCTGCCAGGCCCCCTGGGAGATAAGGGCCCCCCAGCGGGGAGACGGTGACCCCCCAGCCACCCTGCTGACCCTGTGGCTCCCACACCGCTGTCTCCTCTGCCCAGGGCCCGGTCAGCACATCCCAGATGCGCGGCTCAGGGCGCTGCAACCAGAGACCCACCCTGTGTTTCGCGGTGTCCCCAGGTGTCAGGCTGAGGGGTCCTGCCATTCGGAGTCAGGGGTGCACACACGAGGCTCCAGAGTGAGGAGTCCCCTCCCCCGGAAGCAGAAACCGCCGTGTCCACCCCCCCTCCTTCCTGCTGTGACCTGGCCGCTTAGTCTCTGGCATGACTGCCACACGGAGGCCCTGGGTCCTGTGTCTCCATCCTCCCCACCCCTTCTATCCCTCCCCAATGTCTGTCCCTCTGTCTCCACCCTCCTCTCCTATACATCCTCCCCCCTCCCCGTCCCCACGTCTGTCCCTCTGTCTGGGGCACTGGCTTTCACGGTCCATTCCTGACACCAGCTCTGCCTTCACCCCTGGCATCTCCTTCGCTGTCCCTCTCTGGTGTCCAGTGTCCTGTACCAGGTTGTCCTGCCCCTTCCTCCCCTCCCTCCGTGTCCCCGTGGCTGTGGGACAGGGAGAGTCAGTCGGACCTGAGTTCCCCCCAGAGCCCCCTTCCCCGGGCCCACCCCAGGCAGCAGCCTCCCCCTCTGTGCGCCAGGCTGCGCAGGGGACGCTCGAATGCTGATGGTCTTAATCCAGCAGCTCGAAGGGTTCATGAATCTGGAGAAGGTGCTGCGTGTAAATGAATAAAGAGTCTGGAGACGAAACATGATTTTGGAAGGCATTTTGGGGCCAGAGAAGACTTAGCTAGAGGAACCAAGTTCTCCTTGTCTCAGGACCCCTTGCTATTTATTAACACAGTTTGCCCTGAGGTGAGGTAGATACACATCAAAGGCCAGGGCTAGTACACAGAGTCCATTGACAGATTGGGGGAACTGCCTACGGCTGTCCAGGTGTTTGGCCAGCAGGAGGCAGTAACGTACATTGAAATGCCCTCAGCTGCCTGGGAGCCAGCAATCCTTTCTGCATCCTGTTCAGGTTTGGGACATGCCCTCAGCCCCCTCCCAATGACTCAGCCCAGCTGAGGATGACCTGCTGGTATCAGCTTCCGGCAGCGCTCAGGGTCTGGGGGGTCAGGGTGACCGCCCTTCACGCTGCCCACGGGCCCCTCCTCCCCCAGGTGCAGTGGCCCATTTGCCTGGGAAGCGACTCCTGGGACCAACAGCTCAGACGTGACATGCTCCTCCGGGCCCCGTCACCATCATCATCGTCAGCGTCATCCTCGTCATCGCTGTCATTTCTGTGCCACTTGTGCTCAGGGCCATCAGGAACAGAAGGTCACGTGGTGAGCAGGAGCCCCTGGTCCCGTCAGGGCTCAGGTCCCAGCTCTCTCATCCCAGACACCGCTCTGGCTCTGTCCCCCACATAGAGAGGCGGCCGGGGTGCCCGGGGGCGGGACTTCCTGTCTGAGGAGCCTGGTGCCCCCGGTGCCCACGCAGCACCAGGGCCTGAGCTCCCACCTGCCCTCAGCGGACGGAGGAGCACAGGGCGCCCATGAGCAGCGGGAGGCCCCGTCATGCCCCCCTCCCCTGTCCCTGCCCAGGGCGCTCTGTGTGCCCAGAGCCCGAGGGGGGGCCCTGAGCAGAGAGAGGCTCAGGGCTGTGGGCGAGGCCGCGCCCTGTCCTCACCCAGGAGGTGCCCGGCCCAGGGCCCGGCTCTGAGCAGCGGGGGGGTCCCTCCTCCCGGCTCCTGGCAGCCGCTCCCCTGGGGGGCTCAGCCCTCCCTGTGGACGGTCCACGGGGCTGAGGTGGGGCCGGGTTGGCAGCAGGGGAGGTGGCAGGGCCCAAGTCCTTCCCCGTCTCCCGGCCCCGGGGACAGGCCAACAAGGAGCCCGTGCTTGGGTCCTGCTGCCTCTGAGCGGGTCGGTCTCGGAGGTTCCCAGTGAGCAGCAGGCCCCGTAGTCCCCGGTCGGGCGGCCCCTTCCTGACGGGGCATCTCTGTTTTGCACGAAAATTCTCCTCTCCTCAGGAATTGCTGTCTGTCCCCAACCTGCCAGTGAGGCTGCTGGCTGGGGGTGGGGAGGGCTGGTCCCTGCGGGGCTGAGTCCTCCGTGGACGCTGTGCTAAGTCAGGGAGGGAGGCCCCGCTCCTGCCCTTGGGGGTGGCTGACCCCGAGCATCGGACCAGGCGGGAGCGGCCCCTGGTCTTCACGCCGAGTGTCCCTCGCAGGGGACAGCGGAGCTGGCAGAAAGGAACAGGCGTCGGGACCTGCAGGCCTCCCGGGTCCAGCCAGACGTCACCATGGAGCCCGTGGAGGAGACAGCATCCCTGTTCCCTCAGAGGGACCCGCCACCTGACACATGGCTGCGGGATTCAGGTTCCTGAGCCATCTCCGCGAGGCTGCGGGCAGCGGCCAGGCCCCCAAGGACCAGCTATGGGGTCAGAGGAGCCGCGGGACCTTCTCCTGGAGGCCAGCCCGCACCTGCCTGAGGAGGAGCCCACCCGCCGCCCGGGCCCTGAGCTCAGCTGCAGGACGGCCCTCAGCCTCCTCCTGGGCTGGGACTGGGACGGGGTCATGTCTACGCATCACATGACTCACAGTCTGGGAAGCCATTTCCAACTGGCCATTTTATATGTCTTATATTTTTTATTATCATCTATACCAGTGATGGCGAACCTTTTGAGCTTGGCGTGTCAGCATTTTGAAAAACCCTAACTTAACTCTGGTTCCATGTCACATAGAGAAATTTTTTGATATTTGCAACGATGGTAAAACAAAGATCTATATTTTTGATACTTATTTTATATATTTAAATGCCATTTAAGAAAGAAAAATCAACCAAAAAACTGAGTTCGCGTGTCACCTCTGACACGCATGTCATAGGTTCACCATCACTGATCTATAGTATAAAACCCAGTGGCCCTTCAACAAATCCACAAACGCTAAGTGCTGGAGAGGATGTGGAGAAAAAGGAACACTCATGCAGTGCTGCTGGGAATGCAGACTGGTGCAGCCACAATGGAAGACAGTATGTCGTTTCCTCAAAAACTAAAAATGGAACTCCCATTTGACCCTGTGACCCCACTTCTAGGAATATATCCCAAGAAAACAGAAACACCAATCAGAAAGGATATATGCACCCCTATGTTCATAGCAGCACAATTCACCATAGCTAAGATCTGGAAACAGCCTAAGTGCCCATCAGCAGATGAATGGATTAGAAAACTGTGGTACATCTACACGATGGAATACTATGCTGCTGTAAAAAAGAAGGAATTCTTACCATTTGCAACAGCATGGATGGAACTGGAGAGCATTATGCTAAGTGAAATAAGCCAGTCAATGAAGGAAAAATACCACATGATCTCACTCATTTATGGATAATTAAGACCATTGTAAACTGATGAACAAAAATAGACACAGCCCTAACCGGTTTGGCTCAGTGGCTAGAGCGTCAGCCTGCGGACGCAAGGGTCCCGGGTTCGATTCCGGTCAAGGGCATGTACCTTGGTTGTGGGCACATCCCCAGTGGGGAGTGTGCAGGAGGCAGCTGATCGATGTTTCTCTCTCACTGATGTTTCTAATTCCCTATCCCTCTCCCTTCCTCCCTGTAAAAACTCTATAAAATATATTTAAAAAAAAATAGATACAGAGGCAGAGCAGCCTCGAACAGACTGTCAAACTACAGCGGGAAGGCCGGGGAGGGTTGGGGGGCCGGAGTGGGGGGGGTAAGAGATCAACCAAAGGACTTGTATGCGTGCATATGAGCATAACAAATGGACACAACACACTGGGGGGTAGGGGAGGCCAGTGGAATGTCAAGGGCGGGGAAAAAAAGGAGACATATATAATACTCTTTGTAATACTTTCAGCAATAAAACAATTAAAAACAAACAAACAAAAAAAAACCAGTGGCCCTAACGCGGTAAGGACCAAAGATCAGTCACCAGGGGGCTGCCTGTGCAGCAGTGAGGTGCATCGGGTGGGCGGGGACTTGACTCTGAGTCCCGCGGGGTCTGGGGTCCTGGGTCGCGTGCAATTTTGCACGCTGGGTCACTTCCCGGGATCCAGCCCCAGCGGTCCAGGAGTTCCCGAAGGTGTGGACGGCGTCGGCGAAGAAGGAAGGACACGGAGACAGCGTTCAGATGATCAGCGTAGTCAGGTTCTGTCTTTATTGCCCTGTTACCACAGACTTTGTACTATTGGATTCCACAAGCACGCGTCTCTAGTTACATCACGGTATGTTTTGGGTCATACAGTTTCTTGTTTTATGTTTGCAGTTTCTTACCTGGCCTTTGCTAAAGTCTTCTTTCTGGTTAGCTCTGCTGGCTTGGATCTTATCTACGGTCTGTGTTTCGACATTCCATTCTGAAGGTAGTCTCTGTGTTCCATGATAAGGGCTAGTTTGTTCTTTCTATTCTGAGGTTGCTGTTCCATTGCTCCACTGTGAAGCCATGAGGAGAAACGGAAGGCGGTTTCCTATTCTATGGCCTAAGCCAAGGTTCTTAGCTTAAGCGTGACTGTTCTTGGCTGTGGTGATGAACTAACTACATGCCTGGCGCTTAGTTGACGTCTGCTTGCACAGCTCGCCTGAGATTTCTAGGGAAGGAGCTGCCTGCATTGTCTGCAGCGGTATTTCTGTAGCTGTTTGACGGTTGTCCTTAGCCTTGCTGGTGGTCTTCCCGGCGTCGGCGGGTGTTTGGGGGTCTAGGCTTTGGTACTTTCTCTGGTGGGTAGACCCCTGGGGATGTGGGCCTAGCACAGTGATGGTGAACCTATGGCACGTGTGTCAGATGTGGCATTCGAACTCATTTTTTTGGTTGATTTTTCTTTGTTAAATGGCATTTAAATATCCTATCTAATAAAAGAGAAATGTGGTAATTAGCGTACGACTGCTACACTTCCCACTGGCTAATCAGGGTGATATGCAAACTAACTGCCAGCCAAGATGGCAGCCGGCAGCCAGGCAGCTTAAAGCTAACATGAGGCTTGCTTGCTTCAGTGACAGAGGAATCCAACGTTCCCCTCCTGCTGCTGCCGGCCTCTGAGCTTGCAGTTTTAAACATTTTGTTACAAATATAGAAGCTAAACAAAACCCCAGAAACCTGCTTTCAGCCAGCTGGGATCTCAGAGCTGGAGTTGATACAGTGTTTTGATTACAGAACCCAAACAAACCAGATACCTGCTTTCAGCAGCAGAGGCCTCAGAGCTGGAGCCAGAGCTAAAGCTGGCCCAGAATAAAAAAAAAAAAAAAGAAAAAAAGGAGCAGTTGGGAGCTTCAGTCCCAGCCTGAAAACAGCCCTCAGCCCCTCACCCAGACTGGCCAGTGAGGACCCCAGTGGGGACCCCCACCCTAATCCAGGACACCCTTCAGGGCAAACCAGCCGGCCCCCACCCATGCACCAGGCCTCTATCCTATATAGTAAAAGGGTAATATGCCTCCCAGCACCGGGATCAGCGGAGCCAAGAGGCCTCCCGGCACCGGGATCAGCATGACAGGGGGCAGCACCCAAAACCCCTGATCGCCCTGTGGCTCTGTGTGTGACAGGGTGCGGCGCCCCAACCCCCCCCCCCCCCCCCGGGCCCTGCTCTGTGTGTGACAGGTAGAGCCATAACCTTACCATCGTCCCTGCCCTGAGTATGAGAGTGGCGGCGCCCCAACCTCTGATCGGCCCTGCTCTGTGGGTGATAGAGGGCGGCGCCCCAACCCCCTGATCCGCCCTGCTCTGTGTGTGACAGTGGACGGTGCCCCAACTCCCCTATTGGCCCTACTCTGTGAGTGACAGGGGGGAGCTCCTCAACCCCCTGATCGGCCCTGCTCTGTGCGTGACAGGGGGGAGCTCCCCAACCCCCTGATCCGCCCTGCTCTGTGTGTGACAGTGGACGGTGCCCCAACTCCCCTATTGGCCCTACTCTGTGAGTGACAGGGTAAGGAGCCCCAACCCCCCTGATGGGCCCTGCTGTGTGCGTGACAGGGGGCAGCGCCCCAACCCCCTGATCGGCCCTGCTCTGTGTGTGACGGGGTGGCGCCGCAACCTCCCCATTGACCCTGTCTTGAGTGTGACAGGGGGCGGTGCCCAAACCCCCCAATTGGCCCTACCCTGAGCATGACTGAGGGTGGCATCGCAACCTCCCAATCCACCCTGCTCTGAGGCCGACCAGGGGCTGCACCTAGGGATTGGGCCTGCCCTCTGCCACCCGGGAGCAGGCCTAAGCCAGCAGGTCAGTCGTTATCTCCCGAGGGGTCCCAGACTGCGAGAGGGCACAGGCTGGGCTGAGGGAACCCCCTTCCCCCCCCCCCAAGTGCACAAATTTTTGTGTACCGGGCCTCTAGTATAAAATAAATATCAAAAATATACGTCTTTGTTTTACTATGGTTGCAAATATCAAAAAATTTCTATATGTGACACAGCACCAGAGTGAAGTTAGGGTTTTTCAAAATGCTGGCACACCGAGCTCAAAAGGTTCGCCATCACTGGCCTAGCAAGTCCTAAATTTGTTGTCAACATCTCAGTCTGAGTTCATCGTAAGTGGTACACTGTATTTCTGTAATACCAGAGGGTTTGATTTTTCCCTTCCCTAGTCCTGCTAATCCCTAACTCCAGGGCAGAGATGGCGAACCTTTGGAGCTCGGCGTGCCAGCATTTTGAAAAACCCTAACTTAACCGCCCAGGGCCCTCTGGGCCTGTGTGTGGGTGGAGCGGGGCCCTGAGGGGTGGGGGCGGCTGGGGACTGTTGGGACCTGCTGTCTCAGGCCGTTGGGCTGTGCTCAGAGGCGACACCGGCCGGCAGAGCGAACACGTCTCACTGTGGAAGCCACACCTTCCTGGTGGAAACGGGAGCAGCTCCATCGTGGTGGCCGCGGTCACAAGCACACAAGCTTCGGGACCTGCCGCCTCCACCAGCCGGGCTCCTGGACAGGCCGCTGCCTCTGGCGGGCGAAGCAGGACTCCGGCTCCCACCTGTGGCTCTGGCGCCGCTGCTCCCCAAGCGCCTCCAGACCCGCTGGGCAGGGAGGCTGGGCGGCTCTGCTTCATGGGAGGGCAGCCCCCACCCCCTCCAGACCTACCCCACCGACAAGGAGCGGGGACCCTCGTCCCCACGGGGGTCGGGCACTGGTCCAGGCGCTGGGGCTGATGGTGACTCGGCTGCCCAACCTCACACCCTCTCACCGGGAGGAGGCCCTGTGCCGGCCGAGGGGGCTGGGCAGGTGGCCATGGACGTGAACGGGTGGGACCACGAGGGGTCCCTGGGGCTCAGGCACAGGGAGTGGGAAGAGGGGTGCTGGGCTGTGAGCCCCGCCCGTGGACATCAGGACCCATCCCCACGCCCCGTCCCGGCCCAGCAGCCCTTGTCCGAGGAGCCTGCTGGTGGCCATGGAGGACGGAGCTGGGAGAGCTGGGAGTCCAGAGAGTGCGGTCAGCGGGGCCCAGTGTCCCTGGGACGTCGGTGCTTCGAGGCCTTCCCAGCGCCCAGGGCAGGGGATCGCATCGCAGGCCTCTGAGGGCGGGCGGTCCTGGGGGCAACTCGGGGCGATTTGGCACCAACATGAGCGACAGCCAGAGCCCACGGCATAAAGTAAGACCATGAGGCCGCCGGGACGCACATGAGCGGGGAGGGCGCCTCCTCCAGGGCAGAGAGGGACCTGCATGGCCCTGGGCCTCCCACCCCCACGGCTCAGGCGGGGTCACCAGTGGGTGAGACTCACCAGAAACAGGATCTGAGCTGCTCTCCGCGCAAACTGTCCCCCAACAAAATGCTTTAAGGTGACGCCTCAGTGTGTGCGGCTCACTCTCAGATCACAGTCTCTCATCAAACCGCACACATCGCGGCAGAATTGGTCCGCACAGAACTTATAGCTTTTCCTGCACAGCCGCTGAGATGGTCCCAGGCCTCTGGCAGTGAGAGGAGGCCTTAGGGCGAAATGCTCAGAGCTGCCGCGAGGACTCTTCAGGGTCTGGGAAGGGGCTGCGGGTAAAGGAATAACACCGGACGGAAGATAAATCCGGGGGCATTTGGGGAGCCCGGCGGGGACTGAGCTCTCGGGACTAAGCTCCCCGAATCTCGGGACCCACGGCTTTTATTCACTGGAAAACACATTGGCCTTCAGGACAGCAAATATACACGTCAAAGGTCGGGTTTGGTCAACAGTGAAGGGTTAGGGGAATGGCCTCCGGTAACCCACCAGCAAAAATTATGTGTAGGTTTCAAGTTCTGCTGAATACAGACGCCCTTATCAGGACTTCTCCCTTTCGTTATGACTCAGAGCGGAAGTCAGGCAGCCTGTGTCTTCAGAGTGTGATTCCAGCCCCAACTGCAGGCGGTTTGAGGCTTCCTGTGTGGGTGGAACTGTGGGTAACAGTGTAACAGTGGCTCCAGGACCACCCACCCCCCTGTACAGAGCGGAGGCCGCCGCCCCTGGTCCATCCCCACGTGACGCTGGCGGTGCTGTCTGTTCCCTGCGCTGAGCTCACCTCCCGGCCCCCCTTCATTTCACAGGGGGCGTCTGTCTTTCTCTTCATTTTCTCTGTAAATCCTCACCCGAGGGTTTTCCCACGGGTTTAGGGGGCGTGGGAGGGGGGGAGGGAGGAGAGAGAAACAGGGGGTGTTGTGCCCAGATTTCAAGGTTCCCAGGACCCCCAGGGAGCCCGTCAGTCCGATGCAAAAGCAAAGAGTCCTTCATTTCGAACTAGTTCGGCTCCCCAACCACACTCACCGATACAACGGTAAGCTCCAGTGGCCGAAAGAGAGCGAGGCCTGATGGGATTGTGGGTTTTATAGTAAGGGTAGGGGAGGGGACTGTGGGCCCCGCGATTGGCCAGGCGCCAGTCGGGTCTTGTTACACAGGATGTGGTCATCTCTCTGGCGTGCACGTCCCTTGATTGTCATTGGTTAGTTTAAAGAAATCCTGGGCGTGGCCAGCAGGGGCCTGGGCTTCCGGGAAGAAGGCACTCTCCTGAGCACATGGCAGGCGCCCCAAAAATGGAGGACCCAGGGCGAGATGGAGGGCGCAGTCCTAGCCCCCCCCCCCCCCCCGCAGGGCGAGCTGAGCCCGGGCTCCAGGGGCCAGTCCGGTTACTGGGGGTCCAGCAGATCGACCAGTTCCAGCCCAGACAGGAAGTCCATGTCCTCCATCTCGTTCCTGGGGCGCCGGCGATCGCCTCCTCCTCCATCTCCTTGGGCAAGGGCACACGCCCTGCCCTGCCGCCGCCGGGGGCCGCGGGGGGGGGGGGGGGGGGTGGCAGCCTGCGCCGGGCTCCCGCCGTGGGCTGGGGAGTCGGTGCCCGAGGCTGCCCGCAGCGTGGTCATGCCCCGCGACGACTCGCCCTTTCAGGGGGAGAGGCCTGGACGGGCTGCCTCCTGCACGCACCCGGCGGGGATGGGATCCGCCTGCACCCAGGTGGGTGCCCGGGGTCAGGGTGACGCGCTCACCACTGAGCCACCGGCCAGGGCGCACGTTTGCGTTTCTCACGCCCCTGCCTGTAGGCCCCGGAATCCCGCTGCCCCGGGGAGGCCCCTGGAGGGCGCTGCCAACGCCGAGGCCCCTGGAGGGCCTGCCCCCCCTTCCGGTCCTTCTCTGTGTTTACTGTTAAACGTTTTCTTCTCCCCCTTGCGTCCCCTGAACCGCGCCGGGAAGGCGGCACTGGCGGCGGGCAGCGGAGTCTTTCGTGGGTGAAGGGCCCCGCGCGGCGGAGAAAGCGCTGCAGCCGCAGGAGCTTCAGCTGGAACTGGGGCGGGGGGGGGGGGGGTGCGCGCGCAGCTCGGCTGAGCCCCCCTCTCAAACCGCCCGCCCCCCGCGACCCCGAGGCCCTGTGGCGCTCGCGCGGGCCACACCGCCAGTGCCCGCCCCGCCTCGACCTCTTCCCGCCAGAGCACCGCTGGGCCGGGCACCGGAAACCCGCCACTGCCTGGCGCCCAGCAGCTCCCGGGGCGGGAGGGGGTCCGGGCGGGAGGGAGGCGGTCCCGGCGGGTGGCGGTCCCGGCGGGTGGCGGTCCGGGCGGGAGGGGGTCCGGGCGGAGGGGGCCGGGGCGGGAGGCGGCCGGGGCGGGGCTGCCTGCGGGGTGGCCTCAGGGTCCCCAGGGACCAGACGGCCGGTGCCTCCGGGGCGGGTGGCCAGGCCCTGCCTGCAGCAGCTTCTAGACCCGGGCGCGCCCCCCGGTGCCCGCGCTGCAGCCCTTCCCGCTCCGGGAGGAGCCGCCTGGCCCAGCTCCGTGCGGCCCGCGTGGCTCCTGCGCCCTCAGCCCCGCAGCGGCGGCCCAGTCCCAGCCCCGGCCCTGCTGCCCCGCCCGCTGTGGACGGACCATGTGGTCCCACAGGTGGCCCTGCCCTGAGCCAGGACCAGAGTCTTTACTGTACCAGCTGCCCCCCCTTCACACCCCCCCCTCCCCTAGTCCAGGTGAGTCCTGCTCCGCCCGCACACCTGTCACCTCGGGGCTCAGCCTTCCGCTCACAGTGGGCACGCTCAGCCCTGCCCTGCCCGGCCCTGGGTGGGCGAGTGGGCACCCCGGCTGGTCAGGAGGGGGAGCCGGGTGCTGGGGGAGCCTGGGGCGCACACCTGGGCCTCTATTCCCAGAGGGCAAGGGGTTCCAGCAGGAGCTGAGCTCCGGCCCGAGGGAGGGGAGCCCGGGCCCCTGCTGGTCCCCTCGCTGCTGTCCCCTCGCTGGGCGGGCTCTGCTGGCACCACCACCGCAGACGCGCCTGGGAAGGGGCCGGAGCTGATGGTCGGCGGAGTCAGTGGCGTCGGCAGAGCCTCGTCCTGGAAACACACGAGCCGGAGGCAGGTCCCAGGTTTCTGCAGAGGGAGTCCCTTCAGGGCCCTGGGTTCCTGTGCCCGTGTCCCTCCTGCCATGGCGCTTCCCTAACTCCCGCCGAGGGGCCTGTGCCGCCTCCGCAGTGAGAGCAGGAGGCGGAGGAGAAGGCCCAGGCCTCTGAGGGTCAGAGCTGAGGGTTTGGTCTGAGCCCCGTTTGCACCCGGAGCCCTGGGCCGGGCCCTGTCTCCCTGAGTCCCCACTTCCTGTCTGTGCAATGGGGGCAGGAATGACCCAGCCCGCCCCCTGCAGGCAGGTGGGTGTCAGTGCACATGGTGGGGAGCCCCTCCAGGTGCTCAGGGGTGACAGTGCCCCTCCTGCACCCCCAGGGGCCCGGAGTTCCCATGAGAGGCTCACTCTGGAATGTGTGGGTGCAAACAGCTCCCCAGGCAGAGGGGACACAGTCACTGAGGCTCAGAGGGCTCTGCCCGCATGGGGAGAGGCTGCAGGTCAGCTCTCTGGGGGGCAGGGCGACAGGGAGTGAGATGCGCTTTGGGGGGTGCCCACTTCTATGGGAACTGGGGGGGTGGGGGCGGGGGAGGCGGCTCCTGGACCCGAGAGGGGACAGAACTGTCTGCGGAGCTGGGCCTGCCCCTCCTTGTCAGTGAACCCTTCAGGCCGGTGTGAACCCTCCTGTGTGAGGGTTGCGCTGCCGGGGGCGGGGCGGGTCCGCCTCCTGTTAGCGGATTGGCTGGGTCCGCGGGGGGCGGGCCCTACTGTGTTTAGACCGCATGGGTGGGGTGGCGGGAGCATAAATGCAACGGATGCGTTTGGGCTTCACTCTCTGGTTGGGAGCAGCCTCGCAGCTGAAGTCTGAATGAGCCCGTCTGTCCCGCCGTCCGTCTGTCCTGCCGGCCGGAGTCCCGAGGCCGCGGTCATGGAAAGAGGGTCCGGGGCGGACATGGAGCCTCTGCCCGGCTGGGGGCCGCCCCCCTGCAGCTCGGCGCCCGCGGCCGACGCCCTGAGGCTGGTGAGTCGGGGACAGTGTCGCCCAGCAGCCCAGCGCCGGTGGGGGAGCCGGCCCTGCCCACAGCCCTGGCCGCTGGGACTGGGCCCAGGCAGGAGGCCACCCCTCCGAGGACTCTCCTCTGGGGACCCCTGTCCCCCCCATTCAGGGCGGAATCCTCCCCACCGCCCGGCCCGTCTGGGGGAGGAACTGGTGTCTGTGCTGGGAGGGAGGCTTCCTGTGCGTTTCCATCAGCTCCAGAGCCGTCAGCTCCTAAGATTGTGGCTACCACTCAGGAGCAGCTCTGACTGACAGGCCTTCCGTCCCGCTCCACTTTCCCTCCTCCGCCTCCTCCTCCGCCTCCCGCCTCCCCCATCGGCCTCAACGCCCTGGTCTGTGCCCCTGTCTGTCCGGAGAGCCCCTCTTCCTCTCGTGACCTGTCAGGCCCGAGGGCCGCCGCGCCAGCTGGTCCTCACACCAATAAACCAACCCCCACCTGCGGCAGCCAATCCTCAGACAGGAAGGCCCACCCCCCCACCTGCGGCAGCCAATCCTCACACGGGAATGCCCACCCCCCCCCCCCCGCCTGCGCCAGCCAATCCTCAAACAGGAAGGCCCACCCCCCCCCACCTGCGGCAGCCAATCCTCACACGGGAATGCCCACCACCCCCCCCCCGCTGCGCCAGCCAATCCTCAGACAGGAAGGCCCACCCCCCCCCACCTGCGCCAGCCAATCCTCGCACAGGCCTGAAGGGCTCACCGCCCAGGAGGGAGGCGCAGGTCCCAGCTCCACAGACAGTTCTGTCCCTCCTCCTGTCCGGGAGCCGCCTCCCCTCCCGCACCCACCAAGCCCCAGGCGCGAGTTTCCATAGAAGTGGGCGCCCCCCAAAGGGCAGAGCTCTCCCTGCCCTGACCCTGTGGCTCCAGGGCTCGGGGTGCAGCACGGGGAGCAGCCAGGCTGAGTTCGTTGGGTCAGAGCAGCCCTGGCCTTCCCAGGGACGGGGCCCACTCTCCTCAGCCCCGGGGGTCAGAGGTCACACACAGGGTGGTCCCAAACCCACGCTCTTAGGATCCTCAGTGGACAGTCCTGTCCTGGGCCCCCTGCAGGGCATGGCCCATTTCCCAGAGGGTGAGACTGGGGCCCAGGCAGCGGCTCTGCTCCAACGCCCCCCCCATCTCCCTTAGGCCCTGAGCCTCCTCCTTCTGACAGCCCGGCCCTGCGCACTGGGGATGCCCTCGTGCAAAGAGGAGGAGTTCCCGACGGGGACCTTGTGCTGCCCCAAGTGCAGGCCAGGTGGGTGCAGCTCTGCAGGGCCCCTGGGGGGCGGGGGGCGGGGCTGTGCTGGGGGCAGGCATCCCCCCTCCCCTGGCCTGGAGCCCCTCTGCTCCCAGCACCCCTTCATGGGAGGCCTGAAGCCCCTGGGCACAGAGGGCACCCTTTCCACCCCCAGACCCTCAGCTCAGTGCCCAGGGCGGGGCTGGGGGTGGGGTGCAGCACATTTCAGACCAGGGGAGGGGCCTCAGAGCCAGGCCTCTGTGTCCCAGGAGGCCCCCAACTTCCAGAAAGTTCTCACTTCCTGCAAAGCGGGCTCACTGGCCTGGGGAACAGCCCAGGTGGGGTGACTCCTGGGGGGTGTCACAACTGCCCAGGCTCCCGGGGGCGACCTGCCCTGAGTGTCTGCCCACTTGGCTGCAGGCTCCCGGGTGCAGGAGGCCTGCGGGGAGCTCAGGACCACAGTGTGTGCGCCCTGCACCCGGGGCACCTACACGCCCCACCTCAACGGCCTGCCCGAGTGTCTGCCGTGCCGCCTCTGTGACCCAGGTGAGACCAGGAGCCCCTTGGGACTGGCCTCTGCGTCCGGCAGCTCCGGCCTATGTTGCGGCTGAGCCTGGGCTGAGGCCGGCAGGGTCCAGGGGGAGCAGAGGGGGCGCACCCTGTCCCCGTGCCCTCCCCAGGCCTGCGGGCCCTGCCCAGCCCTCAGCGTGATGTCGTCCCGGGATGGGCTCTCCCCCAGTCCTGGCAGGCCTCGCTGCTGCTCTGAGCTCCTCCTCTGGGTCCAAGGCCTGGGCCAGGAGACCAGACGGAACTGCTCCACCCGGACTGACACCGTGTGCGGCTGCGGGCGTGGCCACGTCTGTGTGGGACAGGACGGGGACTCCTGCGTCCAGTGCCGGCCCCACAGTGTCTGCCGCCCGGGCCAGAGGGTGCGGGAGACAGGTGAGCGCGGCTCCCCCTGAGGACACAGGCCCCAACCCAGGCCTGAGGGGGTCCCCGAGGAGCCCTCTGCCCGACACTGTCGTTTCTCAGGCACCGAGTGGCAGGACACGCTGTGTGAAGACTGCCAGCCGGGCACCTTCTCTGCGGGGGGCACCCAGGCAGCCTGCACGCCCTGGACCAGGTAGGTGACCCGGGTCCCAGGAGGCGCTGCCAGGGCCCCCTGGGTAGTTAAGGGCCCCCCAGAGGGGAGACGGTGACCTTTCAGCCACCCCGCTCACCCTGTGGCTCCCACACGGCTGTCAACTCTGCCCAGGGCCAAGTCAGCACATCCCAGATGCGGGGCTCAGGGCGCTGCGGCCCGAGACCCACCCTGTGTTCCGGGGTGCCCCCAGGTGTCAGGGCTGAGGGGTTCTGCCATTCGGAGTCAGGGGTGCACACGTGAGGCTCCAGAGTGAGGAGTCCACTCCTCCGGAAACGGGAACCCCAGTGCCCACTTTAGCTGCCTCTACCCCCTGCCCTCCCGCCCCCCCTCCTTGTTCCAGCTGTGAGCTGGGTTCTTAGTCTCTGGCGTGACTGCCACACAGAGGCTCTGGGTCCTGTGTGTCCATCCTCCCCCCCAGGTGTCCCAGGTCTGTTCCTCTGTCTCCATCCTCCCCACCCCTGTCTGGGGCACTGGCTTTCACAGTCTATTCCTGACACCAGCTCTGCCCTCACCCCTGGCATCTCCTTCGCTGTCCCTCTCTGGTGTCCAGTGTCCCTGTCCCCAGGTTGTCCTGCTCATTCTCCGCCCCCCTCCGTGTCCCCGTGGCTGTGGGACAGGGAGAGTCAGACAGACGTGAGTTCCCCCCATTGCCCCCCTCCCCGGCCCCACCCCAGGCAGCAGCCTTCCCCTCTGTGCGCCAGGCTGCACAGGGGACGCTCGAGGTCGGGGTGAGTGCCAGGCACCGAGGTGCCCCTGCCCGTTGCCCACGGGCCCCCCTCCTCCACCAGGTGCAGTGGCCCATTTGCCAGGGAAGCGACACCTGGGACCAGCCGCTCAGATGTGACATGCGACTCCAGGAGCGCCATCATCGTCATCATCCTCGTCATCGCTGTCATTTCTGTGCCACTTGTGCTCAGGGCCATCAGGAAGAGAACGTCACGGGGTGAGCAGGAGCCCCTGGTCCTGTCAGGGCTCAGGTCCCAGCTCTCTCATCCCAGACACCGCTCTGGCTCTGTCCCCCAAATAGAGAGGCGGCCTGGGGTGCCCGGGGGCGGGACTTCCTGTCTGAGGAGCCTGGTGCCCACACCACCCCCACCATCCCCAGGTACCCAACCAGCACCAGGGCCTGAGCTCCCCCGTCAGCAGACGGAGGAGCACGGGGCACCCGAGAGCAGCGGGAGGCCCCATCATGCCTCCCTCCCCTGTCCCTGCCCAGGGCGCTCTGTGTGCCCAGAGCCAGGGGGGGCCCTGAGCAGAGAGAGGCTCAGGGCTGTGGGCGGGTCCCTCCTCCCGGCTCCTGGCAGCCGCTCCCCTGGGGGCTCAGCCCTCCCTGTGGACAGACCACGGGGCTGAGGTGGGGTCGGGTTGGCAGCAGGGGAGGTGGCAGGGCCCGCGTCCTTCCCCGTCTCCCTGCACGGGGACAGGCCCGACCAGGAGCCCGTGCTTGGGTCCTGCTGCCTCTGAGCGGGTCGGTCTCTGGAGGCTCCCAGTGAGCAGCAGGCTCCCTGGTCCCCGGCCGGTGGACCATTACTGACGGGGCGTCTCTGTTTTGCAGGAAAACTCGCCTTTCCTCGGGTATGGCTGCCTGTCCCCACCCTCGCAGTGAGGCTGCTGGCTGGGGAGGGGGTTTCGGGGGGAGGGTCCCTGCGGGGCTGAGTCCTCAGTGGACGCTGTGCTAAGTCGGGGAGGGAGGCCCCGCTCCTGCCCTTGGGGGTGGCTGACCCCGAGCATCCCGGACCAGGCGGGAGCGGCCCCTGGTTTTCACGCCGAATTTCCCTCGCAGGGGACAGGGGAGCCGACAGAAAGGAACAGGCGTCGGGACCTGCAGGCCTCCCGGGTCCAGCCAGACATCACCACGGAGCCCGTGGAGGAGACAGCATCCCTGTTCCCTCAGAGGGACCCGCCACCTGACACAGGGCAGCGGGATGCAGACGCCTGAGCCATCCCCCCGAGGCTGCGGGCAGTGGCCAGGCCCCCTCGGACCAGCTACGGGGTCAGGGAGCCGCGGGACCCCCTCCTGGAGGCCAGCACGTCTCTGGCTGAGGAGGAGACCTGCTGCACCGGGCGCTTGGGCCCCCCCGCGTCCCCCCACCGGGTGCCTGAGGTGCCTGACCTCCCCCTCCTGACCCAGCGTGTGAGGCCCTGGCCCAGGGCGCTCCTGCCCCCACCCGCCGCCCCGGCCCTGAGCTCAGCTGCAGGACGGGCCTCAGCCTCCTCCTGGGCTGGGACTGGGAGGGGGTCATGTCTGTACATCACATGACTCACAGTCTGGGAAGCCATTTCCAACTGGCAATTTTATATGTTTATAATTTTTATTATTAATAAAATACCTTAGACAAGATGCTCTGAGGGCAGGTCAGTCTCCGGTTCCGGGTCAGAGAAACCCTGAGACGTGACTCGTGGAGCTGAGCGAGTTTGGGGAGAGACCTCAGCCTGTGAGCACGTTCCACTTCTCACCTGCACTTACCACTGATTGTCTCCATGACCAACCACTCACTGGAAGGAGGCCCTGTCCTCAGGTGTCATTCACTCACCCACCCATTCACCCATCCATCCACTCACTCACTCACCCATTCACTCACCCATCCATTCCCATTCACTCATTTACTCACCCACCCATCCACTCACCCACCCATCCACTCACCCACCCATTCACTCACCCATCCACCCATTCACCCATTTATTCATTTTCTCATTCATTCATCCATTTACTCACTCGTACATCCATTCACTCACCCATCCATCCATCCATTTACTCATTCATCTTTCCATTCATTCATTCACTCTCTCATTCCCTCCTATTCCATTCCCACAGCCTTCATTTACTCATCCATCCATCCATCCATCGATCATGTCCTATTGATATCATGATGGCCTCAGCGTTTCCTGTTTCATTCAGGGGATCTAACCCACGAATCCCATTGATTCTGGGGCTAAAATTGTCCCAGGTTTCTGCAGAGGGAGTCCCTTCAGGGCCCTGGGTTCCTGTGTCCGTGTCCCTCCTGCCATGGCGCTTCCCTAACTCCCGCCGAGGGGCCTGTGCCGCCTCCCCAGTGTGAGCAGGAGGCGGAGGAGAAGGCTCAGGCCTCTGAGGGTCAGAGATGAGGGTTTGGTCTGAGCACCATTTGCACCCGGAGCCCTGGGCCGGGCCCTGTCTCCCTGAGTCCGCACTTCCCGTCTGTGCAATGGGGGCAGGAATGACCCAGCCCGCCCCCTGCAGGCAGGTGGGTGTCAGTGCACATGGTGGGGAGCCCCTCCAGGTGCTCAGGGGTGACAGTGCCCCCCTGCACCCTCAGGGGCCCGGAGTTCCCATGAGAGGCTCACTCTGGAATGTGTGGGTGCACACAGCTCCCCCAGGCAGAGGGGACACAGTCACTGAGGCTCAGAGGGCTCTGCCCGCATGGGGAGAGGCTGCAGGTCAGCTCTCTGGGGGGCAGGGCGACAGGGAGTGGGATGCGCTTTGGGGGGCGCCCACTTCTATGGGAACTGGGGGGGTGGGGGCGGGGGAGGCGGCTCCTGGACCCGAGAGGAGACAGAACTGTCTTCGGAGCTGGGCCCGCCCCTCCTTGTCAGTGAACCCTTCAGGCCGGTGTGAACCCTCCTGTGTGAGGATTGGCTGGGCCCTTGTGTGAGGGTTGGGCTGGCGGGGGCGGGGCGTCTTCGCCTCCTGTGAGCGGATTGGCTGGGTCCGCGGGGGGCGGGCCCTACTGTGTGTAGATATTAGACCGCAGGCGTGGGGGGTGGGGGGGCGGGAGCATCAATGCAACAGATGCGTTTCCGCTTCACTTTCCGGTTGGGAGCAGCATCGCAGCTGAATTCTGAATGAGCCC
>NW_023416354.1:1155000-1408249 GCF_014108235.1 Myotis myotis | reverse complement strand
GCCCTGAGCCCACAGTGGGGCTGGGCTGCCCAGGCCTCCTTTTCTCCCCACCCTCTGCCAGGGGAGGGGCTGCCATGCAAATGTGGGTCCCTCCAGGGACTGCCCAGCCCCTCCCTGCGCCCTGGGGCTGGAACTCAGCTCACACCCCAGACTGAGGGGCATGGAGGTGGGCTCACCCCTTGGGGGCCCTAGGTCACAGGGAGCTCCTTCAGGGAGCACAGAGCATGGCCATGGGGCTCCTGTCAGTAAATGGTCCTCACTGAGCAGCTTGCATGAACCTCAGGACAGTCCCACAGCGCCACCTGCTGGTCACATGTGCAAAAATAATAAACGCTAAGATTTCTAACCTCAATTTAAACACTAGAGAACCAGTGCACAAAATTCATTCACGGAAGGGTCCCTTGTCTTTGCTGGTGATCAGGGCCGATCAGGTTCCGAACCTCTTCACCTCCTCCTCCCCTCACACCCTCAGCGCCCCACCGCTGCTCCCCCTTCATTTTCTGCACCCGCCTCCGGTGGTCAGCTCACGTCATAGGGAGCCATTGGACTCCCAGTCTCCTGGTCAAACTCCCTAGGGGACACTTTGCATAGTAGCCTTTTAGATAGATAGATAGAATGATAGATAGATAGATAGATAGATAGATAGATAGATAGATAGATAGATAGATAGATAGACAACATGCTTACTTTCCTTGGAAGACACAAGTGTGGCTGCATTAATGATGGAATAACTAAGAGACCAATGTTCTTATAAAACAGAAAATGCTGAGGGACGACTTCACAGAATGGGAAAGGCACAGTTTCACAGGCCCTGTCACAGGTCAGCAGATCAAATGGTTCCAATTCATTTTCATCCAAATTTCTCTAAAACATTTAATAAGTTTTAACTTGTCTGGTTGGTTTTAAAGCCGTTATCACAGCGACAAATGCTCCTGGAAATGATAGAAAACCAAAAATGACAGGACAATCCTGCTAGATGGGGACACAGATGTCCTAAGTAACATGTCAGTACTGAGGTTCCAGGTCAGGATGAGCTGATGGGCAATGACCCAGGAGCCAGCCGCCGGCACAGGGACCGCAGGCCTTGCAGGGACCAGGACACGCCCACGGTGGACACTGGAAAAGCCTTGTCACCAGCAGACCTGCAGCTTCACGTCTCGGGGTGACCAGCCTGGGGGCCACGTGAGGAAGCAGAGACCCAGCTCCAGAGGATGAGGCCCAGAAATCAGGATTTTAACAAGATCCCCGGTGATTCTAATGTGCAGCCAAGGCTGAGAACCACTAGTCTAGAGTAGTGGTAGGCAAACTGCGGCTTGAGAGCCACATGAGGCTCTTTGGCCCCTTGGGTGTGGCTCTTCCATAAAACACCGCCTTCTGCGCATGGGCCACGAAGTTTTAATCTCACATACCACTGCACGTGCATGCACGCACGTGGTATTTTGTGGAAGAGCCACACTAAAGGGGACAAAGAGCTGCTTGTGGCTGTCGAGCCACAGTTTGCCGACCACTGGTCCAGGGGGTGAATAAAACTGCTATAGGCTTCCACGTGCTGGTTTTTGGGAAACAAGAAGATTCAGATTTATTTTAATTTATTTTTAATTGAGATGTAATTGACATTAATTAGTATCAGGTGGACAACATAATGACGCTGTGAGGTGTATACTGCAAAGCCATCCCAGAATACGTCTCCTTGACCTCAGCCATCATAAGTGGTTGCAAGTTTTGCTACTTCTTGGGCTGAGAAGAGTTAAGATCCAGTCTCTCAGCTGCTTTCACAGACACAGTGTGACAGCGCCCCCTGCCGGGTCCCCATGCTGTCCACACTCCCGGAGCCAGGTAGTCACAGCCAGAAGTGTCTCCTCCTGGACCCCTTCACCCACTTGGACCACCCCCTTCAGCGCCCACATGGCACCTCCCAATCTGCTATAGTGACAGCTATGAATGGCCGATTTTTGTGCTTAAAATCACAGAGCAAAGGAAACCAGTCGCACAGCTTAAAGGGAGTAAATCATGATGGGATGGAACAGAGTGAGGGGTCCTTACAGCACAGCACACAGTGCAGAGCAGCAGGCAGGGGCGGGGCCCAACCAGCTGTCACTCATCTCAGCTCACAGGCCCAGTGAGTGCAGCCCAGGGGGAGGGATCAGGGCCTGCGGGTGGGCAGAGGCCTTCCTTTCCTCCAGGACCTGAGCTGGGAAAGCGCTGCTCTGAATGACATGGAGGCCGGAGGGGAGGGAGGACCGTTCACCCCCAGGCAGGGTCCCCGGATGAAGCTGGGCTCAGTGCAGTGATGGCGAACCTATGACACACCTGTCAGAGGTGACACGCAAACTCATTTTTTTGTTGATTTTTCTTTGTTAAATGGCATTTAAATATATAAAATAAATATCAAAAATATGTCTTTGTATCACTATGGTTGCAAATATCAAAAAATTTCTCTATGTGACACAGCACCAGAGTTAAGTTAGGGTTTTTCAAAATGCTGGCATACCAGCTCAAAAGGTTCATTCGCCATCAGTGGCCCAGGGCGTCAGCGAGGGAATAAGCAGAAGCCACAGGTCACAGGCTGAGCTGAACAGGCAGCTGCTGGAGAGCTCACCACCTCGCAGACCTGAGGGGTTTTTGTCCCACTTCCCCACAGGCCTGCAGCACTGTGCGAGTATTAACAGGACTGCTTTCATAGGACGCGCAGTAATAGTCAGCCTCGTCCTCAGCCTGCAGCCCTGTGATGGTCAGGGAGGCTGAGCTGCCAGACCTGGAGCCAGAGAATCGGTCCGGAATCCCTGTGGGTCTACTGCTACTCTCATAGATGATACATTTGGGGGCCTTTCCTGGGAGCTGCTGGTGCCAGGACACATAGTCACCATACCCAACGTTGGTGCTGCTTCCAGTGCAGGAGATGGTGACCCTCTGGCCCAGGGACCCCGACACTGAGGATGGCTGAGTCAGCACAGACTGGGCCCAGGATCCTGCAAGAGGGGGAGACACAGAGATGGTGAGTCTGGGTCTAGAGACAAGAGGAGGAAGCAGGGCCCATGTGTCTTCCCAAGGCCCCTTCCCCATCCCCTGATCCAGTCACCTGTGCAGTGAGCCAGGAGGGTGAGGAGGAGAGGGGCCCAGGCCATGGTGGAGGTCATCCCTGAGTCCTGCCTCCTGAGGCCCCACAGCTGAAGCAGAGCTCCCCACACCTCTTCCTTCCCCTCTTCATAGTCTGCAGGAGAGCGGGTCCTGTTATGCAAATGAGACCCCATCTATCTGATCTCTCCCTGGGCCTTGGGGCAGGGCCCTCTGCCTGAGGATGGCCATTGGTGGGGGCGGGGGTGGGGTTGTGTGTGGCCCAGATTTGGGGAAGTCCCAGCTGACAGCCCTGAGCAGATGGTCCTGGGCTTTGTCAGGGGCTGGTCCCAGCTCTGAGCACCCAGATCCCTCAGGAGCAAACCCCCAGCGCCCTCTAGTGTCCAGACCCAGACACACCACTGAGTGACATGGGGGCCAGAACCCATGAGAGGCCACCTCTGCCTTCCCACTGCTCTGTCCACTGCCCCTGCCCTAGGGCCAGGCCAGGGTCCCCTCTATGGCCTCCCCTCACCTCGGGGCACCTTCAGTCTCTACCCGGCGTCCTCAGGGGGAGTCTGACCACAGCTCCCGGGGATGGTCCGTGGTCAGGACTCAAGTGGCGGCTCCTGCACCAACTCTTAGACCAGGGTCAGGGCTCAGGTCAGGGCCAGAGCAGGGACAGCCACGTGGGAGTGCGTCCCCTTCTGTGCTGGACTCGGGTTCTGTCTTGTATGGAATTCACTCCTGGTGGCGGGAGGCCTCCTTCCCATGGACCCAGGGCCCCCAGGAGAAAGGGGCCCTTCCCCAGGGCTGGGCAGGGGGTGGGGTGGAAGCCCTCGGGGCTGTCCTAGTCTGGGGTCAGGGTTCACTGTTATTTTCTGTCCATATTTCCTCCTCTTGACACCATCGTTTTCCATGAGCCGTGGCTGCGGTCACTCCTGGGATCTGTTCTCAACGCACAGTCAGACGTTGGCATTTATCTGAGTGGAAAAGGGGAACATGCAGGACGTGCTGAGCAAAAATGTGGTTAACGTTTCTAATTGCTGTGATAGGGCTTCATTTAATAACTTTATAGATTAGTCACCACTCAGCCACCTTCACATGCATGACTGGACCAGCTGGTGTGGCTCAGTAGTTGAGTATCAACCTATGTATCAGGAGTCAGGGTTGGATTCCCAGTCAGGGCACATGCTGAGGTTTCAGGAATCCCTCCCCAGTAGGGGGTACACAGGATGCAGCCAATCCATGATTTCTTTCATCATTGAAGATTTTCTCTCGCCCCCGTCCCTTCCTCTCTGAAATGAATACATTTTTTAAATGCATGTATGTTATTATATGTAAAAGTCACAATAAGGCTGATTGTAAAATTCAAGGATGATGCATATTGATGAAGATGGTGGGTAGAAGTGTTGATGAAAAGCATTGGAAATGCAGTGCCTTCTGCTCTGGGGTGAGAAGGTGTGAGCACACATTTTTCTAACATCACGTTACATCTCATTCGTGCGTTGGGAGCTGTACCTCTGGCAACCACCTATAGGTTATAGTTAGAGAGTGTGAGTTGCCCATTTTTGTGCTTAAAACCACGGTGATCGGGTCCTGATGGTGAAAATCCCGAGTCGCTGCCCAGTGACCCCCACGGGGAGGTTCTAGGAGCTTCCGTCTGTCCCCGGAGGAGAAGCACCTGCCACAGGCCCTGGAGAGGCCTTGTCCCCAGGAGACCCTCAGCTTCACGTCTCGCGGTGAACAGCCTGGGGCCAAATGAGGAAGCAGAGACCCAGCTCCAATGGTCACACGGACAATGGGCCTCTCAACCTTGGGCCACACATTCAGGCAGTTTTTGCTGAAACCAATAAAAGCTGGAGGGGGATTAAATCATTCACAGGAGATGGGTGTGGGGGGGTCTGAGGTAGGAGGAACCCTAACCAGCAGGAAGATGGGTGCTTCATGACCTTTGAAGATCTAGGTATAAAAAATCACCAAACCAGCCTTTCTTCTTTTTTAAGACTTATGTTTATTGGTTTGAAAGAGGAAGGGAGAGGGAGAGGGAGAGAGAGAATCATGAATCAGCTGCCTCTTGCACACCCCCTATTGTGGATGGAGCCCAAAACCAGGACATGTGTCCTGCCTGACCAGGAATTGACCCGGGACCTCCTGGTTCATAGGTGGACGCTCAACCACTGGGCCACGCTGGAGGGGCCACATCCCCTTTTAAAATCAGGCCGTTATTGGAGGACATCCCGCCACTCACAGCTGTCACAGACTCCAGGCACAGACTCCTGGCTGCTCTCAGTCTAGACCAGTGGTTCTCAACCTTGGCTGCACATTAGAATCACCTGGGAATCTTGTTAAAATCCTGATTTCTGGGCCTCACCCTCCGGAAATTCTATTTCTTTGTTAGTAATGATTCGGCCAAGAAATCAGAATTTTAACAAGATTCCCAGGTGATTCTAATGTGCAGCCAAGGTTGAGAACCACTGGTCTAGGGCAGTGGTCGGCAAACTGCAGCACCTTGAGTGTGGCTCTTCCAAAAATACCACGTGTGGTCGCACACGTACAGTGAGATTGAAAATTCGTGGCCACAATCAATGGGCCAAAGTGCCGCATGTGGCCCGAGAGATGCGGTTTGCTGACCACGAGTCTATGGGGTTAATAAAGCTGCTATAGACTTCCACGTGCTGGTTTTTGGGAAACAAAGATTCAGATTTATTTTAATTTATTTTTAATTGAGATGCAATTGACCTTACTCTTGGCATTTTAATTATGATGTGTCTTGGTGTGGTCCTCTTTGGATTCCTTTTCTTTGGGGTTCTCTGCGCTTCTTGGACCTGTAAGTCCATTTCTTTCACCAGGTGGGGGAAGTTTTCTGTCATTATTTCTTCAAATAGGTTTTCAAGATCTTGCCCTCTCTTCTTCTGGCACCCCTATAATTCTGATGTTGGTATGCTTGAAGCTTTCCCAGAGGCTCCTTACACTATCCTCGCATTTTTGGATTCTTTTTTCATTTTGCTTTTCCGGTTGGGTGTTTTTTGCTTCCTCGCATTTCAAATCATTGACTTGATTCTTGCGCTCCTCTGGTCTGCTGTCAGGAGTCTGTATAATATTCATTATTTCAGCCCGTGTATGCTTAATTTCTAGTTGGTTCCCCAATATAACATAGAGGGTCTCATTAGTTTTCTTGTAGATCTCATTAAGTTTATCGGCAGCTTCTAAACAGTTCTTGAGAGACCTTAAAAGTGTGGTTCTGAACTCTATATCTTCCATTGACAATTTTGTCCTGTTTCTTTGTCTCCGCATTTTGTTATGCTTCCTTGGTGCACCCCCTAGTGGTCTTTGTGTGCAGTCTTATAGTTAAACCTTGATTGTTGTAGCTAATACCAGGGAGGGTTTGACCTCCAGGCCAAGTGGCTATGAGAATCAGCTGTGTCAGCAGTGAGAGAACTTCTGTCCTCTAGGGAGGTGCTAATCTGGCGTTTGCCTGAGGCTATCCGGCAAATGCCTCCGTGCAGGGCTTGAGCAGGGCGGATCGAACAGGATCAACAGGGTGGGCCAGAGAGAGCAGTTATGGCGGCTCTCAGTCCTGTCCCAGGGGCTCTGCCTCTCTGAGTCCCAGCACCCGCTGCAAAGCTCGGAGAGAAAGCTGCACTCGCTCTGACCGAAGCCAGACAGTCCCGCTTCTCCCATTTGAGTCTGGGTCGCTAAAGACTCGCCCGGATCTGGAGCTCAGAGTCTGCGACTCCCTCCCAATTGAAAACGCCAACTGCACCCTCAGCCGCCAGCCCACTTCGCCCACTCCGCACCTCAGAATTTGACTTCAGCACTGCGCCTCCTCTGAGTGTCCGTATGCGTTTCTCTTTCCTCCTAGTTGTGGGACTTCCACTCAGCCAGCCTTCCTGTGGTTCTGGGTGATGTCCCTTCCGTCTTTTAGTTTCACTTTTGAAGTAGTTGTTCAAGGCAGCAAACTCTGGCGTTAACCTATGCCGCCATCTTGGTTCTCTGAGATGCAATTGACATTAATTAGTGTCAGGTGTACGACATAATGACCCTGTGGGGTGTATACTGTAAAGCCATCCCAGAATACTTCTCCTGACCTCAGCCATCATACGTGGCTACAAGTTTTGCTATTTCTTGTGCTGAGAACAGTTAAGATCCAGTCTCTCAGCTGCTTTCACAGACACAGAGTGACAGCACCCCCTGCCGGGTCCCCATGCTGTCCACACACCCAGAGCCAGGTAGTCACAGCCAGAAGTGTCCCCTCCTGCACCCCTTTACCCACTGGGACCACCCCCTTCAGCGCCCACCATGGCACCCCCCAATCTGCTATAGTGACAGCTGTGAATGGCCTATTTTTGTGCTTAAAACCACAGAGCAAATGGAAGCCCTTCGCAGGGATTAAAGGGAGTAAATCCTGATGGGATGGAACAGGGCCAGGGGTCCTTCCAGCACAGCACACAGTGCTGAGCCCCAGGCAGGGGCGGGCCCAGCCAGCTGTCACTCATCTCAGCCTCACAGGCCCAGTGAGTGCAGCCCAGGGGGAGGGAACGGGCCCGCGGGTGGGGAGAGGCCTTCCCTTCCTCCAGGACCCTGAGCCTGGGAAAGCACTGCTCTGAGTGACATGGAGGCCGGAGGGGAGGGAGGACCTTTCACCCCCAGGCAGGGTCCCCGGATGAACCTGGGCCCAGGACATCAGCGAGGGAATAAGCAGAAGCACAGGTCACAGGCTGAGCCAAGCAGGCAGCTGCTGGAGAGCTTACCACCTTGCAGACCTGAGGGGTTTTTGTCTCACTTCCCCACAGGCCTGCAGCACTGTGGGACTATAGATTCTACTGCTGTCATAGGACGCGCAGTAATAATCAGCCTCGTCCTCAGCCTGCAGCCCCGTGATGGTCAGGGAGGCTGAGCTGCCAGACTTGGAGCCAGAGAATCGGTCAGGGACCCCTGAGGGTCGACTGTTAGTACCATAGATGAGGAGTTTGGGGGCCTTTCCTGGGAGCTGCTGGTACCAGTACACAACGTGACTCCCAACATTGGAGCTGCTTCCAGTGCAGGAGATGGTGACCCTCTCGCCCGGGGACCCCGACACTGAGGATGGCTGAGTCAGCACAGACTGGGCCCAGGATCCTGCAAGAGGGGGAGACACAGAGATGGTGAGTCTGGGTGTAGAGACAAGAGGAGGAAGCAGGGCCCATGTGTCTTCCCAAGGCCCCTTCCCCGTCCCCTGATCCAGTCACCTGTGCAGTGAGCCAGGAGGGTGAGGAGGAGAGGGGCCCAGGCCATGGTGGAGGTCATCCCTGAGTCCTGCCTCCTGAGGCCCCACAGCTGAAGCAGAGCTCCCCACACCTCTCCCTTCCCCTCTTCATAGTCTGCGGGCGGGCGGGTCCTGTTATGCAAATGAGACCCCATCTATTTGATCCCTCCTGGGACCTGGGTCAGGGGTCTCTGCCTGAGGATGGCCCTGGGTGTGGGCAGGGCGGGGCTGTGTGGGGCCCAGGTTTGGGGAAGTCCCAGCTGACAGCCCTGAGCAGATGGTCCTGGGCTTTTTCAGGGGCTGGTCCCAGCTCTGAGCACCCAGATCCCTCAGGAGCAAACCCCCAGCACCCTCTAGTGTCCAGGCCCAGACACACCATTGAGTGATAGGGGGACCAGAACCCATGAGAGACCACCTCTGCCTTCCCACTGCTCTGTCCACTGCCCCTGCCCGAGGGACTTGCCAGGGTCCCCTCTATGGCCTCCCCTCACCTCAGGGCACCTTCGGTCTCTGCTCGGCGTCCTCAGGGGGAGTATGACCACAGCTCCCTTGGCTGGTCTGTGGTCCGGACTCAAGTGGCAACTCCTGCACCAACTCTTAGACCAGGGTCAGGGCTCAGGTCAGGGCTAGAGCAGGCACAGCCCCGTGGGGGCGCATCCCCTTCTGTTCGGGACTCGGTTCTGTCTTGTGTGGGATTTACTCCTGGTGGACGGAGGCCTCCTTCCCGTGGACCCAGGGCCCCGAGGACAAAGGGGCCCTTCCCGAGTGCTGGGCAGGGGGTGGGGAGGAAGCCCTCGGGGGCTGTCCTAGTCCGGGGTCAGGGGTCACTGTTATTTTCTGTCCATATTTCCTCCTCCTGACACCATCGTTCTCCATGAGCCGTGGGCTGAGGGTCAATCCTGGGACTGTTCTCAACGCACAGTCAGACGTTGGCATTTATCTGAGAGGAAAAGGGGAACATGTGGGACCTGCTTGTCAAAAAAATGTTGACATTTTCTAATAGCTGTGCTGGGGCTTCTTTAAAACTTTACACTATATTAGTCAGCACTCAGCCACCTTCAAATGCATGTATGTTATTATATGTGAAAGTCACAATAAGGCTGATTTATAAATTCTAGAATCATGCATATTGGTGGAAATTGTGGGCAGAGGAATTGATGGAAAAGCATTGGTAACGGAATGCCTTCTGCTCTGGGTTGAAAGGTGTGAATAGACGTTTTCTAACATCACTTTACATTTCAGTGGTGAGTTGGGAGCTGTGCGCTGTGGTCTGGTCCTGCTGGTTGGAAATCCCCAGTCGCTGCCCAGTGACCCCCACGAGGAGATTCTAGGAGCTTCCATCCGTCCCAGGAACAGAAGCTCCTCCCGCAGGCAGAGCTCCCAGGACAGAGCGGTGTCGGCGCCAGGCCTGTCTCTGGCGGCACAGCCATAGTCGCTGCCCCTGGCGTCCAGCATCCGCAGGACAGAACGTGTCCCCTCAGCCCCCAGCAGCAGCGGCCAAGGCCCACTGGCCCCAGGCGTTGCTGCCAGTGATTCGGCGTCTGAGTCGTGGAAAAGCACAAGGACAAGAGGGGACCATGTCCCTGATTCCCAAGCCCCGGTCCCTGGGTGGGGACAGAACCTCGGCAGCAGAGGCCCGTCTGGCCGGTGCTGCCCGAGGGGGGACTCCCTCCCAGTGGCCGGCCCTCTGCTCCCGCTCGCAGTTGCCCGGGTGGCAGCGCTGCTGTCATTATTTGCATTTTGCGGGTTCGCTGCTCGTGTGTAGAGAACAGGTTCTTGCTGCGTGTGGGTTTGTATCACAAAATTCCAATTTCAGGGCTCAGACCTGAATCCTCTCTCAGTCCCTGCTGCACCCTGCCCTGAGCTTGGCCTGAATCACCCTGATTTGACCTCCTCAGTGTCTCCCATGGGACACTGTTGTCTCCCAGGAAGGAGTTTTTGTCTCTGAAAACATGAACACAGCACGGACAGGAGAACAAGATATCAACCTGAAAGGTGAGGACAAAGGTGTGACATTGTCAAAACTACTGTCCACCCACAGTCAGGTGGCGGGTGGGGATCTGACAGCACAAGTCCCGGCTGAGCTGCACTAGGTCAGAGCCTCCAGCAGGGGGACCAGGCCAGGCCCAGGGAGCAGAGAGGAGGGTTTTGTCTCCCTTCCCTGTGGGTCTGGACCACTGTGAGAGTCTTGAAGTTGCCGTCCCATGTGTCACAGTGATAGTCAGCCTCGTCCTCGGGCTGCAGCCCAGTGATGTGCAGAACAGCCGCGTTAGCTGAGGCGTCTTTGGATCCGGAGAAGCGGCTGGGCACGCCCGCGCCCTGGTACTTGTCTGAGTCCGATTTGTAGGACAGCAGGTACCGGGGAGGGCTCGCTGGCTTCTGCTGGTACCAGACCATTCCATAGTCGCCAACATTGAAGCCACTGCTCAGGGTGCAGGTGAGTCTGGCTGTGGCTCCCGGAGATGCAGAGAGGGAGGGCGGCTGAGTCAGCACAGGCTGGGAGAGGGACCCTGCAGACACAGACACTTGTCAGTGATGGGCAGGGACCAGGGGACGTTTCCCAGGAGCCTGAGCAGGAAGGGAAGAAGCCTGGTCCCAGGCCTGTCCCTACCTGTGCCGTGAGAGATGAGCACGAGGAGCAGAGGAGTCCAGGCCATGGTGCTCACAGCCCTGAGCCCACCGTGGGGCTGGGCTGCCCAGGCCTCCTTTTCTCCCCCACCCTCTGCCAGGGGAGGGGCTGCCATGCAAATGGGGGTCCCTCGAGGGACTGCCCAGCCCCTCCCTCGGCCCTGGGGCTGGAGCTCAGCTCACACCCCAGACTGAGGAGCATGGAGGTGGGCTCACCCCTTGGGGGCCCTGGGAGGAAGCACCTGCTGGGACCACACAAGGGTCCCTGCTCAGAGGACGCGGCTGCTGCTTTCCCCTCAGGGAGCACAGAGCATGGCCATGGGGCTCCTGTCAGTGAATGGTCCTCACTGAGCAGCTTGCATGAACCTCAGGGCAGTCCCACAGTGCCACCTGCGGGTCACATGTGCAAAAATAAAAACACTAAGATTTCTAACCTTAATTTAAACACTAGAGAACCGGTGCACAAAATTCATGCACGGAAGGGTCCCTAGGCCTTGCTGGTGTTCAGGGCCGATCAGGTTCACCACCTCCCCACCTCCTCCTTCCCTCACTCCCTCAGCGCCCCACCACTGCTCCCCCTCCATGTTCCGCACCGCCCTCTGGTGGTCAGCTCACATCATAGCGAGCAATCAAACTCCGGTCTCCAGTCGAACTTCCTAGGGGACACTTTGCATATTAGCCTTTTATATAGATAGATAGATAGATAGATAGATAGATAGATAGATAGATAGATAACATTCTTACTTTCCTTGGAAGACACAAGTGTGGCTGCATCAACGATGGAATAACTAAGAGACCAATTTTCTTATAAAACAGAAAATGCTGAGGGACGACTTCACGGAATGGGAAAGGCAGTTTCACAGGCCCTGTCACAGGTCAGCAGATCTAATGGTTCCAATTCATTTTCATCCAAATTTCTCAAAAACATTTAACAAGTTGTACCCTGTCCTGGTTGCTTTTAAAGCCATTATCACAGCGACAAATGCTCCTGGAAATGATAGAAAACTAAAAATGACAGGAAATCATGCTAGATGTGGACACAGATGTCCTAAGTAACATGTCAGTACTGAGGTTCCAGGTCAGGATGAGCTGATGGGCAATGACCAAGGAGCCAGCCGCCGGCACAGGGACCGCAGGCCCTGCTGAGAGATCGGTCGCCTGCTTCCTAAGCTCCTGCAGGAACCGGGACACGCCCACGTGGACACTGGAGAGGCCTTGTCCCCAGCAGACCCGCAGCTTCACGTCTCGGGGTGACCAGCCTGGGGGCCACGTGAGGAAGCAGAGACCCAGATCCGATGGTCACACGGACAATGGGCCTCTCAACCGTTGGGCCACAGATTCAGGCAGTTTTCACTGAAACCAATGGAGGCTGGAGGGGAATTAAGTCATTAACAGGAGATGGGGGTGCGGGGTCTGAGGTAGGAGGAACCCTAACCAGCAGGAAGAAGGGTGCTTCCTGTCCTTGGAAGATCTAGGTATAAAAAATCACCAAACCAGCCTTTCTTCTTTTCGTAAGATATATGTTTATTGATTTCAGAGGGGAAGGGAGAGGGAGAGACAGAAACATCAATGATGAGAATCATGGATCGGCTGCCTCTTGTGAGGATGGAGGTCACAACCCGGACATGTGTCCTGCCTGACCAGGAATTGACCCGTGACCTCCTGGTTCATAGGTCGATGCTCAACCACTGGGCCACACCGGACGGGTCTCATCCCCTTTTAAAATCAGGCCCTTATTGGAGGACATCCCGCCACTCACAGCTGTCACACACTCCAGGCACCGACTCCTGGCTGCTCTCAGTCTAGACCAGCGGTTCTCAACCTTGGCTGCACATTAGAATCACCTGGGAATCTTATTAAAATCCTGATTTCTGGGCCTCATCCTCCGGAGATTCTGTTTATTTGTTAGTAATGATGAGGCCCAGATTTCAAGATTTTAACAAGATTCCCAGGTGATTCTAATGTGCAGCCAAGGTTGAGAACCGCTGGTCTAGGGCGTTAATAGAGCTGCTATAGACATCCTCATGCTGTTTTTTGGGAAACAGAAGACTAAGATTTATTTTAATTTGTTTATAATTGAGAGTAATTGACATTAATTAGTGTCAGGTGGACAACATAATGACGCTGTGAGGTGTATACTGCAAAACCATCCCAGAATACTTCTCCTTGACCTCTGCCATCATACGTGGCTGCAAGTTTTGCTATTTCTTGTGCTGAGAACAGTTAAGATCCAGTCTTTCGGCTGCTTTCACAGACACAGTGTGACAGCGCCCCCTGCCGGGTCCCCATGCTGTCCACACTCCCAGAGCCAGGTAGTCACAGCCAGAAGTGTCTCCTCCTGGACCCCTTCACCCACTTGGACCACCCCGTTCAGGGCCCACCTGTCAGAGGTGACACACAAACTCATTTTTTTGGTTGATTTTTCTTTGTTAAATGGCATTTAAATATATAAAATAAATATCAAAAATATAAGTCTTTGTTTTACTATGGTTGCAAATATCAAAAAATTTCTATATGTGACACGGCACCTGAGTTAAGCTAGGGGTTTTTCAAAATGCGGACACGCTGAGGTCAGAAGGTTCGCCATCACTGGCCCAGGGCGTCAGCAAGGGAATAAGCAGAAGCCACAGGTCATAGGCTGAGCTGAACAGGCAGCTGCTGGAGAGCTCACCCCCTCGCAGACCAGAGGGGTTTTTGTCTCACTTCCCCACAGGCCTGCAGCACTGTGGGTACCAGCAGGACTGTTTTCATAGGACTCGCAGTAATAGTCGGCCTCGTCCTCAGCCTGCAGCCCCGAGATGGTCAGGGAGGCTGAGCTGCCAGACCTGGAGCCAGAGAATCGGTCCGGAATCCCTGTGGGTCGTTTGCTACTCTGATAGATGAGGAGTTTGGGGACCTTTCCTGGGAGCTGTTGGTACCAGGACACATAGTCACCATACCCAACGTTGGTGCTGCTTCCAGTGCAGGAGATGGTGACCCTCTGGCCCAGGGACCCCGACACTGAGGAAGGCTGAGTCAGCACAGACTGGGCCCAGGATCCTGCAAGAGGGGGAGACACAGAGATGGTGAGTCTGGGTCTAGAGACAAGAGGAGGAAGCAGGGCCCATGTGTCTTCCCAAGACCCTTCCCCTGTCCCCTTATCCAGTCACCTGTGCAGTGAGCCAGGAGGGTGAGGAGGAGAGGGGCCCAGGCCATGGTGGAGGTCATCCCTGAGTCCTGCCTCCTGAGGCCCCACAGCTGAAGCAGAGCTCCCCACACCTCTCCCTTCCCCTCTTCATAGTCTGCGGGAGGGAGGGTCCTGTTATGCAAATGAGACCCCATCTATCTGATCTCTCCCTGGGCCCTGGGCAGGGCCCTCTGCCTGAGGATGGCCATTGGTATGGGCGGGGGTGGGGCTGTGTGGGGCCCAGATTTGGGGAAGTCCCAGCTGACAGCCCTGAGCAGATGGTCCTGGGCTTTGTCAGGGGGCTGGTCCCAGCTCTGAGCACCCAGATCCCTCAGGAGCAAACTCCCATCGCTCTCTAGTGTCCAGGCCCAGACACACCACTGAGTGACATGGGGACCAGAACCCATGAGAGGCCACCTCTGCCTTCCCACTGCTCTGTCCACTGCCCCTGCCCTAGGGCCAGGCCAGGGTCCCCTCTCGTGGCCTCCCCATCACCTCGGGGCACCTTCAGTCTCTACTTGGCGTCCACAGTTGGAGTCTGACCACAGCTCCCGGGCTGGTCCGTGGTCAGGACTCAAGTGGTGGCTCCTGCACTAACTCTTAGACCAGGGTCAGGGCTCAGGTCAGGGCCAGAGCAGGGACAGCCCCGTGGGGGTGTGTCCCCTTCTGTTCGGGACTCGGTTCTGTCTTGTGTGGGATTCACTCCTGATGGCGGGAGGCCTCCTTCCCGTGGACCCAGGGCCCCGAGGAGAAAGGGGCCCTTCCCCAGTGCTGGCCAGGGTGGGGAGGAAGCCCTCATGGGCCGTCCTAGTCCGGGGTCAGGGTCACTGTTATTTTCTGTCCATATTTCCTCCTACTGACGCCATCGTTGTCCATGAGCCGATGGCTGTGGTCACTCCTGGGATCTGTTCTCAACGCACAGTCAGACGTTGGCATTTATCTGAGTGGAAAAGGGGAACATGCAGGACGCGCTGAGCAAAAATGTGGTTAAAGTTTCTAATTGCTGTGATAGGGCTTCATTTAATAACTTTATATATTAGTCACCACTCAGCCACCTTCACATGCCCTATGTCAGTGGATAAGGCCCAGAAATCAGGATTTTAGAAAGATTCCCAGGTGATTCTCATGTGCAGCCAAGGTTGAGGACCACTGCCCTATATGATTGTGGTTGAAAGAGACTTAAGGGAAGAGTGAAAATGACAGGCACCTGGGAGGCAGGGGCAGCATGGCTGCTAGCAGTGGGAGTGACTGCTGAGCAGTGGGCGTGGCTTCTGAGCGGTGGGCGTGGCTGCTGAGAGGTGGGAGTGGCAGGTGTGGGGTGGGAGTGGCAGGTGTGGGGGGGGCAGATGCTCACCACCCTTGGCCTTGGTGCCCTCTCCTGGGGTGAGAGGTGGGTGTGGCACAGCCTGGGGCCCTTCCCCTGGCCCACGCCACCCTCACCCACTGTCACTGCGCTGGCCATGATGCTCGCTGACCACTGTGTGCCGTGACCGCCTCCGTGGGGACCTGGCTGAGGCTGTTGCCGCCGCTGCCCTGGACCTGGAGGGAGCAGAGCGGGCTGCTCAGGAGGCTGCAGAGCCTGCGCGCCCGGACCAGCTGGCTGAGGCCCCAGCAGCCCCCCTCTGCCTAGGGCAGCCCCTCTGATCCCGGTTCAGGGGCAAATCCTGTCCCTGCAGGGACCTTCCCAGGGACCCTGGGAACCAGCCCTCCCCACACCTGGTCACAGGCCGGCTGTGTGCAGACTCCACGGAGGCCCTGAGCCAGATGTTCTCCCAGCACCAGCGCTGTTGACCCTGACGCTGGGGCCGGCCTGTCCACCAGGCGCCGGACATGAGGACACCCCCCTGAGGGCCGGTTACAGGCCTGCCAGCCACGGAGCCCCCAGGAAAGGCCCAGCTGCAGCCCCATGAGGCACACAGCCCCTGCTGACCGCGATCAGAGAGGCGATCCCATCAGCCCTTGGGAGTCAGAGCCACATGAACTCCCGGGGGCTGCTCCTTTAAATGCATGAATGTCCCTGCGGGGCTGCAGGTCATGAGGGATCAGCACCAAGGGCAGCAGCCTCGGGCTCCAGTAAAGGCCCTCAGGACCCAGGATATGGAGGTTCCTGAATATTCTGACCAAGAATTCAGAGTCGCCCTCCCCAAGAAGACGAGAGAGATAAGCGACAGATAAGTAAACAATATCAGAACAAAGCATGAAAAAGTGAGAATTTCAACTACAAATACCAAAAAAGGGCCACCCCCTAAAATATCACCCTGGGCATGAAGAATGCAGAGCTGCCCAGGGGCTCAGAGACGCCCATGTGACACAGCTCACGCCCTTTGCCTGAGGCTCACAGGCTCCCCTCGGTCAAGGCCTGAGGCCAGCAGCTCCCACCCTCCAGGAGGTGCTCACACTTCACGTGCAAAGAGGAGGGTCCTGCTCACACTCCGCATCCACCGGGAGACCTTCCACTTCCTCAGGGACCTTTTGGTGACACATTCAGGCTCTGTCACTGTGAGGTTCCACGGACGGGACAGAGCCGGTGTCACTGAGCTGTCATTACAGTGTCCCGTTCACAATCCCATTGCCCCTGAGGGAAGGCTTTGGGTTCACATAAACAGATTATTCTTCTAGTAAAATCTGTTCAAGCTCAATCTAGAGTTTTCTCTCTCCCAAACTTTTATCCTTAGAATCACACTGTGAATCACATTACCTTCTTCAATATATTTTATTGGTGTCAGAGAAGAAGGGAGAGGGAGAGAGAGACAGAAACATCAATGGTGAGAGAGAATCATTGATTGGCTGCCTCCTGCCCACCACAAGCCCGGGCCTGTGCCCTGACGAAGAATCAAATAGTGACCTCCTGCTTCGAGCAGAAGCTACTGGAGAGTTCAGCCCCTCTCAGACCAGAGGGGTTTTTGTCTCACTTCCCCACAGGCCTGCAGCACTGTGGGAGCTTTGAGACTCCTGTCCCATGCTGAGCAGTAATAGTCGGCCTCGTCCTCAGCCTGCAGCCCCGTGATGGTCAGGGAGGCTGAGTTGCCAGACCTGGAGCCAGAGAATCGGTCTGGGACCCCTGAGGGTCGGTTGCTACTATAATAGATGAGGAGTTTGGGGGCCTTTCCTGGAACTTGTTGGTGCCAGGACACATAACCACGCCCAATGTTGGAGCTGCTTCCAGTGCAGGAGATGGTGACCCTCTCACCCGGGGACCCCGACACTGAGGATGGCTGAGTCAGCACAGACTGGGCCCAGGATCCTGCAAGAGGGGGAGACACAGAGATGGTGAGTCTGGGTCTAGAGACAAGAGGAGGAAGCAGGGCCCATGTGTCTCCCCAAGGCCCCTTCCCCGTCCCCTGATCCAGTCACCTGTGCAGTGAGCCAGGAGGGTGAGGAGGAGAGGGGCCCAGGCCATGGTGGAGGTCATCCCTGAGTCCTGCCTCCTGAGGCCCCACAGCTGAAGCAGAGCTCCCCACACCTCTCCCTTCCCCTCTTCATAGTCTGCGGGAGGGAGGGCCCACTCATGCAAATGAGACCCCATCTATTTGATCCCTCCCTGAGCCCTGGGCAGGGCCCTCTGCCTGAGGATGGCCATTGGTGTGGGCGGGGGTGGGGCTGTGTGGGGCCCAGGTTTGGGGAAGTCCCAGCTGACAGCCCTGAGCAGATGGTCCTGGGCTTTGTCAGGGGGCTGGGCCCAGCTCTGAGCACCCAGATCCTCAGGAGCAACCCCCCAGCGCCCTCTAGTGTCCAGGCCCAGACACACCACTGAGTGATATGGGGGCCGGAACCCATGAGAGGCCACCTCTGCCTTCCCACTGCTCTGCCCACTGCCCCTGCCCTAGGGCCAGGCCCGGGTCCCCTCTATGGCCTCCCCATCACCTCGGGGCACCTTCAGTCTCTGCTCGGCGTCCTCAGGGTGAGTCTGTCCACAGTTCCCTGGGTTGGTCAGTGGTCAGGACTCAAGTGGCGGCTCCTGCACCAACTCTTAGACCAGGGTCAGGGCTCAGGTCAGGGCCAGAGCAGGGACAGCCCGTGGTGGCGCGTCCCCTTCTGTGCGGACTCGGTTCTGTCTTGTGTGGGATTCACTCCTGGTGGCGGGAGGCCTCCTTCCCGTGGACCCAGGGCCCGGAGGAGAAAGGGGCTCTTCCCCAGGGCTGGGCAGGGTGGGGAGGTTGTGGGCTGTCCCAGTCCGGGGTCAGGGGTCACTGTTATTTTCTGTCCATATTTCCTCCTCCTGACACCATCGTTCTCCATGAGCAGTGGGCTGTGGTCACTCCTGGGATCTGTTCTGAACGCACAGTCAGACTTTGGCATTTATCTGAGAGGAAAAGGGGAACATGCAGGACGTGCTGAGCAAAACTGTGCTTAAAATTTCTAGTTGCTGTGCTAGGGCTTCATTTAATAACTTTATATATTAGTCACCACTCAGCCACCTTCACATGCATGCATGGCCTGGCCGGCGTAGCTCAGTGGTTGAGCATCAACCTTTGAACCAGGAGGTCATGGTTTGATTTCTGATCAGGGCACATGCCCAGGTTGCAGGCTCCATCCCCAGTAGGGGGTACACAGGAGGCAGCTGATCCATGATTCTCTCTCATCATTGATGTTTCTCCCTCTCCCTCTCCCATCCTCTCTGAAATCATGCATGGTATTGTATATAAACGTCACTTCAATAAGGCTGATTGAAAAATTCAAGGATGGTGCATATTGTTGAAAATTGTGGATAGAGGTATTGAGGGGAAAGTACAGAAATGCAATGCCTTCTGCTCTGGGTTGAAACATCTTTTGTCTCACTTCCTGTGGGCCTGGGCCACTGTGAGAGTCTTTGAGTTCAGGCAATTTTCGCTGACAACAACAGAAGGCTGGAAGCAAATTGTCTGCTGAGAATAATTGGTATTATATCAATTAAGATGAGATTGGGGGGCGGGTCTGAGATAGGAGGAACCCTAACAAAACAGGAAGAAGGATTCTTTACGTCCTTTGAAGATCTAGGTATTAAAAAGAAACTCCAAACCAGCCTTCCTTCTTTTTTTAGGATATATTTTGATTGATCTCAGAGAGGGCGGGAAAGGGAGAGAGAGAGAAACATCAATGATGAGAGAGAATCATGGATCGGCTGCCTCCTGCATGCCCCCTACTGGGATCAAGCCTGCAACCCGGGCCTGTGCCCTGACCAGAATGGAACCTGAGACCCTTCAGTCTGCAGGCCGACGCTCTATGGACTGAGTCACAGCGGCAGGACCCAGCCTCTCTTCTCCCTCTGGTCACTGCGGGCCAGCAGATGTGGAGGATGACTGTACTATGCTGCCTCCTCTATATCCTTCGTAATGACCACAAAAGCCTGCTGAGATAGATGCAGGAGTCCGAACCCATGGGGGTTAGTCTGGACACTGCCCCGGGAGGAATGACCGAACTTGACACCTGGGGAGCACATGCCTGAATGTCCCTCCGCTGAGCCCCATCTGAGCCGCGCCAGGTGAAATGCCAGCCAAGAGGGTGTGGGCATGGACGCAGGTTCATTACTCGGGCCTCGGCTGACAAGCCCCAAATCCGCTTCCTTGTAAAAGGCGAGCGGAGTCACCGGGCCAAACATCACTTCATCGCAAATGACATAGTCACAAAACACCAGGCGGCGATGTTTCATCGCTGGCGGGTGACAGGCCAAGAATCTAATCCAGGCTCCAGGTGGTCTTCGTAAAAGATGCCACCAGGTGGCGTGGTTGCTAGGGAGAGGGCTGGCAATAGGTGTAGCTGGTTTCCCCTGTCTCCCTGCCCTGTGGTGGGGTGGAGAGGACGGATCCAATCCTTCTGGGTTAGCTGGGTTATGAGTGCTCTGTATCCCCAAAGGGCTCAGAAAATTAAAATTCAAGATAATGAGTTTTATTCTAAAAATTAATGTGTGTCCAGCAAAAAAAAAAAAAAAATTATTAAAGAAGGTAGGAAATTTGAATCACTGGGGTGTGTATCCACAAGCCTTCCTGCAGTGGGAGTTAAAACATCAGCATCCAGCTGGACATTCACATCCAGTTCCAAAGACCAATGAGGGAGACGGAGAATTCCACTTCCGGACGGCAGTGTGAAGAGCTCCCCAACAAAACTGGTGGGAATATATATATTAAGGCCCAGTGCGCGGATTCGTGCACCAGTGGGGCTCTCGGTTGAGCCTGTGGGGATCAGGCTGAAACGGGCTCTCCAACATCCCAAGATGTCCCAGATTGTGAGAGGGCGGTTCTCGAGTGATGCACCCCAGAATCGAGCTCCCCCTCCTCTGGTTTTGAGTGCATCAACTGAGAACTGCAGCTGCCAAGTCACTGCAGCTTAGGAGCTCCTGCGTTGAGCATCTGCCCCCTGGTGGTCAGTGGGTGTCATAGGTACCGGTCAGACGGTCAAAAGGCTGGCCGGTCAGCTGGTCACTTGGGCTTTTATATAGAGAGATACTTTTTTTTTTAATATATTTTATTGATTTTTTACAGAGAGGAAGGGAGAGAGATAGAAAGTCAGAAACATCGATGAGAGAGAAACATCGACCAGCCGCCTCCTGCACATCCCCCACCTGGGATGTGCCCGCAACCCAGGTACATGCCCTTGACCGGAATCGAACCTGGGACCTTTCAATCCGCAGGCCGACGCTCTATCCACTGAGCCAAACCGGTTTCGGCAGAGATACTTTTTCTAATCACATATAAATATATTTTATAATCATTAAATATATTTATAATATTTAAATATATTTTGTATATAAATTTTTAAAAAACAATAGTCTTTATATATAAATATTAAAGTCCTATATGCCTAGTAACTGTACATATAAAATTGGTTTTTAAAGTATTTAAATCTCTTTAAAGGTAATAGACCGTTTAAAAAAGAAATAGTAACATTTATAAATTAAATTGTAAAATTTACATCCAGTGGGAAATACAATGTCTGACAACAACATCACAAAGGAGAAGTGAAAGCATACTGCTGTACGGCTCTTACACAGTGTGTGAAGTGGAATAATGTCATTGCAGGTAAACTGGGTTAAGCTAAAGATGGATACTATAGCCCTAAAGCCACCACTGAAATAACAGGTATAGCTAATAAGTCAGCAGAGGAGATAAAACGAAAGCGCACACACACACACACACACACACACACACACCCCAATTAATCCGAATGAAAAACAAAAAAGAGACAAAAAACATTTGGGAGAAATAGAAAATAAATAGCAGGCTGGCATATTTAAACACAATCACATCAATGCTAGTTAAAAGTAGAGATCATCTGATTAAATAAAAACACAAGACCCAACTATATACTCACTGGCTATAATATACTTCTTTAAGGTTTTTTATTTTTATTTATTGCTTTTAGAAAGAGAAAGAAAGGGGGGAGAGAGGGAGAGAGGGAGAAGGAGAGAGAGAGAGAGAGAGAGAGAGAGAGAGAGAGAGAGATCGGTTTGCTGTTCCACTTATTTATGCATTTATTGGTTGATTCTTGCATTTATTGGTTGATCCTGTAGCAGGACGACACTCTAACCAACTGAGCCGTCCAGCCAGGGATAAATATACGTGAAGTAAAAAAGTTTCACAGCCACTATGGGAAACAATATGGAGATTCCACACAAAAATGAAAAACAGAGCTGCCATACAACCCAGAAATTCCACGTCTGGGCATTTACCCGAAGAAAACAAAAACACTGATTCAAAAAGTAACACGCCCACCTCCTCGTTCATTGCAGCATTGCTCACAGCAGCCAAGACACGGGAGCAGCCCCAGCCGCCATGGGAGGCCGCTGGGCAAGACGATGAGGCGCACCGGGCAAGGGAAGGTGCGCGTCGCACGGGATGAAACCTTGCTCTTTGGGACACCATGGCAGGACCGAGATGATCTCAGGAGAAGTGAGTCAGTCGGACAGAGAAAGGCAAAGGCCGATGACTTCACTGCCTGGACCAGCTCTTAGTCTGGGATAAAGCGGCTGCGGCCCAAAAGGGCGGGGGGTGCGCCTGGACCAGCAGTGAAGACGCGCTTTCGGTTTCTCGCTGAACACAGCGCCCCGCAAGCAACCAGGTTCTTGCTCTTTGGCCAGAGCTGGGCCTCACAGTCCCCCCAGCCCCCAGCAGGTGGTGGGAATTCCCAGGATGCCCCGAGGCTGGAACTCCCAGGATGCCCCGAGGCTGGAACTCCCAGGATGCCCCATGGCGGAACTCCCAGGATGCCCCGAGGCTGGAACTCCCAGGATGCCCCATGGCGGAACTCCCAGGATGCCCTATGGTGGAACTCCCAGGATGCCCCGAGGCTGGAACTCCCAGGATGCCCTGAGGCTGGAACTCCCAGGATGCCCCGAGGCTGGAACTCCCAGGATGCCCCATGGCGGAACTCCCAGGATGCCCCGCGGCTGGAACTCCCAGGATGCCCCGCGGCTGGAACTCCCAGGATGCCCCGCGGCCACGGAGCGCCAGCGAAGCCTGAGTCAAAGCCGTTGCTGCCTCCAGAGCAGCCGGCCGGCCGGCCCGAGCCGCCATGACCTTCCTGTGGTACGGCATCTCCGCCAACTGGAGCTCAGTGGATGGGGGCGTCAACAACAAGATAGACCTGCTGGTGATGCTCTCCTACCTCCTGCTGGTCCTGGCCGTCGCCATGTGGGTACGCCAGGGCCCGGAGGTCCCCAGAGGGCAGGGCGGGGCCTGGACACCACAGGCTGGGTCCGGCCTGCGCCTGGAGCACCCTCTCCCCCCTGCCCACACCTGCGCCTGGAGCACCCTCTCCCCCCTGCACCCACCTGCGCCTGGAGCACCCTCTCCCCCCTGCCCACACCTGCGCCTGGAGCACCCTCTCCCCCCTGCCACCACCTGCGCCTGGAGCACCCTCTCCCCCCTGCCCACACCTGCGCCTGGAGCACCCTCTCCCCCACCCCCCACACCTGCGCCTGGAGCACCCTCTCCCCCCTGCCCACACCTGCGCCTGGAGCACCCTCTCCCCCCTGCACCCACCTGCGCCTGGAGCACCCTCTCCCCCACCCCCCACACCTGCGCCTGGAGCACCCTCTCCCCCCTGCCCACACCTGCGCCTGGAGCACCCTCTCCCCCCTGCCCACACCTGTGCCTGGAGCACCCTCTCCCCCCTGCACCCACCTGCGCCTGGAGCACCCTCTCCCCCCTGCACCCACCTGCGCCTGAGGAAACAGGTTCAAAGAGGTTAAGTAAAACACCCAGGAAATGATGGCGTTCAGATTGGAACCTAGAGCTGCCTGATCCGGCCCGGGTGTGTAACCCAAAGGTCACACACGTATATAAATTGGGGATCTTAGGTGTTCTCTTCACATTCGTATAAAGAGCTAATGCATTCTCTGCTGGTACAAGGTTCTCTTAATAAGGTAGAGACCCTGTCTCTCTCATTGCCATTCACTCACTGAGTTTAGCATGTAAGCACTCAAAAAAGTGTCCTTGCCCGGCCGCGTGGCTCAGTGGTTGTGCATCGACCTAGGAACCAGGAGGTCACAGTTCAGTTCCCCGTCAGGGCACAGGCCCGGGTTGCGGGCTGGATCCCCAGTGTGGGGCGTGCAGGAGGCAGCCGATCCATGGTTCTCTTTCAACATGGATGTCTCTCTCTCTCTCCCTCTCCCTTCCTCTCTGAAATCAATAAAAATAAATAAATAAATTCGAAAAACAAAGTCTGGTCATTGGCCATTCTTTTGAGGCTTACAGTGAGCCGTTATGCTGCTAGTGGACAGACCGTGATGGAGACATGGTTTCCATCCAATTAAGAGAATTGTGTACCAGCAGAGAAAATGCAGGCCCTTTATTCCAAATGTGAAAAAGACACCTGAGGTGTTTTGCAGGTCATTTAAAGGAACAGTTGTTTTTGTTGTTTTCTAATTGGCTTCCGTGGTGAGAAACGCCCTTCTCAGTGGCCTAGGCAGGGGGCTCTGAGGAGTCCTCGTTCGGGGATTTTCCCCCCAGATTCTCTCACTGCATTAAGAAGCCCCCACCCGGCGTGTTCCTGGCCACGGTCAGAGGACTAGTCGGCCATCTGGTCACTTCGGAAGGACGCCTGCTGTTCCTTCTGCTCGTAGGGGAGCCGTCCGTGTGCACGGTCACCCAGCCGCTTTGATCTTTCCCTTCCTTATCACCTTCCCTTCGGCTCCTTTTGTGAGGCGGATGCTGTTATTACCAGGAGAGCACAGCACGCTTATTGTGCGACGGGAGAAGACGTGTGCGTATCTACAGAATGAGTTACCGCTCTCCACCCGCTCCCGTCTCTCTGGGGAAACCACGGCCCTGTGCCCTTCCTCCCCTTTCTCGGTGCTCATGCAAACAAGCGAGCACGGACATAGGGTTTTTGTGTCTTTACAAAAATGTGATCAGATTCTGCACATTACCCTGCAGCTGCTTTTTGTCACTTGCTGTGCGGCGGAGAGAGCCCTACCGGTCAACAGTAGAGCTCTAGCTCATGGTTTATACAACATAATAGTCACACAAATGTGTGGACTTTTCGGCTTTTCTCTACGATTGACGCTTAGATTATTGCTGGGTAGATTTTTTTTCTTGATCTTTTTTTAAAAAATATATTTTATTGATTTTTTTACAGTGAGGAAGGGAGAGGGATAGAGAGTTAGAAACATCGATGAGAGAGAAACATCCATCAGCTGCCTCCTGCACACCTCCCACTGGGGATGTGCCCGCAACCAAGGTACATGCCCTTGACCGGAATCGAACCTGGGACCTTTCAGTCCGCAGGCCGACGCTCTATCCACTGAGCCAAACCGGTTAGGGCAATCTTTTTTCTTTTTTTTTTTTAATGTGTCAGTGCTTTTAATCTGCGCGGCAGGGATTCGCAAGTTGGAAGGGCTGGGTCAGAGAGCATGTTTACTTGAGATTTTAGTCTGTATTATTAAGTGGCGATCCACAAAACTCGCTAAGATGTCCATCTCTCCAGCAGCAGTGGGCATGCCGCCTCCCCAGCCCTCCCCAGCCCTCGCCAGCCCTGCTCAGTCCTGCCTCACGTTTCTTCTCTTTTCTGCCGTCTGATGGGGATGAGTGGTTCCCCCGCAGCTCTGACTGGCGTGTCCAAGACTCCTCGTGAGGCTGAGCATCTTCCGTGGATTTTCCTCTTCTGGGAAGAGCCACTTTATTTTGCCCATTTTTGAACTGGGTTGTCTAACTGTTTTTATAAACTTGCCCATTATTTCAGTTGCTAAGGTGTGTTTTTTTCAAGTTGTTATTTGTCAAAACCAGTTTCTCAACCTCAGCACTCTCCCTCTTGGTTGTGGGGGTCTGTCCGGTATGTTACACGATGCCTAGAAGTGCCCCTGACCCCTACCCATTCACCACCAAGGTCTGCAGACATTGCCGCGTGTCCCCTCGACGGAAGGGACGAACCACCCTGGCTGAGAGCCACTGGTCCGGGCTCCATTCATGCTGTCTTTTTGTCATTCGAATGTTACTTCACTTAGAAGAACTCTGCTATCTCTCTTTTCCTTTACATCTTCTAGATGTCCTGGGTGGCTCAGGGAAGTTTTTCCCACTCCAAATTTGTACAAATATTATCTCCGAGACTCTGCTGGAAACCATGCCACTAGTCAACTATTTGGGGGGGGGGGCAATATTATTTTTACAATAATGTAGAGATATGGACATCCCATGCGATGTCAGAGCTGGAAGAGACTATAGTCTCCAGCGAGGCCGCCATGAGCCCTCCCCTAACTCAGGGGATATGGCCTTCTATTCCTAACAAGAAAGAAAGGGAGAGTGGATTTGGTGTCTCACTAAAGAGATTTACCCGCTAAGAGACCGTGTCTTTGAAGCAGCTTGTTTCTTGTGTCCCATTGCTCTCTGTTGTTGAAGGCGATACTGACAAGCAGTCGTGGGAACATAGAAGACTTCTTCCTGGCTGGCCGAAGCCTGGGGTGGTGGCTGGTGAGTTGGCATCCACTGTGGGGGCTACATGCTAACTTGCTTATTATCTTATTTGTTAATGTATTTTATTGATTCCAGAAAGGAAGGGAGAGGGGGAGAGAAAGAGAAACATCAGTGCTGAGAGAGAATCATGGATCGGCTGCCTCCTGCACGCCCCACACTGGGGATCGAGCCCACAATCTGAGCATGTGCCCTGACCGGGAATCAAACCATGACCTGGTTCCTAGGTCGATGCTCAATCATGAGCCACGCCAGCCGGGCAGCTTGCTTATTATTTTAATTGGGATGTCTTACACGCAGAATATTTTGAAATTTTTAAACGAGGAAAGCCATTTCATTGGTGGTTCCTGTAACTCCTAAATAGTTTGTTACCTAAATGTTCCCAATTAACTCAGTTTTCGTTTAATAACCACTTACTAAGTTACTGGCACACACTTGGGACTCTGCACTTACTTGCATGTCTGTTCCCTCTGCCAGGTTAGGAAGCTCTCATTCCCGATAAAACATAATAGTCCTGCCCTCTAGCAGCGTGCAGTCTAGAATGGGAATTAGACTCGCATCCAGTGCATTACGGTGCTCACAGCAAAGCGGGAGCCAGTTACGACTTGAGTCAGACCATCTCACTTTTATGTTTAAAACCCTCTGACACCCAGAATGAAAGCCCAGCTGCTACTAACGGCCTGTGTTAGGCCACAGGGTGTCTACCCTCCTCACCTCGCCTCTCAGGACTCCCATTCCAGTTCTAGCCAGTGTCCTTGGACATTGGGTTTATCCTGCCTTTGTTCCTGCTGCTTCTCCCACCGGAGGCTTCTCCCACCGAAGGCTTCTCCCCAGCTCTCTCTGGCTGCTTCCTCACCTCTTCTGGTTTCCCTCAGATCTCCTCTCACTCTATCCCAGCCACCCAATTGCTGCTTCTTATGCTAGAAAATAACCCCTAATTTATTTTGTTTATTCTCTTCTTCCCAAATGAATGTTGTCTTCATGAGGGCAAGGGCTTCTTTCTGTTTTTCACACCAATATGTCCCTAGAACAGTGCCTGGCACACAGATGGCAGTGGACACTTATAATTATTGAATTAGTGAACGGTGACCTTTTCTTTTTAATCCTCACCCAAGGAGAGGGGAGAGAGAGACATATTGACTGACTGGTTGCCTCCCATGCGCTTTGACGGGGGGTGGGGGGGTGGGGTGGGAATTGAACCTGAGTCCCTTCGGTCCAGGGGCTGATGCCCTAATCACTGGCCAGGGCAGTGAATGGTGACTTTTTAACCTACCTTTCATTTTTAATGTATTAATATCTTCCTAGGTCTATATATATACATAGGTAAGTAGATATAGATATTTTATACAGGGTGGGGCAAAATAGGTTTATGGTTGTGAGTACATGAAATACAGTTTATTATTGTATTATTATTTACTAGAGGCCTGATGCATGAAATTGTGCAAGGGGCTTGGCCCTCGCAGCCCTGGGCTTCATCCGGAAGGTCGTCTGGACAGTCATCCGGACAGTCGTTCTGCTGTTCGGTCTAATTAGCATATTAGCTCTTTATTATATAGGATTAATGAGAGGCCCGGTGCACGGATTCGTGCACCAGTGGGGTCCCTCGGCCTGGCCTGTGGGGATCGGGCTGAAACCAGCTTTCCAACATCCCCCAAGGGGTCCCGGATTGTGAGAGGGCAGTTCTTGGGTGATGCACCCCAGAATCGGGCTCCCTCCTCTCTGGTTTCAAGTGCATCATCCAAGAAACGCAGCTGCCAAGTCACTGCAGCTCGGCAGCTCCTGTGTTGAGCGTCTGCCCCCTGGTGGTCAGTGCACATCATAGCTACCGGTCTGACAGTCATTTAGGCTTTTGTATATAGAGATTATTGTATTATTTTTCATATATACACCTGTAAGACTAATTTTGCCTCACTCTGTATTTATATGCAATTGCATAGTATTATATGAACAGTCTTCCTTTTATTTACCATATTATTGGGCAATTTAGGCAGTATGTAATTCTGTAGTATTGTGACAACCGTAATGAATATTCCTAATAGTAAAAATGCCTATCACTTGAGTACTTATGTGTCTCTTTTAAGATTATTTGGCCTTAGATTTGTTATTGCTAAGATGTTGATGCCTGCACATTCTCAACTATGTCTTAGTGCATTTTATTTTTCATAATTACAAAAACAAACTTCTTTGTTCTATTCAATGCTTTTGGTATTATATGCTATTTTATCTTATGTTAAGATTGTTAAAAACAGTGCTGTTTTTATTTGTTTGTTTGCTTGTTTGTTTTTATTAAAAGGCTTTGTTATTTTAAGCCTCCCTTGATAATTTGGTTTTAAATATGTCTCATATCAATAGCATAATAGTTGGATTTTTATTTTAACAGAGTGGCTATCTCCACTCTGTTAAAAAGCTATTTTGGGTTTAGAAGGGATTTTGTTTGTTTTAAATGCCACTGGGATTTTTTTATTTTGAAAGTAACAGCTGTTGGTTAAAAAAAAAAAAAAAGTTACAGTCCAAGTGTAGACCTTGAAATTTTCTTCTCTGTCCGTCTCTACACCCATAATTCCAGTTCCCAGAAGTATTTAGTTTTATATATTTTTTACCAGAATCTCTCCCATGCATATATAAACAAATATGTGCACAAGTGTAATGTACACACGTAATATTTTAATGAGATTATATTATAATATTGTTTAACTTATTTTTATGACTTACTACAGCTCCTTCATTTTTATTTATGCTGCATTGTATTTCAATGTTTTCATGTGTTTTAACTAGTTCCATGTCATCAGATTGTTAATATTTTAAAATTATTTCTGAACAATGATGGATTACACTCCTGCTAATGTTTCTGCAATAGTGAATTGCAGGCACGTCTGTGGAGCATGGGGAGGGTGGCAGCATAAGAATAGCTGTTCTACCTTTTTCACTGTCTCCCTCTTCACTTGGCTTCTAACTTACGGTTAGGATTTGTATAGAAGAAACACGAATGGGAATTATGCCCAGGAAATACCCCCTTTTGAAAAAAAATTGTAAAATTCAGTTTGAGTTTACATTTGAGAAATTAATCCTTGGACATGGACTGAAAGTTTTGATGTGGAATTGTCGTCTGATTACCAGATTGGTGCTTCTCTTTTTGCCTCAAACATTGGCCCTGCCCACTTCATGGGCCTGGCCGGCACGGGAGCGGCCTCGGGGATCGCCGTGGGGGCCTTCGAGTGGAATGTAAGTAATAGGTGTGTAGTGACCAGCCTCCATCTTTATCATTGTCCAAATAAAGCTCATCAACATCAAAACTTGCTTCCAACTTTGAGTAAAACATTGACTGCTTCTTGAGAAGGCCTGGGAGGGAGGGACCAAGTGTTTAGTATCTCCAAAAAACCGTGCTAGTGTCTTCTCTTCTTAGTAAATTACTGAAGAGACAGAGAATATTTATATTCCAGGGACTGTAGGAATACAATAAGCAACTGTTTTAGGGAACTAGTCCTGTAGAGAAAAGATCATACTAACCTTTAAATGTCTGTATATAAATATGTATGCGCATATCTGTATGAGCCACATCTTTCTTCTCATGGACGACAAAGTAAAGAATACCTCTAGCCCTAGCCGGCGTGGCTCACTGGATAGGGTGTCGGCCTGCGGACTGAAAGTCCCGGCTTCCATTCCGGTCAGGGCACAGGCCTGGGTTGCGGGCTCGATCCCCAGTAGGGGGCGTGCAGGAGGCAGCTGATCAATGATTCTCTCACATCATTGATGTTTCCCTCTCTCTCTCCCTCTCCCTTCCTCTCTGAAATCCATAAAAAATGTCTATTTAAAAACGGTTTTGAAAAAAGAATGCTTCCGGCAGAGTGACTTCCAATCCTAGGAAGAAGCCCTGAACTTCACGAGCAGCTCCCCTCCAAATGACTAGCGTCTCCTTCGCATGCTCCATTTACCCTCCCCTTCTTCGCAAAGACCCAGTTCTGTACTCAGTTTCCATACCTTGTGTACAGTTTGGTAGTTTCCTATTTCCCTGACTGGTTTCTGATTTTTCTTTCTTCTTTATATATTTCATTGTAAGTCACCTTCATTTCTATCTGGAAGTAGGCGAACAATGAACACTAATAAATACCTTGAAAATGGGCTCAGGGAGCCCCCCATAATTAAGAGTGCACCCCTTTATAGGCAGACATCAAGTGCCTATCAGTGACGTTGGTTGGATGGGAGGGTACGCGTGGGCTGTTATTCTTACGGTCCGGGTGGGAGCCCAGGCAGTGAGTGGGCGTGCACCTCCTCTAGCGCCCGCCTGTGTGGACCTGACGTGCTTCTCTCTGTTTCAGTCCCCGCTCCTGCTCTTTGCCCTCGGCTGGATATTTTCTCCCATTTACATTAAGGCTGGGGTGAGTGTCACTTATCAGTGACTCTGTTCTCCACAATTTTTTCTTACAGGGGCGGGTGGAGGCCTTGACTGCAAGCCCTGAGGGCTTTGTGGGGTTTGGAAATGCTCTGTACCTTGAGTGTGGTGGTGATTACACAATTGTATGCATTTCCCCAAACTCGTAGAACTTTACATAAAATCGGGAGAATTTTACTGAGTGTAAATTATATCTCATAAAACTGTTAAACTTCAAAATATTTGTGGAACCCCTGGCCAGTGTGGCTCAGGGGGTTGGAGCAGCATACCGTACACCAGAAGGTTGCTGGTTTGATTCCTGGACAGGGCACTAGGTCCCGGGTTCAGTCCCTGGCCAGGGCATGTATGTATACATATTTGGGGAGAGGGCATTAAAAACGTAACAGGCTCATTTGCTGTGCTAACACTTGCAATTGTGAAGCCATAATCCCAGGAAAATTATCTCAGATTGTGACTGTTATTTTTGAGATGAGGTCTTTTAAGAAGTAATCAAGTTAAAGCCAGGTCATTAGGGTGGGCCCTAGTCCGGCATGAACTTACAAGAAGAGGACATTTGGACACAGACATGTACAGAGAGAAGACCCCTCAACAACCCAAGGAGAGAGGCCAGAACCAGTCCTTCCCTCAGAGGGAACCAACCCTGCCGACACCTGGAACGCCCAGCCTCCAGGACCGTGAGACGCGCACTGAGGCGTCTGTCGTGACGGATGCAGACAGTACATCTCAGAACCTGGCTGCGAAATGAGCTCTGGATGGCAGGTTACAATGAAAAAGCAAGTGAGCGGCCAAACTAAGAGACTTGGGGTTCAGGAGATACAGCCGTGGGAAGCCCCCGGGTGAGTCTTCATACAGCAGGTGGGATTGGAGTTAGACATGGGTGAGGTCGGCAGACAGAGCACGTGAGGACATTCGGGACAGAAGGAGGGACAGTACTCATGTGACAATTACTTACTCACCTGCCGTGAGCCAGGCGCTGCCATCTAATGACCAAAGAGGCCTCACTCCCTGCCCACGGTGCACGCAGCCTGACCGCCTGGAGTAGAAGTGAACGGGATCGCTGGGGCACCAGCACACGCGAGCATTGCTGACAGAGTCAAGCTCTTCTCCCTTGCGCACCTGTTAGATTTGTAGGATGTGAGGAAGCAGTTAATTTTGCTCTATGGTTATTTCACAGAAGTGATTGGTCATCATTAGACATTTTGAATGAACTGGATTTCCTTCTGCTCTCCGAGGATTGCACTCGAAGCAGATTCCAAGCTTCTATATATTTTATTGATTGATTTCAGAAAGGAAGGGAGAGAGAGAGAGAGAGAGAGAGAGAGAGAGAGAGAGAGAGAGATCCATGATGAGAGAAAATCATCAATCGGCTGCCTCCTGCACACCCTACACTGGGGATCGAGCCTGCAACCCCCGCTTGTGCCCTGACCGGGAATCAAACCGCGACCTCCTGGTTCCTAGGTCAATGCTCAGTCACTGAGCCACGCCAGCCGGCCTGGAGTCCAAGCTTCGTGAAGGCAGCAGCCGTGGTGCCTGTCCTGTTTATTCCTCTCATCCTCACAGCTGCTGTTAGTACAGAGCCAGAGTCGGGACCTGCATCTTGTCTTCCTGGGCCACTCCCACCCTGCCTGCACCTTGTGACCACCTGCACATGGTGAGCTCGGCCGTCCTGTGAGCCTGCAGTGTGTCTGACAGTGACTTCTCTCGTTGCTCGTACAGGTGGTGACGATGCCAGAATATTTGAGGAAGAGATTTGGTGGCTCCCGGATCCAGTTCCTCCTCGCTATTCTGTACTTATTCCTCTATCTCTTCCAAAAGATCTCAGTAAGTTGTGGAAAAGCCAGCTCAAGAAAGAAAGTAAATATCAGTGCCCAGGACAGTGCTAGATTTGTCCCAGCAGTTTGCTCTGGGACCCCATCAGTTACTTCCTGGCCTCTGCTGTTAAAGCTAGAGCAGAGGAAGAATCTATACATATAAAAGGCTAACACGCAAAGTGTCCCCCTGGGAGTTGGACGGGAGACTGGGAGTTCGATCACTTGCTATGATGTGTGCTAACCACCAGGGGGCGGCGCAGAGCATGGCAGGCGACCAGCAGCTGTGCCGGGGCACTGAGGGAGTAAGGACGGAGGAGGCAGGGAGGCAGGGAACCTGATCGGCCCTGATCGCCAGCCAGGCCTAGGGACCCTACTCGTGCAGGAATGTGTGCACCGGGCCTCTAGTAGCATAGTAACTAACAGTTTACAAAAGATAAACGGCGGAGGCGTCTTCTTTGCCTCCTGAGCCTCGGTTACAGGACCCTCCTCTGTACTCCCAGAGAACCTGGGGCTTCCTGGGTCGTGTCATTAGGTGATGTCACTCCCCTGTTACAGCCACCCAGGGGTTGCCACACCTTACCAGAAAGCCGAACCCCTGGTGACGGATGAGGGCTGGGTTGTCCCAGCGCCTGTCTCTCTGGCCTTGTCCCCCGCTGTGGTCAGCGGGCTGTGGCCACCCTGCCTGCCTTATTGTTGCTCACATCCAGAAAGCCTTTCCCCTTGAAGCCTGCCACCTGCTCTCAGTGTCCACAATGTCTGTCCCCGCATTTTTCACCGAGCTCCTTGGGAAGGCCTCCCATGGGTACACTGGTCATGCTCGCTCCATTCCTCAGTTTTCATTTTTCTTTGTAATACTTGTCGCCATGCGAGAGGAATCTGTTTCCTTGCTCTTGGTCTGTCTGCTCCACGTCAGTGCAAACTTCCTGAGGCCCAGGGCCGTGCCTGGCTGGTCACTGCATTGCCCCCTGTGCGGAGAGCAAGGTCAGCGCATAAGCCACTCATGGATGTTTTTCAAACAATCGAATGAGTGCCACTTATCACATTACACGGAAATTTCCCATTTAGTGGCCTGTCTCCATTAAGTGTAAGCTATTGAAGACAGTGACTGACTTTTTAAAATCTTTTTTAAAATATATTTTTATTGGTTTCAGAGAGGAAGGGAGAGGGAGAGAGAGAGAGAAACATCAATGATGAGAAAGAATCATTGATCAGCTGCCCCATGCGCGCCCCATACTGAGGATCGAGCCCCCAACCTGGGCGTGTGCCCTGCCCGGGAATTGAACTGTGACCTGGTTCATAGGTCGACACTCAACCACTGAGCCACACTGGCTGGGTGACAGCGACTGACTTTTGGTAACCCCGTGTCTTCAGAACCCGCCCACAGGCCAGTCCTCACGGTGGTCAGCTGTCTACAGTCCTTGAGCTAAGAAGCCTTTCACAGTGCTAGGGTTATAAAGGAACATGGACGGTGTGTGGCCTGCGAAGCCTGCAGTGTTCACCGTCTCTCTGGCCCTGCACAGAGAAAGTTTGCCAACTCCTGACAAGCTGGTGCCTCTGCCTTCCCCAGTGGAGAACTAGGGGATTGCTCACGCTGCACACAACCCCGCTGGGGCTCCAGGGGGGAGAAGGCTCAGTGTGTTAAGCGGATAATCAGGTTAGCCAACCCCTCAGGTGCTGGCCTTGGCTGGACGCATGGGGCACAAGCCTTGCTGCCAGCAGAACTTGGGGACCCTCACCCAGTGTCCCCCAGTGACGTGGGCCATGTGCTAACTGCGATGGCTTCGAAGGGCAGTGTCTCTCGGACTGCGGACCGAGCCGAGAGGGAAGCGCAGCTGTGGCCTTGTGTCGTTTCAGGTGGAGATCTGCACTGGGGCCATGTTCATGGGGCTGGTGCTGGGGTTGGATGCTTACCAGGCCACCATGGTCCTGATGACCATCACTGGCATTTATATGATCACAGGTGAGGTGGCTCTAAGCACACAGGTACTTACGTTAACGCCAAAGCTCTACCTCTTAGTGGAGTCCTGGCGGACACTGGGGCCGGGGGCTTCAGCTTTTGCATTTTCCTACGTCTGGAGAGCACTTGCTGAGGCCAGGAGGCTGCGGAGAACAGGAAATAACGGAGGCAGGAGTGCCAAACCTGAGCCCTACCCCGAGAAAGGCGTTTTGGGTGGGGGTGGTCTGGCACAGCAGGCGGCCAGGTGCAAGAATGGGACCCCAGGACGGGAAGGAGAGGGAGGCAGCAACCTCAGGCCATCCTGCTGACCTGGTACCTGGTCAGGCTGTCCGACAGGAACTTCTATGGAGGCAGTTCTGTCCTCGCGGTCTCGCCTGGGCTGTGAGAGTGAGGACGTGTTTCCCAGCCACGGTGCAGATCTTGGACGCTGGGAAGTGTCTCTGGCAGATCACCAGTCGAGTGGAGAGAATCGGGGTGGGAATGGAATGCACTGAGTCAGCATCCTCCGTGGGCCGTGCGGTGGGGCTTGCCTTCCCAGGGGCTGTCTGCGGACATGTTTGGGAGTCACCACGGGGAGTGCTGCTGGCATCCGGCAGGGAGAGGCCAGGGCATGCTGACTGTTGCTTCCAAACTGAGATGTTAAAGAGACTGACAGGTTTTCGCCTAGGAAACCACCAGGTTTTGGTTCATCCAAAAAATGGGGAAAAGGGAAATTGAGACATAGAAGGGCAAGATAAGAATCCAGCAGGAGGTCAGAAAGGAGGTTAAAGAGAAAACGGTGCACCAAGACCAGCAAAAGTAGTCGTGAGACCCACTGAGTTGAAGGGACAAAGGGGTGAGTGTGGAGATCTGGGGAAACAAGCAGGTGGAACAGGACGCCAGCGCACCTTTCCGCAGGAGAGCCACACGCGGCGTTTTCTCTCTCTCTCTCTCTCTCTCTCTCTCTCTCTCTCGCTCTCTCGCTCTCTCGCTCTCTCTCTCTCCCCTCAGGTGGTTTCCTCACTGTGGTTTATACTGACACCCTGCATGCCAGCGTCATTGTCCTGGGGTCCCTCTTGGTGATGGGCTTCGGTAAGTCTGTCTTGAGAACATTGAGCACCCTGGGTGGGATCTCCGAAGCTGATTGCTGCCCTCGGCCTTTTCATCATCGTCATCTCCAGATGAGGGACTGAGGCCCTCGGAACCCAAGAGCGGTCTGTAAGGTCATGCTGAAATGTGGGGGCGGGAGGACTTCCGCTTCCGTGCGAGAACGGGGTTAGGTGTGCAGCTAGCTGAAATGTACAAAGTGAACACACTGGTACCAGCACCGAGTCAAGAAGTTTCCTTTTTCTTTACTTCCTTTTCAAACTTGATACCTTTTGTTCCTTTTTCTTGCCTATTACCCTGGCCATGGCCTTTACTACAGTGTCAAATAGAAGCAGAGACAGCAGACATTCTTGTCTCATTCCCAATATTAAAGGAAAAGTTTTGAATGTCTCACAATTAAATGAAATGTTTGCTGTCATTTTTTTGTAGACATTCTTTGTCATACTAGCGTAGTTCCCTTCCATTCCGGGGTCATAGCACCTTCAGGCATGGCTAGATCCAGGGTTCTGCCTGAACCAGGGAGGCAGACAGCTCCAGACTGCCACACTAGCTGAGAACCCCAAAGGGAGAAAGCAGGCTTTGTTGATCTCTTAAGCCGACGAATAAGTCCTGACTAGCTGAGTGTGGGTCTCCAATCCACTCCCAGGGGTGAGGGAACACTGGACGGCGGGGTCAAGTACCCGATTGGGATGGTGGCAGTGTGACGAGGCCCACCTAGGCCACAGAGGACGGAATGAGCTGGGAAGAGGGGTTCTACCACCAGAAGCAGGAGTAGGGGTGCTGGGCACACAGCCAGTGTCCCCTGGACTCTTCCTTCTCTTTGAGGAAAACATGTGTCTTGTCTTAGGCACATGGGGTCTTGACTATTTGTCACTCACTTGCACTTTATATATTAGACTAGAAGCCCATTGCACGAAGATTCGCGCAATAGGCCTTCCTTCCCTGGCTGCCGGCACTGGTTTTCCTCCGGCACCCAGGACCCAGGCCTTTGGTCCGGCCGCAGCGGAGAAGCCAAGCCTCTTCAGTCTTCAGTCTTCGCTCCGTGCCTGCTTATGCAAATTAACTGCCATCTTTGTTGGGTTAATTTGCATAGTCGCTCTGATTGGCTGGTGGGTGTAGCTGAGTGACACCAATTTGCATGTTTCTCTTTTATTAGAGTAGATGCAATTCACCAAACTGGGCCCCACTTTGCAACCTCAGTTCGTTAGATGTGTGTTACTGTCCAGTTTACAGTACTGATACATTTTATGTTGTTTTTAAGCCTTCAAGGAAGTGGGAGGGTACCAGGAGCTACTGCATAAGTACCCCAACGCCAAGCCAAGCATAATCCAGGAGGGAAACTGGACTGCCCCGCCAGAATGCTACCTGCCTCGTGCAGATTCTTTCCATATCTTCCGAAACGCCATTACTGGAGACCTCCCCTGGCCTGGAGTGGTCTTTGGCATCCCCATCCTTTCTGTATACTACTGGTGCAGCGATCAGGTAATAGACGCGTAGCGGCGAGGTGACTGCATGGGGCTGGTGATTCAAGGCTCCACCCAGTGGGTCAGGTTTCCGTTCCGATCCCTGTTGACTGCCTACCTAGTTTAAATGAAATGGTGTTTAGAGGAATTTCTCCTACAGTGCCATCTACAGCACATCAACTATTCTTATTTTTTCTTCTTTCCTATCATTCTCTAAAACATCGTTTTTTGGACATAAAAAATGACTCAGTTCTCCTCAGTTGGGTCAATAAATTAAATGCAGCCAATCAGCATATCAGTTGGATTTTTTAAGGACTCAAACTTACTCTAAAAATTGTATGGCTCTCTCTCTCTCTCTCTCAGTGGTGGCTCATTAAATAAATTGTGAAGTATTCATAAAGTGAAGAGGAAATATAGAACTAAAAGGAAGTGTAGCTGCACATAGTAACATGGATGAATCTTTTTTTTTATTTCAGAGAGGAAGGGAGAGGGAAAGAGAGAGAGAAACATCAATGATGAGAGAGCATCATGGATCGCTGCCTCCTGCAGGCCCCCCACTGGGGATCAAACCCACAATCCGGGCCTGTTCCCTGACTGGGAATCGCATCCTGACCTCCTGCTTCATAGGTTGACGCTCAACCACTGAGCCCTGCCGGCCGGGCAGATGAGCCACTGTGATCGTGTTGGTTTACGCCTGTGGACTTTTCCTGCGTATGGAGTCGAGGTGTATATGCTACTGTTGCATCCTGTGCTGTTTAGTCACCATCACACTGCGGGCATTTCCCCACATTATTTAAATGTCTTCAGGGATGTCGTTTTAGTGCCTGCGTCCGGCCGAAAGGTTCTGACGCGCTGGCCCGTGTCTTGACTTTTTCTTAAGTGCTTGTCCACCTGCCAGCTGCACTGTTCTGCGCGGCTGAGCGCACGCTGCCTCTGAAAGCAGGAGCCCCATGAAATTGGGTCATAACCTCTTCTGGAGGAGACTTTTGCATCTTTAAAGGCCTCTACTAGCTCATTTAAGTGAGATGAGTGAAGTTGGTCTGAGTTCTGAATACACATGTGTCGCCAGGAACCCACCTTTGCTTGGATTGACGTCTCGGGGCTCTGCTCCTTCCACCCAGCAGAGACGGTCTGTGGCTCTCGGAGGGACTTTGGTCCTTGCCGGGGGACAGACTGTAAGCACTGCATCAGTGCTGGCTGCGAGGCCAAGGTCACGCACGCCATCGCTGTCCCCTCGGCGGCTGTGCCCTGAGCAGAGCGCTTCCTGGTCACGCCTCTCCTCCTGCTGGGGTGCCCTGGAGAAGCTGGATGAGGGTCCCAGCCTTCCCTCCACCCGGCGGCCTGGGCTCCATGTGCCCTGAGAGACAGCCACCTCCCTCACCATCTGCGTCTCCTTGGCAGATCTTTGTGCAGAGGTGCCTGGCAGGGAAGAGCATGTACCATGTGAAGGGGGGCTGTGTCCTTTGCGGGTACCTGAAGCTGCTGCCCATGTTCACTCTTGTGATGCCCGGAATGATCAGCCGCATCCTGTACACAGGTAACGTCTTGGTCCTGCTGTGTTCACCCCAATCCTCGCCTGTCTTAGAGACCCAGATACCATCCGGGTTATCAGGTCTCCTACAGTGAACTGGTGTCCAGGCGCCCAGATCGCTGCCTTGGAGCCAGTGGTTTGGGTGAGGGGGTCGGCTGAGAGCAGTCTGGCAGAGGCCATGGAGGTGGGCAGCTGGAGAGGATTCCAGAGAGCCGTTCAGGAAGGGCAGAGCCGACCAGTGCTCCGCGGCAGGAAGGCTGGGTTCCTCCCCTGCCCCTGGCGGTCCTGTGGGCGGGTGCTGGGCTGGGAACTGGCGATGCTGTCCCTGCGCTCACGGCTCCAGAGAGGGCTTGTACCTCACTGCACCAATAAGGCTCGGGGGAGGGGAGACTCCATATCACCCCCAAAGAACGTCTGACTCTGAGGCCCACATTCTTTGCATTAAATGCTACGAAGTCATCCCTTCTGCCTTCATGGGCTATCGTAATTCTGTGGATAGCCCATCCCCTAGTTTTACCAGCTGTGCTGGCCCTCGGGCCCAGGTCTGTTGCTGCTCAGCCTGTAGGGACCACGCTCTCTGTCAGAGGCAGCCAGCGGGTCATGGCCCGGCCCAGGGCAAGCGCTGCTTGCTGCTCAGCGTGGGCAGTGGCAGCTCTCATCCCAAGCCGTCTTCAGCCTGCCCTGAGACGCGCCTCTTTTCCTTTTTCTTTATTTTAATATGTTTTTATTGATCGCAGAGAGGAAGGGAGAGGGAGAGAGAGAGCATCGATGATGAGAGAGAATCATGGATCGGCTGCCTCCTGCACGCCCCACACGAGGGATCGAGCCCCAACCCGGGCCTGTGCCCTGACCTGGAATTGAACCGTGACCTCCTGGTTCATAGGTCGAGGCTCAACCACTGAGCCCCGCCTCCCTGATCCTGATTCCCTTCCAGTTCTAGCAGGAAGGGGGGCGTGCCCTGTGTCAGATCCCACACCTGGTCTTGGCGCCAGGCAGCGCCCCTGTGGCCTCGGAGCTGCCTCTGCCTGAATGGACAGTAGGCCCCTGAGCTCTCCGGGACCCAAGAGCCCTGGCGTCATGCCCCCCCTCCCCCAGTACTACCGACCACCCGCTCACTGACGGACAAGGCCGGGCAGATTGCGTGTGCTGGGGACTCTGAAAGCTGCTGAGGGAGGGAGGAAGCATGGGGCATAGCTCTTCCCTCTGGTGGAAGTGGCCTCGGGAAGCCAAGGTCCCTCCAGCCTCTGACCAAAAGGTGCATCGAGGTGATGGAATGCACTGGGGAGAGCCCTGTGTGGAAGGGCCAGAACCACGTGTCCCAGTCCTCAGGACTGGCCACAGTCACGGACCCACGTACACGTGCCAAGTGGGGAAAGCCAGGAGGCACTCATCGTGCAGGCTGGCACCTGCCATGCTCCCGGAAGAAGACGCTGTGCCAGCAGCCGGGGTGCTCTGGCCTGGCCTGATTCCGGGTCTCTCCCCGGCCAGGTCAGGGCCACGCTGCCAAGGGGTGTCCTCTGTCCAGTTTCCTCTGTAGCCTCTATTACTGGGCTTTTGTTTGAAAATGATCTGCCTTTTGGCTCCTCTTTCTGGGCTGGTGTCACCTTCAGGCCGTCCGGTGGCAAGACTGTCACGGCAGCACCAGCCTCTGTCCCGCCAGCTCACCCCCCAAAGCAACGGTGTTTCCTTTCCCAGTGGTTCCTGCAGAAACCCCAGGGGCGTCCTCGCGAGCCCACGTGGGTGACAGGCACCAGGCCTGGTGACCAAGGAGAAGGGATTTCCCGAATGGCCAGGCCTGGCTCCCGGGCCTCCCGAGCCACACCATCCCGGCTGAGGTTGCGTTGCCGCCGCAGGGGGAGGGAGCGCGGGCGGATGAACGGGACGTGCACTGTGCCTCCCCTGTGAGCTTTACGTTCTCTCCCGGAGCGCGGTGACCGCTTCCTCAGCTAGACCGCTGTCCCCGCTGACCTGGGCGGTGGCCTGCCTCCTCCTGGTCGGTGTGAGTTAGTTCACTGTGGGGCTTCTCACAGGGCAGCCCTATCTATATCCTGGATAAGCTCTTGAAGGGTACATCGCATTCACTCCCTTTACTTCCCTTTGTCCAAAGTTTCCCCCCAAGTACCCTATCCGGGCCAAGGGAGCAGGGTCATGAGTCGCTCACACATTCGGTGAGTAACCCTCTGGCTTTCCTAACCAGTAGCTGGATCAGTAAACGGCGTGTTGAGGTCACGGGACTGGCTGTGGGTCAGGCAGTGAATTGGCAGAAGCATCAGCTTACTTGACTCCTCAGCGCCTAACTCCTAGCTTTTGTCTCTACTCCCAGCTCCCCGAGAGTGTCTAGGATCATGAACCGGAAGGGTCACCAGTTGCCCCAGAACCGATCAGATGAGGAATCTGTAATTCCCATTGCATTCCTCTCCCTGAGCTGATCTTAGAGCTCCAGGGCCAACTTGTTGGTTTCTCTCTCTTTGCAGACAAAGTGGCCTGTGTTACACCTTCCGAATGTGAAAAGCACTGTGGCAGCAAAAGTTCCTGCAGCCCCCTCGCCTACGCTTTGCTGATCATCGGGCTGCTGCCCAAAGGTAAGGAAGGGACCCTGCGCCCGGCCAGCGAGGCTCCAAGTGGAGCGTTAACTTATGACCCAGGAGGTCATGGTTCGATTCCCGGTCAGGGCACAGGCCCAGATTTTAGGCGTGATCCCCCGTGGGGAATGCAGGAGGCAGCCGATAATGATTCTCATCGTTGATGTTTCTAGCTCTCTCTCCCTCTTTTCCTCTCTGAAATCAATAAAAATGTATTTTAAAAATATTTTAAAAGAAGAAGAAAGAAATAGACCCTGCCAGGCCACAGAGATCAGGATCTGTGTCCGCATGGGAGCGTGTGCCTCGGGCTGTGAGAGCTCATCTGCCAGGCAGCCGCCCCTCTGGCGGAAGTGGAGGCATGAGTGAGACGGGACTGTAGGGCGCCTGGAGCAGGCCAAGTCCAAGGACACCCGTGTGCCTGGCCCGAGCAGCCCATTATGTACCCTTTAGGCTCCCAGCAGATCAGAGTCCCTGCCACGCGGTAGCCTGACGGGTCGCATGGCTGGATGGCTACGGTTATTGCTACCATTGGTGGAGCACTCTGTATTGGGAATTGTGCTGACCTGTCTACTTAATTTGTCTTAATCTTAACAACAGCCTGTGGTAAGCACTTTTATGCCCATTTTACAGATGAAGACACTGAGGCACAAGGAGCAGCACCCCTTGTCTAGAGTCTGACCTTCTCTGCGCCTCTGGCTCCTCATCTGTGAAGGGGGAGGCAGCAGTGGTGTCTGTCGCACAGGGTGGGAGGGAGGATCGGCAGGCTGATGCCTAAGGAATGTTCTGGTACAAAGTAACTCTCAGGGAGAGTCGCTCCCATCATTACATCAAGACATCGCCGGAAGCGAGAAAGTCTCGTCACAAAGCAAGGACAAATGTCATGTGTTCATCTCTCCGCGATGAAACCTCACTCCAAACAGGACTTGCATATTTTGTTGAGAAAATGTGGTACCTGGAAAGGTTCCTTAGGAGGCCCACTCCACCTCCCGCATGGACAGAGCCGAGGCCCAGGAAATGTCCCTGTCTTCCAGGTGCCCGCGGCCTGATGCTGTCCGCACTGTGGGCGTCTCTCATGTCCACCCTGACCTCCATCTTCAACAGCGCCAGCACCCTCTTCACCGTGGACATCTACACCCAGATCCGGCCGACAGCCACGGAGCGGGAGCTCATGGTCACAGCCAGGTGAAGGCTTGCTCTCACGCTTCAGTTACATGAAACATTTAGACCGTAAGGCTGTGTATGGAATCAGCCTGTCTGTACACAGTATGATTCTACAGATTTTTGCTGCCGTTTTGCAATGAAGATGTATTGCTTTTATAATCACATAGAAAAATTATTTGGGAAAAGAATTAAGTAATCACTGAAAAAGGTTAGCATAGTTTGCTCTCGCTCCAAAATAGTCCTGGTGAGGAAATTTACGTACAGGGTCTCATTATCTCGTTCAGTCCTCATGACATTAAAGGTCAGTGTTACTGTTCTTACTCTCTTTGGGAGAATGGGGCGAAGAGGCTGAGAGAAGGGAATTGACCGACCTAAGGTCCCACAGTCAGTAGGAGGATTTGTCCATCTGGGAGCCACGGGGTTACCCACGAGGCCACACAGCACCGCACTAGGCCCGGAGGGACACAAACCTGTAAAATGTGGTCCTGTCTTTATTCCAGAGGGTTTCACGGTGACTGCCCTTGGACTGCATGCATGTAACGTGGCCTGATGTGTCTCCTCCTTCCTTTATCTGGCATGAAGAAGCATGTAGCTCACCTACTTTCTCTCTCTAATCCCTGCTTCTGAGGTGGTCTTTACATTTTGATCAGCACTCCGTAGTTTAAAGGTACTTTTCTGAGAAATTAATAGTTCTCACGTATTATATATTTTAAGCAAGACTGCCTCAAACCCACCTCCAGATATGGTACAGCCTGTCCGTGACTCAGGAACAGGCGAACGAACACTGTTTTTGTCGTCATCATTCAGAAGTTGAAGGATTTTTGTCTGCAACTGTATGGCCTGTTAGTGTTTAGGGGGATGGCTGTCTCCCCTGCCTCACAATGATGAATGGGCACTGGAATTTAACCTGAGGAATAACTGAATTAATCGTTTATGGTTTGTAGACATTTTATTGGCAAGGGGGAAAACTCACCGAACTGCCATTGACTGTTGGTTTACTTTACAGGTTTTTTGTTATCATCTTACTTGTTGTCACCATCGTCTGGGTCCCTGTAATTCAAGCGACAAACAGTGAACAGCTGATTGACTACATGCACGCAGTGAAGAGTTACCTGGTGCCCCCCATCGCGGCCATCTTCCTGCTCGCCATATTTTGCAAGAGAGTCACTGAGCAGGTGGGTGGGGTTGCTGTCTTGGCCAGAGTTTCCCGAGGAGGGTCGCTAGTGCCTCAGGTTCACAGCGTGGCATCACGTGCTTTCTGAGAGAGGGTTTCCTCCCGGAGAGATGTGCTCCCGCTCCCTCATGCACGTGGTAAGGGCCGGCTCTGATCGGTTTCCCTCCCTTTGCAACGTAACCCTCCCGCACACACGTCTGGCTGTAGGAGCACGTCCTTCACTTGCTCTCTATTGGGGTGTCTGGCTCCGAGATTTCATGTCCACAGTGGGATGTACAGTTGTGGCTCCTCCCCTTCCCTGCAGTGAGGCCATCTCTCCCAGCCACGCTTTAAGCACAGATCCCCGGAGTGGCTCAGTTGTGCTTTCATATGACTTTGAGAGCACAGTTTGTCAGAATTTTTTATTTATTGTTTGAGTCATATTTTCTAAAAATATATCTTTATTGATTTCAGAGAGGAAGGGAGAGGGAGAGGGAGATAGAAACATCAATGATGAGAGAGAGTCATGGATCGGCTGCCTCCTGCACGCCCCCCACTGAGGATCCAGCCCGCAACCTGGGCCTGGGCCCTGACCCGGAATTGAACCCTGACCTCCTGGTTCATAGGTCGATGCTCAACCACTGAGCCACACCGGCCAGCTCCAGATACACTTGAGAAGTCGAGCCGGCAGGATTGGCTCATGGGTTGGGGGTAGGGCAGATGGAAAGGGAAGGACAGGGAAGAGCAACCAGGGAGATGGAGGTGCCCTTACAGGACGGGAGGACTCGGTCTCTCTGGACACGTTACATTGGAGGTCACCGTGTGTGACCCAGCTTACCAGCACGGGCAGCCTCCTGCCGCTCTGCCTGGCCTGGGGCGCACGCTCAGGCCTGTGTCCAGCCAAGAGGCACCCCCCCTGGTGCTCACACAGGGCTCCTGCGGGGAGCCCTAGGATGACGAGGTTGGCTTCAGAACTCAACTCCTCGGGGGGCTGAGGCTGAGGGGGCCTAGCCTCCCCCCATCCCCCTCTCAGTGACCCTCGGGCTCCTCCTCCCACAGGGGGCCTTCTGGGGGCTGATCGGTGGACTCCTGATCGGCTTCATCCGGATGGTGTCTGAGTTTGCCTACGGACGCCAGACCTGCTCGGCAGACAACAAGTGCCCTCCAATCATCTGCGGCGTGCACTACCTCTACTTCGCCATCATCCTCTTCGTCATCAGTCTCCTCACCATCCTGGGCATCTCCTTGCTCACAGACCCGATTCCGGACAAGCACGTAAGTCCTGCCCCGGGGTGCTGGGGGTCCGCCCTGGCCCGGGGTCCCCGTAGCAGTGCCTGGGCTCTGCTAGCTGGGCCAGAAGCCGCCAAATCCCTGCGTTTGCTTTGAAAGCGGAGGGCTGGGGCCAGGCATAGGGATGGACCAGATACAGGCAAGGCAACAGACAGGCCCTGCCTTACAAACAGAACTAAACTGAACCCCTTTTCAGCAGTCCTCTGCCAGGCGGTGTTCACTTAGAATGAGAAGTTTGGCTTTTAAAATACACATTTTCCTTGGAAGTGTTGCGTCCCTAACCTCAGTATGAATTAATAGAATCCGCCAGGCCCAGCTGCCACCACCCAGAGAAAGTTAAGCCAACAGGAGGGGGAGGGGCAGTCCTTGGGGCAGCTGCCTGTGCCCGCTCAGGGGTGGCATCTCTGGGGCTCTCCTGGCGCGACTGTTTCACGCTTCCCAGTCACCCAGTTGGAAGTGAGAAAGCCTGGGCTCAGAGCAGGTCAGTCCTTCGTCTGAGGTGCCAACCTAGTAAATGGCACAGCCGCAGGCCCTGCAGGACAGGGGCGTGGCCAAGCCGAAAGCAGCGGGAAGGGCCCAGATGTCCCGTCTCCGGAGCTCAGAGGGAGAAGCATCTGGAACACCTGATGCCTTCCCTGCACCCTCACCTGGGGGAGGGAAAGCCATGAGCTGGAAGACTGCTCAGGGCGGCTCCCCGGGCCTCCCCTCTGGCCGCGCTGCTGCTGAGCAGCTCCGTTTGTTCCTTCCCTTCTTGCACACACAGCCCCGTTGGAGGAGGGATGGAGCCAGTGTGTGTGTGTGTGTGTGTGTGTGTGTGGGCGGGGGGCAGGCCCAACACACGTCACCGCCCAACACACGTCACCCTGGCATCGTGACAGTGGGAGACTTCCCTGCTCTGGCACCTTGAGGAACTGGGGTGATGGGCGTGGCTCCTCTTACTCTCACCTCTTGGGTGTTGCCTGCTTCTCAGGCAACCAAGCGCTCGTTGAGTGTGTCCCACCGGCCTGGCGGCAGGCGGGTGCTCTGGGAGCAGAGGAGCGGCTGGCAGGGACGGGGAGCGGAAGAGGAAGCAGTGTTTATGGGTCCGTGTCTAGGCACTGGGCCAGGCCCCTGCTCACCACCCCGGGAGGCGGGACAGAGCACTGGGGCCTGGTCCACAGGGCGCGAGGGTGTTGTTGGGAAGGCCAATATGTACACACGGCATCACCAGGAAGCAGTTCAAGGCTGAACCGGCCTCTTAGTAACACAGCAGAAGTTTAGTGCCGGCACTTCAGCCCGAGAGGCGGGCGCAGGCAGGTGCTGGAGGGCCCTGTCATGTGCGGAAGGTGGGCTGAGGTTCCTGTACGCCAGGCTGGTGTGATGAGAGCTTAACACCGATTCCAGATCGGGAGGCGGGAAGGCTCACTTAGTTGGGCTCCTGCTGACCCCAGTCCTGGGGCGGGGAAAGCAGCAATCGTCTGGGTTTGTTCCTTCCCAAGGGGGTCGTACGTGTTTTCAGGAAAAGAACAAAGTCGCAGACCAGAGGGACAGGGGTGCTCCCTTGCTGAGCCTGAGCGCTGGGCTCGGCGGGGCCAGGCCACAGGGACAGGAAGACCTCTGGGCTGAGCGAGAGCTGTCTCGGCGGGCGGGCGGGTGAGGGAAAGCAGCGCCCGTCCAGTCGGCCCTGTCCCTTCCGTCCAGGGAGAGAGGGGACAGCTGCTTTCACCCGGGGGCACAGGGTCCTGGTCCCTCAGAGCCCGAAGGGGCCCTGAGCGAGCTGCCTCCACCCTCACTCAACGGAAGGACAGGGGCCTGGGGAGGCATCACCCTTTGCCAAGGCCACACGCCCGGCAGCAGAGCCCACACAGACTCCATGGCAGCCAAGGGCCCGCTTCCCCACCCCCATCCCTCCCGTTTGTGTTGGAGCCTAAGGACCAGGTCCCTGCAGTCCCTCAAGCCCCGGTGCCCGCCTGCCGGCCACGGCACATAGGCCTGTGTGGCAAGGCCTGAGTGGGGACCTGTCCCTCCCTCCCCAGCTCCACCGGCTCTGTTGGAGTTTACGCAACAGCCAGGAGGAGAGGGTGGACCTGGATGCAGAGATGCAAGTGAAGAGAATGGCTCTGCGTTTGCAGCCCGGTGAGGAGGCCACAGCCTTGCGGGGGGCGGGGGGATGCTGCTCAGGGTTGGGGGGGTGGCCTGCGCTGCCTCCCAGCACCCCGCCACCAGCCCCCCCTCCAGAAATGCGTTCCAGGCAGAGGCCCTGGCTTTCCTGTGTCTTCCGATGCCTTGGGGGTCTGTGGGCTGTTGAGGGAGATGTCTCTCCGACATCTCTGCGGGTGGTCTGGCTGGAGAGACCCACCTGGGCCGTGCAGGGGGAGGAGGAGAGAGGGGTCCCTCGTGAAGCGCAGGGGCATCCAGGCCACGGGGAGGAGGCAGGGGGGTGGGCAGGAGGACAGTGCTTGGTGACCGGGAAGCATTGCAGGGGGCAGCTGATCCATTGAGGCAGATGCTTGACAGCGAAGAACAAAGCCCGAGAACCGGCCGCTGGCTTAGCCACTGAGAGCAGCATGGGGGGGGGGGGGGGGCGCTACACAGGGGTTCTGAGGGAGAGGGTCTGTAAGGGGGAGCAGCCCCACCTAAGAGGGCTCCAGGTCCAAGGACAGCTAGGCTGCACGAACTGAGAGGACATTCCAGGCAGAGCTGTGGCCCAGGGGAGGGGTCCTGGCAGATCAGGTCAGGACAGGACGATGCCCTGAGCTCCTCGGACCCTGACGCAGCAGGATCAGGCCTAAGGAGATTAGCCCCGAGTCCAGGCAGGGGGTGCAGGAGGCTGTGAGGTTGGGGGAGGAGGGAGGGACAGGGAGGGAAGAGGCTGCCGGAGGAGAAGGCAGTGCCTACAGGTCCCCTCGCCCTCCTGCCAGGGCAGGTCAGAGCCCAGAGAGGCCTGGGCTCCCTCTGACATGTGCAGAGGAGACCTGGGGTGGGTAGGCTCCTTGGACTTCTGCCCGGCAGTGGGGGCGTGGGGGAGTGACCCCGTGGGCAAGGCTGCCCACCACCCGGAGGATGCAGGCTCCCTGGGCATTTCCCTTCTCTAACGGGGGACTGGCTCGCCGCGCCCATAGGGTGCCCGGTGCTCCTTCTGGGGCACCTGTCGCTGCCTCTTCTCCCCATCCACTGCCATGGGCGGTGAGGATGACAGTGGCTCACGTGGACCACCCACGTGGGACGTGCCAGCGCTGTCAGAAGCATCCCCTCCATGAGAAGTACAGTCGTTACTTTACAGACAGGAGATGAGGCTCTGAGCAGCCAATGACTTGCCCAGGGTCCATAGAGAGCTGGGCGGTGGTGGACCTGGGATTTGGACACAGGCAGCCTGACTCCAGTGTGTGCCCTCGGCCCCTGCCCATCCCGCCTCCCGTCACGCTGCTCTGCGGCTGTTGTCAAGCGATCCGCCGCCTTTCACCTGTGCCGCCTCCTTGGGCCTGGCAGCTGCGGGCGGTGTGATGATGCGCCCCGAGAGAGCAGGCCAGCGTGTGCCGCTCCGGCCTCTCAGCACCGATAGCAGATACCGGTGTCCCCGGCTTGGGGTCCTCCGGCCGCCCTCCCCGGTAACGGGCTCCTCCTTCCCTGGCCATGGGCTCCACATTCCTGGTGCCACCTCAGCCTCAGGAGCAGCTGGCTGGGAGGCTGCCCAGGCACAGAGCGCGTCCCGGGCACACGGCTGGGCATCTGCTCCCACTGAACCGCGCTTGTCACCAGGAGAAAGCCAACCCCAGGCCGCTGCTGGGTCAGAGGGATGCGCCGGCGCTGGCCATGGTGCTGACTGCACGGAGCACACGCTGTGCTGACGGGGGGCCAAGTTTAAGCCCCAGAGTTAGGTGTTTACGCAGAGTTGGCCTGGAGAAGCTCTCCTGTAACCCCTAAACCCACCCAGCCCCCCGCCTCCTGGGGGACACCACTGACTCCCCTCCAGCCTGCAGAGCCTTACTCGGCCCTGAGACGGTCCTGCAACGCTGCAAATGAGGCAGCGTCTGTGTGAGGAATCAGTGATGTCCTCATCCGCGGGGGAGAGTGCCGCTGAGGGCGCAGGGGCAGCTGCTTGCGCTTGGCCTGCAGAGCTGCGTTCGGCTGTGTGGCCAAGACAGAGGAGTGGGCGTGTCAAGCAGACCTGGGTCGGCCGGCTCTGTGACAGCAGAGGCCCCTGAACCTCTCCGCCACCCAGTCCAGGGGCCCTGGACCCAGCTGAAGGCTCTGCCCATAGAAGGCAGGCATGGCCCAGGCAGCCCCCCTCTGCCCCCACCTGCTCCCCTCAACCTCGTCCCACTCTCCCCGTCTCTGAAGGTGGTGGTAGGGCCCTTAGCAGGGGCCGGGGACTGTTCTTCACCTCAGAGCAAGGCCATTGGTCTTCCTGCTGGACTCACGGCTGAGTGGGACCCCCTACGGAGTGTGTGCGCCTGCGCCTCCTGACCTTTGCCCTCTGTTCCAGGGGTAAAAACGGGGACCGAGAGCTGCTTCTGGAAGGCCTTGAACATATACTGTGGCCTGGAGGCGAAGCCAAGCGCCAAAGTGGCCCCAGAAGTGGAGACGGAGGAGAAGACGGAGGAGTCCGGTGCCCCGTCCGAAGAGACAGTGCGGAGCGACTCGCCCGAAGGGACTAAGCCCCGCGAGGCCCTGGAGTCGCCGTTCTGGAGCAAGGTGGCCAATGTCAGCGGGCTCCTCTTGCTCCTGATCACGGCCCTGTGCCACGTCCTCTACCACTAACGTGGCCCAGCACAGAGCGTCTGGGGGGGGGGGCCAACCCTGCCTCTCCCAGGCGCCCTTGTCCTCGTGGGGAGACCGCAGGGGTGGGGCCCCGGGTCTCACTAATGAAAAGGCCCCAGTCACCCAGCAGGTGCCACCAGCCGCAGGGACAGAGCGGAGCCCACTCCGTGCAGGGCCACGCAGATGAGAGCGTCTGCTTCTGTACAACAGGACGCGTTCCTCCAAATGGCTCTCCTGCATAAACACTGACTTTCACTTCAGAGTTAATTTTGGCTTCTCGTCGCTAGATGCATTGGGTTTTTGCTTATGTTTATTTTACTGTCAGCATTTCCTTCCTATACCCAGCCTCCGCTTGCCTGTTCTCTCCTCCCGTTTAAATGTGCGGCCCTGCGGGCCAAGGTGCTGTGTAGCGTGAGCACCCCCCATGCCGGGCTCCTGCCAGTGTGTGCCCACGATGACCTCGCAGGCCCGCTGGGCGCATCTGCCTGTGGATGGGAATGTGGGCTCCTGCTGGGCCAGCGAGAGGCTCCCCTACCCCTCCGCACCGTCTGACTGCTGCGGGGCCCTCCCAGTCTGCCAGCCGTTGGGATGTTACTGGAGTTGGGTCCAAGGGCTAGAGTCCCTTGAGCTGTCACACAGGCCACTCCTGGCTGTGCCTGCAGGGCTCCCGCCTCGTCCTCAGACCTGAATAAAGGGTTTGTGCCTTTAGAAGACGTCTCAGTGCCTTGAAGTGATTTGGGAAGACACCAGCGTCACACCCTGAGGGTGCACTAGCACGGCCAGCTCCTCATCCCCAGCCTCAATCTTATTTTTAAAATATATTTTTATTGATTTCAGAGAGGAAGGGAGAGAGAGAGAAACATCAAGGATGACAGAATCATGGCTCACTGCCTTCTGCACGCCCCCTACTGGGGATTGAGCCCATAACCCGAGCCTATGCCCTTGACCAGAATCGAACCCAGGACCCTTCCATCTGTAGGCCGGTGCTCTATCCACTGAGCCCTCATTTAATTCTTCAGCTGCCATTTTTGAGTGCCTACAATATGCCAGATGCTGCAGGAAAACAGCTGTGAGCAGAGCACGTGGCCTGGGGGGAAACACCAGTGGACCTGGGATCACACAAGGCCTGCAGGCCAGGCCCCTCCCGCCTAAACAACTGCCAGCGCTCCGCGTGGCCTGCTGCTCCGCCGGGGGTGAGAGCAGGACACAAGCCACAGAAGCACCCTGTGGAAAAACGAGAATCAGCCACATTTCAGAGGAGGAGCCCGAGGCTCAGCCAGGGACCCTCGTACGTAGGGAGCGGGGTGAGGCCGGAAGCAGCTCTGCCGACACCCGGCCTTCGCTGGCTCTCCGCGCACTGGACGCTCAGGAGTGCCCCCTGGGCACTGGAGGAGGAGGCCGTGAGCTGGCTGACAGCAGGGACAGCCTGGGGAAGGCAGCGAGCAGGTGAGCCTGTGCGGGGTCGAGGGAGAAGAGCGGGCCTAGAAGAAGCCCCAAAACCCTGGTTCCCAAAGGATCCACCGGGGCAGAGCCCGATCCTTGGGAGGGGCAGCTCGACGGGAGGCAGCGTCCACGGCTGGGCCACTGCACCGTCCGTCCCCAGGAGCACGGGTGCCCGTGGGTGGCACCTTGGGGAGGCAGTGAGGGTGGAGCAGCCGCTGTGGTTGAGGCAAGGTGGGGACAGGAGGAATGGGCGCCCCTGGCGCTCCTATTTTCCTTTTCGTGGGGCCTTTTTCTGAGAATGTGGTTTCCCCTGACCCAGCTGGGCCCAGCAGCCAGTCCCTGCCCGGCCGGGGTGGCTCAGTGGTTGAGCGTGGACCTAAGAAGCAGGAGGTCACAGATTCCCAGTCAGGGCACAGGCCCGGGTTGCGGGCTCCATCCCCAGGGGGAGCGTGCAGGAGGCAGCCGACCCATGGTTCTCTCTCATCATTGGTGTTTCTCTCTCTCTCCCTCTCCCTTCCTCTCAGAAATCAATAACTTTTTTTTTTAAGCACACAAATGTGCCCTCTGGGACCTATTTAGGCTAATCCTCTCATTCCAGGGACACGGGCTTCTCTGTGTTTCTGGGGGAAACACAGGGAAGGCCCCAGGCACCGGAGGACAGCCAGGGTGCGCTCACTGGGAATGCCGGCTCGGCTGGTGTGACTGGGAGGAGTGGGCATGCCAGGAGCCGGGGGGTCCTGTCCCACCAGAAACGTGGCTGCTGGGAGGGGACAGCATGAGGGAGACCCTGGTGGAGGCAGGGAGCCTCCCAAAGCTCACAGGGGAAATGAAGGCTCCAGCTCAGCCCAGACAAATAAGTCCAGCCCTGGGCTAAGCTAAGCCTGCAGCTTCAGCAGAGGTCAGAGCTGGCTGGAGACCAGCCACCCCACCGAACCAGGCAGCCACGCGGGGGGCAGATTACGGGGTCCCCCTGCAGACCTAACCTCTCCCCTCCCCCCAGCTCTGCCACTGCCTCAGCCAATTTCTCTTTGGGGGAGCAGCAAACCAGACCTGGGCCAGGCCGACAGCAGGCAGGCTGGGTGGGGGGTGCCAGGAGGACCCCCTGCAGGAGAGGAGAATGCGGCTGTTCGGGAGGAAGAGCTTCAGGAGCATCGCCCGAGGCTCATCCGTGGGGGGGGCCGCGGACAGCGCACCCCCCAGCCAGAGTGCGCACCCGGTGACACCTTTTTTTTTTTTGGTTAATCCTCATCTGAGGATATTTTTTCCATTGATTTTTAGAGGAAATGGAAGGGAGAGGGAGAGACAGAGAGAAACATCGATGTGAGAGAAACATCAATTGGTCGCCTCCTGCACACGCCCCAACCAGGGCCCGGAACCTGCAACCGAGGTGCATGCCCTTGACCGGAATCGAACCCGGGACCCTTCCGTGCGAGGGCCGAGGCTCCTGGCCAGGGCTGGGGTGACACCTTTGACCTTCCTGCTACCAGTGTGGGGAGGGGGCAGACCTGGCTGAGCAAGGCCGTGCCCAGCCACACCCGTGGGCCTGGTCAGTCGGTGTCCAAAACTGGGGTAATGCCTGGTCCAGCTGTGTCCCCCCCCCAACTCCCTTCCCTCATGTGTTGTCCCTGGAAGGCTCAGTCCTGCCCTCTGCCACCTGCGACCTGGCCCTCTGGGCCGGGCATGTCCTCTTTGGCAGGAGAGAGAGAGAGAGAGAGAGAGAGACAGAGAGAGAGACAGAGAGAGAGACAGAGAGAGAGACAGAGAGAGAGACAGAGAGAGAGACAGAGACAGAGGTGTGATCAGGCTTCATGAACATCAGTGACATGCAGACCCGAGAGCAAGCGATCGGGCCCGTTTATTCGGGTCTGGCCGCAGGAGAGGCTCAGGGTTTCCACTCGATGACCCTGATGGCCACCTGGGCCGCCCGCTGCACAGTCTTGCTGGGGTCCCCCATTTCCAGGACTCGGAAGGCGTGCACGTGGGCCTTCAGGACCCTGCGGCCCTCGGGGGCCTCCGCCAGCATGGTGAGGGCCTTGACGGCGTTCAGGCGGGCCTTCTGCAAGGACGAGATCAGCAGACCCAGCAGCGAGTGGATGGCGTCCGCATCCAGGGCCGCGTACTTCCCTGTGGGTGACCAGCACCAGGCGTTCCCTCGGGGCCTCTGCCCACTTCCTCTCTCCACCCCCTCGCCAGGCCTCCCCCAGCCTCCAGCCTGCGTGTCCTCAGGGGAGGCGCTCCCTCGTTTACCCCCCCGCAGGCCCCTGCCACCCTTCTGCCTCCAGCCCAGGTCAGGCCCCGTCCTCTCCTGCCCCTCCAGCCCCCTAACTGGCCTCTCCCCTTCCATCCCGGTGGCTGTCCCTAGACACACCCCCCCCTTACAAGGCAACACAGTGGTCTCTTAAAAAGGAACATCCAGCCCCTCTGGGTGTGGCTCAGTGGTTGAGCGTCAACCCAGGAACCAAGAGGTCACCAGTTCGATCCCTGGCTGTGGGCTCGATCCCCAGTGTGGGGTGTGCAGAAGGCAAGCCGATCAATGACCCTCTCGTCACTGGTGTTTCTCTCTCTCTCTCCCTCTCCATTTCTTTCTGAAATAAAAGCTGGGCAGAGTAGCCAACATGCTGGCCGGCTGTGGTGACCCCCCACACACACGCCACTCCCACCACCTGGCCCCCACCCGCCCACCTGGCCCCCAGCCCCGGCCACCTCACCTTCCGTGGTCACCGTGGCGTACATGAGGGCCCCCGCGACGTTGGCCTTCACCTCCTCCGCCGGGTCCCTCAGAAGGTGCACCAGGATGGGGATGACGTCGTGCCGCCAGATCTGCTTCTTGCCCTCCAGAGGGATGCTGGGCCAGAGAGGGGACAGCTCAGGGGCTTTGCTCGGGTGGAGCAAGGGAACAGGACCTAGGGCCAGCCGAGGGGACAAGGCCTTGTGCTGGGACCATCCCTGTGGTCGGGTCTGGCCAAGGGCCTGGGCCCCAGGGTGCAAGGGAGCATGGACGGGAAGCGAGCCTCATTCCTACACCCAGACCATCTGGGAGCCTGGCCGGGGCCGCTAACGGCGAGACCACCCGGAGCCAGGGGGCGACGGAGCCTGGCCCTAAGGTATCACGGGAAGAAACCCGATGGACCCCAGCCCAACACCGAGGAGCAGGACCGGGGGTGAGGGGGGGACCACAGGGAGACTCGTTCTGTCTCCGTAAGAAGCCCAGCTGCCAGGACCAAAGCCGCGCAAACAGCAGCCACCTCGGGTGAGATGACCTTTTTGGTCACTTGTTAAAATATGTATTTTTATTCATTTCGTAGAGGAAGGGAGAAGGGGAGAGAGAGGAACATCGATGATGAGAGAGAACCATGGATCGCTGCCTCCTGCACGCCCCACACTGGGGATCGAGCCCGAAACCTGGGCCTGTGCCCTGACCGGGGATCGAACCGTGACCTCCTGGTTCACAGGTCACCACTCACCCCGAGCCCGCCGGCTGGGCTGTTCGGTCACTTTCAATCCTGGCATCGCAGGACGCTGTGAGCGTGAAAGTGGGGGATTCCGGGAGAGCCTCAGCCCACTGGCCTCCGTGGGGAGGGGTCCTGTGCATGGTGAGGTGGGGAGCAGCAGCCCTGGCCCCTCCCGCCCACTCTGTGCCAGAGGCACCCCTCCCTCCTGTGCTGCAACACCAGACAGTCTCCCCACGGACGGACGTGCTGCATGTCTCGGTGGGTGGGGGGGAGAGGGGGCAGAGCTCCCCGCTGTGAGGCCGCCCCGCCTGCCTGCCTGCCTGCCTGCTCCGGCTGGTCCCGCCTCACCTGACGGCGATGAGCGTGCGGGCGGCCTTGCAGCGGATGTTGTCGTTGGGGCTGAGCAGCTTGTCCTTGAGGAAGGGCACCACGCGGCTGTTGAGCGCCTCGGTGGCGTCCTCCTGCAGGCAGGCCGCCAGCGTGTCCAGCAGGATCTCCTGGATGTTCTCCTCCTCCCGGTGCAGCTTGCGCACCAGCGAGGGGATCAGGCCGCTGTCGACGATGCCCCTGGCCCCTGAGGGGACGGAGAGCGCGCTGAGGGGCCGCCCTGCCCCACCACGCCGGGGGTCACGCAGGGGCGAGGCCAGTCCCGCAGGAGGCTGTGGGCGGCAGGCAGGGGTGGGGTCCACGAGGCCCCCGAGGACCCGGGAAGGTACCAGCCTTTGGTCGCCTATAACAGGGGGCATCGCCCTTTTATTAAGATATATATTGTTATTGATTTCAGAGAGGGGAGAAGGGAGAGAGAGAGAGAGGGAGAGAGAGAGAGAGAGAGAGAGAAACATCAATGAGGAGAGAGAATCATGGATCAGCTGCCTCCTGCACGCCCCCTACTGGGGATGGAGCTCACAACCTGGGCCTGTGCCCTGATCTCCTGGTTCATAGGTTGAAGTTCAGCCACTGAGCCCCGCCGGCCGGGCGTGCCAAGGGTCTTGGAGTGTCCCCAGGAGGGGCTCCACGTGGCGTGGCTGCGGCACCGGCGCCGGGAGAAGCCCGAGACAGTGGGCCTGCCTAAGAGGGGCTCAGCCTGGCTCCTTCCAGCCCGAGTCCCTCCCGGGGACTGTCTGCAGAGGCTGCCGGAGGACCCAGAACCTGCTCGGTGGCACCCCCAGGGGCCCCGCTCCCACGTGCCCAGAGCAGCACTCAGGGGGCAGTGAGCAGGACGCCACCAGGGGGCACAGCCCTTCCCCAGGGCGCAAGGGCGGCCGTCACTGCCGCCCACAGCCCACCATGACCTGCCCCCCATCAGCTCCCACCGCGGCCCCGCAGAGGCCGCCGGCGGGCAAGCACCTCTCTGCCGCCTCCCCAGCTAAACCTTCTAATTTACTCCAGAGACCAGTAAACAGGTTCATTAGCCTAAAGGTCTCCAGTGCCAATTAGCACCAGCGTTTCCTCTTTGAAGGCATCCCCCGTCCTTTCCTCAAAGGACATCAAATGGCAGCCCGGGGTGAGGGATGCGGTGAGAGGGGCGACAGGCAGTCAGCGGGCGGCAGAGACAGCAGCGCCCGGGCCCCGGCTACTTCTCGCTGGGGTGGGGAGCAGCCATTAGCTCGCGGGTCACGACGCCAGGAAGAGCAGCTTCCTGATTGCTCGAGTCCAGGGCTTTTTACGATTTACTAAACACGGATTCCAAAAAATGCTTACGTTGGATCCTCACTGTGTCCAGCTGTGTGACCCTGAACAAGGCGCTGAGCCTCTCTGAGCCTGGCTTCCTCATGCCTACCTGGTGGTGGTGGGGGTGCGATGCCAACGGGTAGCAGGTGGGAACGGGCTCTGTGCAAGGACGGTCGCCGTAGGCCCAGGACAGCTGGCCCAGCACAGCAAGAGTCCCCCGAATTCCACCAACTCAGAGTCCCTGCCGCAAGCATGAGCCTGCGGGGTGTGTGTGTGCGGGGGGGCGGGGGGTAGGGATACACAGGCAGAAGCTGTACAGTCCCTGCCCCCAAGCCACCTCTTTGGACAGACCCCTGCCCAAAGCACCCCGAGGCCGCCTGCTCCTGCTGCGCTTCCCCTGCAGGCCCTGCCCACAGGCTCTCAGCCCAGCTCACAGTGGAGGGGCACCAAGTCCACCTTCCAAGAAGGACTCTGCTGGCTGCTGAGGGAGAGCGTCCTGGCTGGCACCTGAGCGAGGCTGAGGGGGCAGGGGGGATTTGTGCATCATCATCATCATCCGGTCAGGGCTTGACTGTGGCTTCCCATGCTATAGGGTCTGGCTTTCTAGGGAAACCCAGGGACAGCGGCTGCCGGAGCCATGGCGGGGGTGGGGGGGTGCTTGCGGGGAGGCGGTCGAAGTCAGAAAGTCACGATATTGGCCCTAGCCTATTTGGCTCAGTGGATAGAGCGTCGGCCTGCAAACAGAGGGTCCCGGGTTCGATTCCAGTCAAGGGCATGTACCTGGGTTGCAGGCTCCTCCCCAGCCCGGGGCCTTGGTTCCGGGCACATGCAGGAGGCAACCCATTGACGTTTCTCCCACATTGATATTTCTCTCTGTCTTTCCCTCTCTCTTCCACTCTTAAAAAATCAATGGAAACTTATCCTCGAGTGAGGATTAAAATAAATACAGTTGTGGGACTGGAGGTCGTCACCACCCATGCTCCCCGCCTGGATGAGGAAACCGAGGCCCAGAGAGGCAACTCACGTGCCCAAGGCCACACAGCGGCCGCTCCCCGGGCCTCCTTCCTCCGGCGTTTGTCTTGGGCCTCCGCCTGCAGAATGCTGAGCATGGGGGCCGGTTCGTTTTGAGACGGAGGGAGAAAATTAAAAATAAAACGCGTGCTGGGTGTGCCTCGCTACTCGTTCACTTAGCTGCTTCTCAGCTAAAAGGAGAGTCGGGGCCTGGCTATTTATAACTAACCCAATTCCGCAACGGCGTGTTCAAGTGTGTGTGCGGGGGGTGCAGAGACCCCGGGGAAACAAACTGGAGGGGCCCAGCTGGCCCCCACTGCCTGAGAATGGGCCGGCAGGGGGTGGGGGGACAGGACAGGTGGGGCACACAGCCACGTCCGCCAGCAGGGGACCATCGCCGGAGGCCGCAAGCCACCACCACCCGCCCCTGGGGGAGTGGGCAGACTAGGGGGAGTGTCCACGAGGACCTGTCCTTACAGCACAGGTTGCCACGTGTGTAGGTGAGGAATTCCAGGGTCCCGGGGGCCTGGTTGTGCAGGGAGGGAGGCTCGGGGAGCTGGGCCTTGGGGGGGCGGAAGGGTGAAGGCACGAGCCACCAGTGTTTGGGGAGACCCTGGTTCAGCCTGGCTGGGTGCGTTCAGCGGCTGGTGAGCCAGAAAGCTCCGCCGGGATTGAGGGTCACCACGTCCACAGGTGGACCCCCACTTCGGTTGTGGTTTGGGCATTTCCTGGGGGAGGGGTTCCCGCTGCCCCCGCGGGCTCTCCTCAGCCTGCTGCCCCTGCTGGGTTGGCGAGATGCAGCCAGGGGGGTTCGCCACCAGGGCCCTACCCCTCTTCCCACCACAGACCCCCGGGCTGTTGTCTTTGGTCCTGTTGTCCTGGCCAGTAAGGACTCACGACGGAGCTCTGGCCCTGCCTGGGGACCGCACATCTGTGCCAGACACCCTGGGCCCACCTCGACTCACAGTGACTCTCCCGTCCAGCTTTCGCCTTGTATGGCCCCCCTGCCCCGAACTCCTGGCACACCGACCCCCACCCCTGTGCCTGCCGTGGCTCCTGGGGTCCCTTCTCCGTCCTCGGCTTACTCAGCCTCGCTCCCAACGCACGACACATGGCTCACCATGTCTTCCTTCTCGAGACACGCCCTGCCCAGGGCTCTGGGCCCTTCACGCCCTGTTTCCTGGCCTCCTCTCCAGCTGCTCCTCCAACCGCGTAGCCAGCGCCACCCCTTTCTCCGGCACCTCCTCCGGCCCCCTGACGTCTCTGCTTTATTTTCTCGGGACTGACTCCTTGTCATCTTTGTCATCTGATTCTGCATGTTAGGACAACTCATACGGTGGGAGCATGCCTACTGTAAATGTAAAACAAAACGCTGTCTTCCTCCCCCTCAAGTTTAAAAAAACTAACCAGAGCCCGGCTGGCATGGCTCAGTGGTTGAGCATCGATCCGTGAACCAGGAGGTCAGGGCACAGGCCCGGGTTGCGGGCTCGATCCCCAGTGTGGGGTGTGCAGGAGGCAGCCGATCAACGGTTCTCTCTCCTCATTGATGCATCTCTCTCTCCCTCTCCATTCCTCTCTGAAATCAATAGATAGATAGATAGATAGATAGATAGATAGAGATATATACACATACATATATATACATATATACATATATACATATATTTTTTAAAACTAACCTTAAAACTCTCCAGTGGGTCTCAGGCCAATGTCCCCAATTCTACACACGCGCCACCCGCCTGGCATGACTGTGCCCAGCCCCGCCGCAGCCTAGTGTTAGCACATCCTCACACGCTCACTGGTCCTCTCTGGAGTCCGCCAGGCTTCACGCCCCTCCATGCTTCTCTCCTGCCCCCAGTCATGGGCACCGCCCCTCCTGCTGTCCCACTGCCCGGTGCTTCCCCGGCCACAGGCCCCAGGCCCCTGGTGGGTCTTCGCTATCAAGCCCCGAACAACTGTCATGGTGGATTATGTCGTGCTGCCCGCCTCTGCCCCGCAGACACGGGGTCCCTTTCGACCCCTGTCCCTTTTGACAGGCTGGGTCTGTCAAAACCCTAGACCTGTGCCTGGTGCACAGGAGGCCATCGATAAGGGCTGCTGTGTGAAGGAATTCCACCGCAGAGGAATCACACCAGACAGGTCACGGGATGATGCTGATGCCACGGTCGGTGTCCAGCGGGCAGAGCCAGATCCCCGCCTCTGTCTCCCGGCCACAGACCTGGGCTGGGGCCAACACCCCCTCTACCTCTGCCAGCGGTCAGCGCCAGTGCTCCCATGCCCACGAGTGGGTGCTCCTTGTAATATGACCATGACGGTGTACACGTAAAGCGACAAGGTCAGAGTTGGCTGGCAGCGCCTGCACTTCACCAAGCGATGCTCTAGGAGGGACAAAGCTCAGCGTTAGGATGATGGAGAAGACAGCATTTAAGCACAGGAGTGGGGGGCGGGGCGCTCCTGGCGCTGAGGCCCACAGACGGGCTCTCGGACACTGAACACAGAACTGGGCAGGCTGCCCTCGGGGGCATTTTGCTGAGCAGCATCCCGTGCCTTCTACACGGGGACCCCGGCCCTCACTGGGCTGGCTCCCTCCCACCGCTCTGGTGGGGGGGGGGGGGGGGACACTCCTGGGCCCTTCTCCCCCCCCCCCTTCCGAGGCAATCCATCTTCCGTGGTCAGGACTGCAGGGGCCCTGAAGAGCTGGGTGGGCGAGCAAAGACGACTGAGCCCATCGCTGCACAAGCCTCGCGGGCGCAAACCTTCAGGATGTGCACGCACCGTCCACACATTCTAGCGGGTTGTCGCGACAAGTCAGGGAAGCGGGCGCCACCAGCTCCACTTGTAAAACGGGCCCTGATAGGTCAGTCGGTTGCCCAAGGTCGCGGAGCTCAGCAAAGGCCAAGCTGGGTGTGGACCGGGGCCGGCGCGGGGCAGGGGCCATCGGCCGCTCCCAGGCTCGGTCTCCCGATCCGCTAGAGGCAGGGCCACTGGGTGGGCGCCTCGGGGCAGCCGGGTCCCAGGGATGCCGGCGCCCGCAGCGTGGACGGGGTGGCGGCGCGCGCCCAGCTTCGGCCCCGCCCCTTCCGGCCGCCATTGGGCCGCGGAGGCGTCCATCAGCCGCTCGTACCCAATGAGCAGCGACCCAACGCTGCTGGCGGGGCGGCGGCGCCCGGCGCGTTGTCAGCGGCGGGCGCGCGGCACCCCCGCCCGCGGTTGCCTGGCAACGCGCTGCGCTCGCGGCTCCGCCCCCTGCCGGCGGCGGCGGCAGCGCGGGGCGGGCGGACCCGCGGGCGGCGGGCGGCGCGGGAGAGCGGGCGGGCGGAGGGAGCCAGGGCGGCTGGAGTGTGTGCGCCGCCCGCGGTCCGATCACGTCCCCGCACGGGCGCTGCCACCCGCGTCGTGCGGATCGAGGGCGCCACGGCCCGCGCTCACTACCCCGCCCGCCCGCGCCGCCCGCAGCAGCTCGGCGGATGCTCGGTGCTGCGGCCCAGAGGTGAGTGAGTGGACCCGTGGCCCGGGAGTGCGGCGCAGCCTCGGGGGGCCGGGGGCGCGGCCGGGGCATCCACCCCACCCCCACCCGGGGCCCCGCCCGGGCCTTTGTGCCGGGGATCCGCCCGAGGTTGGGGGTGCCCGATACGGCGCCTGGGATGCCCGGCTGGGGTGGGGGGCGACGAGGGCGGGGATGCCAGGGCGGTGGCCAGGGGGTGGCCGCGGGCCCAGCAGGTGCTGGGGACGGGGTACCCCCGGGCCGGGGAGCCGACGGGAGGGGGCGGCTGCGGGCCGGGATGGTGGACAGCGGCCGCTGGGGTGCCGCGCCGCCCACCCCCCGCCAGCAGCCGCTGGTGCGGAGCAGGGGCCCGGCGACCTGCGGGCGCGGCGCTGAGGCTGGGTCTCCCGTTCGGGGGAGCGGGGAGGCGGCGACCGGGGCGGCGGGTGCGCCAACGCGGGGCCTCGGCGCAGACGGAGGAGAGGGCCCCGGAGGCCTGGGCCCGAGCGCGGATGGCTCTCGGCTCGGTGATCGCTCTTGCAGCGAGCAGGTTGCTCCGAGGCGTTCAAACGAGCAAGATGAGTATGGACCCGCTGCGATTTTTGCTACGTTCCTGGCTCAATATTTTTTTTCCCTTAAAAGGCGGTGGGGGTGTTTCGGGGGAGGGGTGCGAGCGCCTCGGGGCTGGGGCTCGCGATCCTGCGGGAGATCGGGAGATCCGAGGGGGCTCTGCCTTCAGGGCGGCGCTGCGCCCCTGGGTGACGGCAGCAGCCCGCCTGGGCCTGGAACCGGGGCTCTCGGTGACCGGGATGGAAAGGCGGCCGCGTCCGAGGATGCAGGGACCCGCCTGGTGCCTGGCAGGGAAGTTGGCCGGGCTTCAGGAGACAGCCCAGCCCCTGGCCGGCTTTTTTTTCTGCCCAAGTGATTGCCCTGCCCTGGGGACCGAGTCCCGCTGCCCTGGCTCTGTCTGGAGGTGGCTCCGTGGCCAAATTCGATTAAGCAAATATTTACTGAGCGTTTGCCTCCCCCAGGGCCTGGCGCTGGGGTGCGAGTGGAAGGGCCTGCCCTCCAGGGACTGACTCACCACCCCACAGGGGAGCAGTGTCTTTGCTCAGATAACCCCAACCCTGAGTGTGGGTTTGGGGGGTCTCAGGAGGGGACCTCCAAGAGGTGACCCAGGCGGGGGTCAGACAGGCCTGTGGGCAAAGTGGCATTTGAACTGGAGCTTGAAGGGCACTGGCACAGTTGGGGTGGGCATTGCAGGCAGAGGGGGGAACGCGGACCAGGGCACAGGAGCTGGGGCAGTTGGGTCTGAGGGGCGCAGAGGGAGTGCTTGGGGAGCCCTAGGTGTGGCGGGAAAGGTGGGTGGGGGACATGCAGGGGCCGAGGGAGCTGGGGTGAGAGCCACCCCATTGCTTGTCCGCTGTGGCTCTGTCCGTGGGAGCCGAGGTCCCCCCATCTGTCAAAGGGGGCGGCTAGCTGTGTACTCCAGGAGCTGGCGCGGGCCCGGGCAGAGCTTGAAAGGCCTGGGGGAGCTCCTAGCAGCCTGGGGCTACCTTTCCAGGCACCTCGGCCCTTGGGCCAGGCCTGGGAACCAGGTAACTACCCACCTGGCCCCCCTCCCAGCCAGGATGGAGGGTGGTGTTGAGCTGTTGTCCCTCTGGGGCGTGGACATCAGGGAGCAGTAGCCTGGAGGCCTGGGAGTCTCTGAGCCGGGGCTGTGGCGCGGGAGGGCCTGGCCACGCTTGCCCGCCCGTGCTCAGATGAGTGGTGTGCCTTCCGCCACGAGACAGGGGCGGCTGGTTTAATACTCTCCTGCGTTCCGCTCACACAGACCTGGTCTGCTGAGACAGGGGGTGAATAAGTCATGCCCCCCACACCCCCAGAAGGCCAGGTCACCTCTGCCCCCTGCCTGTGTGCTCTCTGGCTCCCAGCCCCACCCCAAACACCTCCCCCACTTTCAGCTTTGGGGTGAGGCCCAGGGGGCTGCGGTGAGAACACACAGCCCACCTGCCCATTGGGGGGCTTCCCTCTGTGCGTGTGGCCCTCTCCGTTCCGGAGCCTGCCAGGGACTCTAAATTTGGGACACAGGGAATGCATTTCTCCCTCTGTCCCAGCTGCTCAGCGCTTCTGTCTCCAGGGGTCCCAGGAGGGAAATCGCCGTGGTCTGGTTCTCGGGAGCTTCTAGGGCGATGCCGGGCACTCCGGGTACCCGGGCAGGGTGGGCTTGGGAAGAAGGCCCAGGGTCCCTGCCGAGAGGCCGGTGGGAGGGAGCGCCCAGTCCCAGGGAAGGCGGGCCCAGGCTCGGGTGTGGCCTGGGCGTGGTTATGATGTGGGTACCTGCGATGACAGCGCCACTGGCCTTACCCCCTGGGTGTGAGGACGAGGCAGCCCTTGCTGCCCCACACCAGCCGCAGTTCTGAAAGCCGGCGCCCTAAGGGCATTCTCGCTGCAGCTGACCAGGCGGGCGCAGGAACTCTGAAGGAGACAGATTAGCCACTGCTCTCCCGCGGCCCCAGGAAGGAAACCTGGGGGAGCCCAGGCCCCAGAGGCAGTCCTTGGAGCACAGGGTGGGCAGGAAGGAGGGTGAAGGAAATGAACAGGCATTGGGCAGCCGCTGTATCAGCCCCAGGCAGCAGCCTCAGGGGCGGCCTGACACAGCTTGTGCAGACGGGGCAGGGCCGCTGGGCAGGCGGGGGAGGGCCCAGCTCCCCGCAGGGTGGGGCGAGGGAGGGCAGAGCTCCAGGTGAGGCGCAGACCTGGGGCAGGACCTGGCCCATCCCTGTCCTCTGAGCCACCTTGTCCTCACCCATAAACAGCCGAAGTCCCTGCACAGGCCCCCCACTTCCCCAGCACAGGTTCCGCCCCGCTCAGATTTGGCCCCGTGAACTCAGGGACTAACTCACAGCCTGTCTGCCGGGCCTGGGAGGAGACTGACGCCCTCACGGCTGTTCATTCAGTCGTTCCTCCGGCTAATATTTACCACACCTGCCGAGGGCCGGGCCCTGTGCCAGGCCCAGGGACACGCGGAGCAGAACCGACGCCGCGTCCACCCTGTGGCACCCGCACCAGACAGGAGGCCGGCCCAGCGCGTGGGAACTGAATTCGGGCAGGCGGGGCAGGAGGGGCGTCGGCGCAGGCGGCGGAGCCAGGGGCCAGGCGGGTGGCTGACAGAGAGCCCCAGGAGAGGGGATGGCCAGGAGAGGGGATGGCAGGTGCAAACGCACGGGCCCCACGGGAAGTCCACGTGGCCGCAGCCCAGGAGGGCGGGGGGGGGGGGGGGGGCTTCGGAGCAGGTTGGGGGCTCTGCAGGCCCCAGGGAGGCGGAAGCCCGCAGCTTCGGAACAGACACTTGAGCTCATTTCACTTTCAAAAGACCCGCCTGGCTGCTGGGCGCAGGGCCGGCCGGAAGGCAGGCCGGGAGGGGCTGTTGTGGCATTCGGGGCGAGGGGGCTGCTGACCCAGGGGGCATTCGGTGGGACCTGCTGCTGGAGAGGCGGCAAGGAGGAGAGCTCTGAGGTCGGGGCTGGCACTGGGGAGCCGGACGGGGCAGACTCAGCTGGAGGGGCAGGGCCCTGGGCGTCGGTCAGACCCTGCAGGTCATGGGTGCACCTGGCGGTCAGAGGGGAGAGAGTCTGGGGACAGGAACCTGGAGTCCGGCGCCAAGTGTGTGGGAAGCCAGGGGCCGGCCGAGGTCACATGGGGATGGAGGGCAGGTGGGGCCAGGAGGGCGGGGCCGGGCCTCGGGGCCTCCACTGCTCCCCCTGTGAGCTGAGAAGGTTCTCCAGACCAGAGACTGGGGAGAAGGGAGCGCAGTGCAGAGGCCACGCCTGGGTCTGTCTGCCCCGGAGGGCGGGGCCCGCACAGACACCGCGCGGGGTTCATGGCGACTTGTAACATGGGCAGGACAGGCCGCATAATGTGTAGGCCCGCGTTAAAAATGATGAAGCAGCCGGGCCGGTGTAGCTCAGTGGCTGAGCGTCGACCTGTGAACCAGGAGGTCAGGGTTCGATTCCCAGTCAGGGCACAGGCCCAGGTTGTGGGCTCCGTCCCCAGTGTGGGGCGCGCAGGAGGCAGCCGATCCATGATTCTCTCTCACCATTGATGTTTCTCTCTCTCCCTCTCCCTTCCTCTCTAAAATCAATAAAATATATATGTACAGCCAAAACCGGTTTGGCTCAGTGGATAGAGCGTCGGCCTGCGGACTGAAAGGTCCCAGGTTCGATTCCGGTCAAGGGCATGTACCTGGGTTGCGGGCATATCCCCAGTAGGAGATGTGCAGGAGGCAGCTGATCGATGTTTCTCTCTCATCGATGTTTCTAACTCTCTATCTCTCTCCTTTCCTCTCTGTAAAAAATCAATAAAATATATTTAAAATATATATATATATATATATATATATGTATATATTTAAATGATGAAGCATTTCAGGTGACAGCAGAGCATTGCGCGGGGCCCTGTGCCTGCCTGTGTGCATGCCCGGGAAGCCTAGTGGTGGTGGCTGTGAGGACAGTGCCATCACCCTCTGTCCCTCCATCTGCCTCTCTCAGGCTGGTGGACGGTGTGTGGCACGTGGGGCCACTGGGGTTGGTCAGAGCCACCCTCTGAGCCCCACCTCTGCCTCCCAAATGTGGTTTCTCCCCCCTCTGCCCCATGACCGCCCCCCGCAGTCTCTAGCCGGAGTCACAGCCCAAGAGCTGCAGGCCTTCGCGTCCTGTGGTCAGGCCCCGGGCAGGCGCAGTGGGCAGCCTCGCCCAACAATGGCTTCCTTGCGTTCGTCTCTTTTCAGAGGAGCCTGCAACATCACAGAGCTCTGAGTTGTCTGCTTCTAAATTAGGGTGGAACTCTCTTAGACATCCCTGGAGGATCCACCAAAAAGTGCTACGAAGCGAGGCTGTTAAAACCATGGTGCTGGGAGGGTCTTTTTTTTATTTAATTTTTTAAAAATTGATTTCAGAGAGGAATGGAGAGGGGAAAAGAGGCAGAAACATCAGTGATGAGAGGGAGTCATTGATCAGCTGCCTCCTGCACATCCCCCGCTGGGGATCGAACCCGCAACCCGCGCATGTGCCCTGACCGGAATCGAACCGTGACCTCCTGGTTCATAGGTCAACGCTCAGCCACTGAGCCACACCGGCCAGGCCTGGGAGGGTCTTTACAAACCGCGTCAGGCCCCACGCTCCTTCCAGGAGCCTCTAAGCCAGTGGTTCTCAACCTTCCTAATACCGCGACCCTTTAATACAGTTCCTCCTGTTGTGACCCAACCATAACATTATTTTCGTGGCTACTTCATAACTGTAATTTTGCTACTGTTATGAATCGTCATGTAAATATCTGATATGCCGGATGTATTTTCATTGTTACAAATTGAACATAATTAAAGCACAGTGATTAATCACAAAAACAATATGTAATTAAATATGTGTTTTCCAATGGTCTTAGGGGACCCCTGTGAAAGGGTCGTTCGACCCCCAAAGGGGCCGCTACCCACAGGTTGAGAACCGCTGCTCTAAGCAGAAACCCGCCTGGTGTCTCCCCGTGGGCCTGTCCTGGGTGGTGGTCGGAGCAGACCCTCCAGGAAGGGACCCTGCCCACTGAGCACCCCCAGCCCTGGCGGGGTGGGGGCTGACCTCCCCCCGAGGCCTGCCCCTGAGTCCGGAGGTCACGGCCGAGTTGAGTGGAGGAGAGAGGACTCCAGTGCACCGTCCCCCAGAGCCCAAGTGCAGGCCCAGGCGTTCTCGGGGCGCAGTGGACTGCTGGGTCACGGGGGGCAGGTGCCTTTCGGTGGGGCTGGGGGACACAGAAGCTCACTTTACCCTCCACAGCCAGCTCTCCTCCCAGTTAAGGAGACGGAGACCTGGGGAGACAGGGGCTTTCCCGAGTGGGTGACCGACGGGGCTCCGGGCAAGGTGCAGCAGTCCGGGTGGCCCCCTCCCTCAGGTGGCCTGCCCGACGGGTTCACTCCTGAGCCAGAGGCAGGCGGGCTGCCCGACAGGTTCACCCCTGAGCCAGAGGCAGGCGGCCTGCCCGACGGGTTCACCCCTGAGCCAGAGGCAGGCGGCCTGCCCGACGGGTTCACCCCTGAGCCAGAGGCAGGCGGGCTGCCCGACGGGTTCACCCCTGAGCCAGAGGCAGGCGGGCTGCCCGACGGGTTCACCCCTGAGCCAGAGGCAGGCGGGCTGCCCGACGGGTTCACCCCTGAGCCAGAGGCAGGCTGCCTGCCCGACGGGTTCACCCCTGAGCCAGAGGCAGGCGGGCTGCCCGATGGGTTCACTCCTGAGCCAGAGGCAGGCGGCCTGCCCGACGGGTTCTCACGCTGGTACCACAGGCCCAGGTCCCGGCATCCGAGATTGGATGCCTCGGGCTGACGCCTGGCCCCTCGGTGACATGGACTGACTTGGTGGGGCCTTGGCCAGACTCGGGGATCCACAGAGTGGGGACGTATAGAGGCACGCCCATGGAAAAGAAGATCCTGGCGGGGAAAGGACCGGTGCCCACGGGAGCCTGTGATGGGGGGATGGCCTTTCCCGGTGGCCCCTGCGCCCAAGAGCAGCTCGGCCGGGCCGCTCAGTGCGGGGGACAGGGCGCTGGATGGACAGTCGGGAGCCCTGGGTTCTAGTCCCGGCCCCGCCTGTGCCGCTGGCGCTGGCGCATCGTCCTCTCCACTCTCCGGACCTCAGCGTCCTCCTCTTTCCATTGGTCCCGGTCAAGGGTGCAGACGGTTTTCGCTTCTTATACCGACTCCCAGGCGGCTGCCCAGTGCACAGCGTGGAGAAGGGTCTGCGGCTGTGCTGTGGCTCAAGGAGAGCAGTCGTGGTCGCTGAGCCCTGTCTGCAGGAGGTACCCGAGGCAGGCTTTGGGGGTGCTCGCACGAGAGGCAGGCTTTGGGGATGCTCGCCCGGGAGGCAGGCTTTGGGGGTACTCGCCCGGGAGGCAGGCTTTGGGGGTGCTCGCCCGGGAGGCAGGCTTTGGGGGTGTCGCCCGGGACTGGCCACCCCTGCCACGCCCTCAGCCTTGTCCAGCAGTTTCCACTCATCCTTCATCTCCCTTTACCTGGCCCATCTTTCAGGACACGCACCCTGACCCCAGGTTAGGGGAGGACCCGACGTCCTCCTCTGTGCTCCCCGGCGGCATCATGAGTCTGACTGGCAACGCGGGTTATTGTTAAGTGTCTCTTCCCGGGGCAGCCTCTGTGCCCGGGGTGAGGGAGGGAGCCTGGGCCCAGCTCTGCCCCGCACAGAGGCGCCTGCGGGATCAGTCGGGAGACCAGATGCCCACAGAAACCTGATCCCCTAACCTGTGCGGCTTAGGCTCTCGGTGTCGTAAGAGGGGACAGCACAGGAGGAGGGAGGGGGTGACCAAGAAGGCCATGGGCAGGGTGGAGCGGCGGGGAGGGTGCCAGGCTGGGGATGGAGCCGTCTCCACATGAGGAACCGGCTCTGAGGCCATCCACCACTGAGCTGACTAAGGACCTGGCTGTGTGCCTGCCCCTCCCCTGCCCACCTCTTTGTGGCACAACCTCTGACCCCAGCTGCCCCAGTTGTGTGTGACCTCTGGCCTGCCCAATCTATCCCCTCTGGCTTCCTGTGGCCCCATGAGGTGACCACCAGCTGGCCTGCTGCCCGTCCCTGTCAGTGCGTGTGGCTTCGGTAGCCCTGTCCCCGGGCTGGGCTGGGCTCCAGCGTGGCCGCCCCCCTCCCCCCACCCTGCTCACAGCCTTCCGTTACTTCCGATGTGCTGTGCAAACATATTTCTCGATAAAATGCTGGGAAGAAAAATAGAGTGTTGCCTCCATTATCCAATTTCTGATTAATCAAACTCTCTTTGTCCTCAGCCAAAATCTATTCATTTCCCTTAAACACTGGGCCAGTGCCAAGCATCGATTCTCTCTGTGATAGCACCACACACACAGGCCCGTCCCCGCCCTGCCCTGCCCTGCCTGTGGCGGGGAGGAGGGGCCCCCTGGTACCCCAACACCACCCGCCTCTTCCAGGAACCCCGGCAGCCTCGCCGCACGCACCATCTCTGCTCCAGCTCTGGGGGCCAGGGCTGGTCTCGGGCACTATGGGGCCTCAGTCTCCAGGGGTGTCAGCCTTCTCTTGCTGGCTATTCCGGGCTCTCCCGGGGCAGGACGAGGGGTGGAGGACCGAGCAGGTGTGAAAGGTGCAGCCACTGTGGCGGCCAGGACTGGAGCCCAAGGGGAGCTGCAGCCCAGGCTGGGGGGCGGGGGGGGGGCAGTGTCCCTGGCAGAGGAGGCTGGAGCTGGGCGGGAAGGGTGAGGGCGGGGCTCTTGAACGGGCCTCGGGGTGGGGGTAGGGCACGCATTCAGTGGCAGCAACCGAAGCTCAGCCCTAACGGGTTTGCCAGATGAAGGACACCCTGGCTGGGGGCTGGAGGCCGAGGGCCGGGGCTGGGGGCTGGGGGCTGGGGCTGGGGGCTGGGGCCGGGCCATATCCGGCGAGAGGTGGCGCACATCTGCCGTGCCCATCTGGTTAAAGCAGAGGCCCCGCCCAGTGCAGGGCCTGGTGGACACCACGAGCACCTTCGCTATGGAAACTGGGGAGCCAGGTCCCCCTCCCCCCCAGGCAGGGGTCCTCCATTGGCCGTAGCGGAGGCGCACCTCCTGTGCAGGGTGCCCCCCGCCCCTTGGACGCGGAACCTCTGCTTGCTTTCTTTCTCTCTTTCCTCCTGGCCTGGTTTCCTCCTGAGTCAGTGTTCCCAGGCGATGCTATCACGCTCGTCTGGGCAGCCTTGGCGGCTGTGGGCACGGGGTGGAGGGCACCTAGAGCCTCGGACTGTGGGGGCCACAGGGAGCCTCCCGGCATCTGCAGCAGCACCCAGGGCTGAGGCACCCAGAGCCTGGGGACTGTGGGGGCCACAGGGAGCCTCCCGGCATCTGCAGCAGCACCCAGGGCTGAGGCTGCCTCGCCCAGGCAGAGCCGTCCACTGGGGCCTGTCTGCGGCTGGGACGCTGCCCACATGGCCTGGTCCTTCTCCCATCTACTCGGACTCTGGCTCTAAAAGAAGGCGGGAGAGGCAGTGGGCTGCTTTCAGGGGATCTGCTCTAGGTTTAGTACCAGGCCAGGCGTGCAGGTTGGGGCCTGGATGACCCAGTGGCCAGGGCCCTGGTGGCCGTGAGCGGCTGCAAAGAACCCACACACCGTCACGTGTCCCCAGGCCCCTTTCCGCTGGCGCAGGCAGTAGCGTCTCATATGCACAAGCTACGGCTTTTCCCAATATTGGCAGAAACTGATCAATGCAGAGCCATCTACAAGCCTCACAGAGCCCGGCCAGCGTGGCTCAGTGGTTGAGTGTCAACCTATGAATCAGGAGGTCACGGTTGGATTCCCGGTCGGGGCACTTGCCGGGGTTGCGGGCTCGATCCCAGTGTGGGGCGTGCAGGAGGCAGCTGATCCATGATCCTCTCTCATCATTGGTGTTTCTCTCTCCCTCTCCCTGCCTCTCTGACATCAATAAAAATATTAAAAATAAATACAAGCCTTACAGAAATCCTGGCGCTCAGAAGCCCTCTGCCCCTGTCCCCAGCGCTCGCTGGGCGAGTGGGTGCCGCCTTCTCCCGTGGCGCACAGGCCGCGACCCTGCAGGTGACTGTCCCAGGACAGCGGGCGTCCGCGCCGCGCCCTCCGGCCCCTCCCCTTTGGCAGTGGTGTGTGCCCACACCTGTGTGCGTCGTGGCGTGTCATTGTGATTGTCCCGGAGCGTCCTGTAAGCGGTGCCATGTGAGCACGGGAAGGGCTGCCGTGGACACGCGGCGGCTCCGAAAGCCTCCGTGGGGCCGTGGTGGGGTTGGTGTGGGCAAGGCCGCGTGCGAGTGGGGGCGGGGAGTCGTGACAGCTACGCGCCGTCCCGGTCACTTTGCCACCTCACCCCTGTGAGAATGTCGCTGTCCGTCACACCTGGTGGCTGTGGGGTAACAGCTCTGAGAGGCGGTCCTGGCTCCCAAAACGGGCAGATGCGAGCACGCCTCTGTCTCAGGTTAACGTGAACTATTAGCGATAAGAAATACCGCCATTTCTACGATGCTCTGCACGGTCCTGCGTGCCCACCCCCACCCCCCCACCCCGCCCCCGGACCGGTCTTATTGTCTGCAGGATGGGGAGTGGGCAGGATGGGGTTTGGGGCGGGGCACGAGCTAACTGGGAAGGGAGGGGGCAGGGAGGGCTGTGCGGATGGTGGGAGGGGGAGAGGAGGGGTGGGCAGGAGGAGGGCTCAAGAGGACCCCGCCCCCTAGTGAGACTGAGAAGGTGGGAGGAGGAGCCATCCGCTGGGGGCAGGTGTCGAAAGCACAATAGGCCACACAGTTCTTGGGGCCCTCAGGGCCTTGCCTGGCCTTGGGGAGGAGGGTGAATGGACTGGGGCGTCGTGGGGAGGGCGGGCACAGGGAGGAGTCCCAGAGTCCCAGGGGTGCCAAGGGCTTGGGAGTGGTTGCCACAGTGGGTCCTCAGCCACGGGCCCTGGTGGCCCGGGGGGGGGGGGGGGGGGCGAGGTCACGCGAGGTCATGCGCGCAGCAGGGATGCTGGGAGCCTGAGAGCGGCCCGCTGTCTCGGTGCCCATCCATCTGTCCTCACATCTTTCACAGCGACTGGCTCAGAAGGAAGGAGAGCGGCAACCAGGGAGCAGAATGGAGGGGGAGGGGGGCCTCACTTCCCCGGAACGTCCCGTCCCCCCGCCTTCTAGTCAGCCCGCCTCGCCTGCTCCCTCATCTCCAGGCGCCGCTCTGATCAGAAATGGCCTCACGGACCCAGGATGCCCAGACTCGGTCCCTCCACCCCTGTCCCCCGAGCCCCAGCAGAGCCTGCGCCCGGGCTCAGTTCCCAGAGGGCAGGGAGAGGGGCAGACGCCGGTGGTGGGTGGGTTGATTGCCCGCGGGATCTGAGGTGGAGGCCTGGGGCCGGGTGCCCGCTGCGCCTGTGGCTGGGTGGCTGAGCGCTGGGAGAAGCAGCGAGGGTGCCCGGGGGACAGGCCCGTGGAACTGAGCAGCAGGGGCACCGTAGGGCGGGGTGGGGCCCTTTCCTGAGAGAAGGGGTGGCTCTGGCCAGAGTGAGGGCAGGGGTGCAGCACTGCACCAGGGCCCGGAGCCCTCGGCCCCACCCCGCTGCCTCTGCCCGGGGTCCCCCTCGCGTGGCCTGGACCCCGGTTCCCTGAGCGCCCTTTGGCACCCCAAGGGCTGGGCAGCCACCAAACCCCATGAGGGCCCCGAGGCCCCGCTGTGAGCGGCACCCAGCTCCCCGGAGGGAGGCCATGCTTGCTTCTCTCTCAGGCCTTTCCCGGAGGAGAAGGTCCCCGTTTGGTGCCTGTGGCGCTCGCTTCCTCCTGCCCGTGTGACCCCAGGTGTTTAACCAACCCCAGCGGCCCCGGGGTGGGGTGTGCGGCGGGGGCTGTCGGTTTGGGGGTCACCCCTGGCAGCCTCTAGGAGCACAGGCAGCTGGGTGGGCGACTGAGGGAGGCCTGTGAGGAGCCTCCGGGGAGTTCAAGAGCCACGGGCAGAGGAGCCCCAGCTGCTGGGAGCCCCGGCGGGTCCACGCATCCGCATGAGCCCACGTGGTACCCCCGCCGCCTCCTCCCAGGTCCCCTCCCCGGGCGCCCTGAGCCCTAACTCCACTGCGCAGCCCGTGAGCTCACCTCCCCCAGCGCTCCCCACCCGCCGCCCCTCCCCAACAGCTTCGTGCAGGAGCCTCCCTGCTCCAAAAAGCTGTTCAGTCCCGTCTGCAGGGCACACACCTTGCTCCGGCCTGGCTGCCCCGCGCAGAGGAGAAGCCTACGTCCACCGTGACCCCCTGCCGGCTCCTCCAGCCCCGGCGCCCGCCTGCTCCCTGCCCTCCTGCCGGGCACAGTCCCACCCAGAGGCCCTGGCACAGGCAGGTCCCCCTCCCTAACCTCCCTGTCGGGCACAGTCTCACCCGGAGGCCCTGGCACAGGCAGGTCCCCCTCCCTGCCCTCCTGCCCACGGTCACCTCTCACCATCACCTGTCGGGAGGCGAGCCCGCCTCTCCAGCCCTGCCGCCTCGCACCCTCCCCGGCCCTCGGATCGTGGTGCCTTCCCCCATCACAGTTCATGTGCCGCCTTCGCTCTGACTCCTGCCCCCCTCACCCTTGGAAACTCGGGCACAGGTCTTTGTCTGCTTCGGTCAGCTGTGACCTCCGACCTGCCCATGTGCCACGCTCAGATCCCTGGCCCAGTACGTAGCAGGGACAATGGAAGGTCCCGCCCCCGCCCCATGCCACTCCCATGGCAGCTGAGCCGCAGAGCTGCCGGAAGAGCCCCGTGTGGGCCCCCAGCGTGTGAGTCTGGGGGTCTGAAGCAAGAGGGTGTCCCCAGCGAGGGGACCACCTCAGCTGTGACTGGGTGCTGCCCCGAGCAGATGGCAGGCTGGTCGCAGACAGCGGCCACCACGGCCACCATCTCCCCTTTCCTCCTAAGTTGCCCTGCGGCTACCGGTGTGCACTGGTCAGGACCTGATTCTCGGAGCCCAGCCCGCGGCCACCAGGCCGTGGGGCACATGCTCTCAAAGCACAGCCAGGCCTCCTCGGACAGGGCGGCTCTGGACCTAGCCTGGAAGGGCAAGGGTCGCCCCCCACGGGGCTTGGCACCCCGCCGCGCACAATGTGGACAATGCGGGCCGGACAGGCCTCCGCTCGGGGAAGCCAGGGCCGTCACCCGCCGCCTCTTTCTCCCACACACGTGGCCTTCGCCTTTTTTTTTTTTTTTTTTTTTTTTTTTTTTTTTGGTAGGTCTCCAACAAAACATTTTTTGGTGATAAAATACACATCACATAAAATTTACCATTTTGACCGCGTTTCAGTGTACAGCTGAGAAGGACTAAGTACATTCATAGTGTTGCGCAACCCTCACCGCCATCCATCTTCAGAACTTGCTCATCTTCCCAGACTGAAACCCCGTCCGGTTAAACAGCTCCCCGCCCCCCCCATCCCGCTTTCTGTCGCTGTGAACTCCGTGCCTCCGGGCACCTCGTGTGCGTGGAACCGTGCAGCGTCCGTCCTTTTGTGACGGGCTTGCTTCACTTGGCGGCTGTCCTCGAGGTTCATCCATGCGTAGCCTGCGTCAGATTCCCCCCCTTTGTTAAGGCCGAGTGTTATTTCCTCGGAAGGATGGGCCCCAGGTTGCGTGTCCGTCCATCCGTCAGTTGCTTCTGCATCTCGGCTGCTGTGAACGCCGCTGCGTCCAAAGGGCGCATACAGATCTCTCCCGGACCTGATGGCAGTCCCTTTGGGTCTGTACCCAGAAGGGGAATTGCTGGAGCACATCTGCTAGTTCTATTTTTAATTTTTTGAGGAACCTCCACGCTGTTTTCCACAGCAGCTACCCCGTGTTCCGTTCCCACCAACAGCGCGCCGAGTCCTGAGTCCCGCGCACCCTCACCAGCTGCATTACGTCTGCTGTGTTGACAGTGGCCGTCGGAGGGCGTGAGGGCGTCTCATGGGGGTTTGATTGGCATTGCCCTGGAGGTTACTGATGTGGGGCGTGTTCATGCAGTTACCGGCCACTTGCTTGTCTTCTTTGGAGAAATGCCTGTGTAATGTCTTTGCCTGCTTTTGACTTAGTTTTTGTTGTTGAGTTTTTGGGGTTTTCTGTATATGCTAGAATTCACCCCTCAGCAAATACATGCCTGGCACATGTTTCCTCCCCATTGATACTGTGTGTTGATGCACAGGATTTTTTAATTTTCATGAAGTCCAACTCGTCGATTGTCTCCTTTTGTTGCCCGTGTCTTTGGTGTCATGGCCAAGAAATCACCGCCCATCCAACGTTTGCCTGACGCGTTCTAAAGGCTTCGACCCACTTGGCCAATTTTTGTTTATGGTGTTAGGTAAGGGCCTCACCGCTTTTTCTTTTTTATATTTTTATTGATTTCAGAGAGGAAGGGAGAGGGAGAGAGAGAGAAACATCAACAATGAGAGAGAATCATGGATCGGCTGCCTCCTGCACACCCCACACTGGGGACGGAGCCTGCAACCAGGACTTGTGCCCTGACTGGGAATCGAACTGAGACCTCCTGGTTCCTGGGTCGACGCTCAACCACGGACCCACGCTGGCAGCTGGCGGAGCGATGGGCCCTCTTTCCTTGAGCACCGGCTTCAACAAACTGGGTGGTGCTCCAGGGAGGGGCTTAGTCACTGCTTCCCCTGAGGGGCCCCCCTCCCCCACTACTCCATGGGAGGAGACTCACACTGTTCTCTGTATCGGCAGGTGAAGGGCAGATGCCCGAGGCAGGGGGGCCGCAGGGAGAACCCGCGGCCGAGGCCCTGGCGGCAGGCCTTCCAGCCTCGCTCAGCAGCATCGCCACAGCCACCGGGGACCAGACTGCCACAGCCTAGGCAGAGGCGAGCGGACCGCTTCCCACCACCAGGAGGACAGGAAATGACTGCTGTGCTTCAGGCCAGGTGGCAGCCCGGGGCGGGGGAGTGTCGCTAGAGGGAGGGCCCCGCCCCTCCCGCAGCCGGAGCGCCATGCCAGCTGCAGAAGAGGCGCTGGGGCAGGGGCTGCAGCGGGGCCCGGCCTCGCCCCGCCACCTGCACTGAGCACCCAAGGGCCGCGGGCACACCGCCCGAGTGAGTCTCAGCATCCCGGCCCCTCGGGGCAGAGGGAGAGGCACCCGTCCCGCGCTCCTGTCCCCGCCGCCGCCGCTGCCAGACCATGGGATGTCGGCAAAGCTCGGAGGAGAAAGAGGCGGCACGTCGGTCCCGGCGCATCGACCGGCACCTGCGCTCGGAGAGCCAGCGGCAGCGGCGCGAGATCAAGCTGCTCCTGCTGGGCACCAGCAACTCGGGCAAGAGCACCATCGTCAAGCAGATGAAGATCATCCACAGCGGCGGCTTCAACCTGGAGGCCTGCAAGGAGTACAAGCCGCTCATCCTCTACAACGCCATCGACTCGCTCACCCGCATCATCCGCGCCCTGGCCGCGCTCAAGATCGACTTCCACAACCCCGACCGCGCCTACGACGCCGTGCAGCTGTTCGCGCTGACCGGCCCGGCCGAGAGCAAGGGCGAGATCACGCCCGAGCTGCTGGGCGTCATGCGGCGGCTGTGGGCCGACCCCGGCGCGCAGACCTGCTTCGGCCGCTCCAACGAGTACCACCTGGAGGACAACGCGGCCTACTACCTGAACGACCTGGAGCGCATCGCCGCGCCCGACTACATCCCCACCGTGGAGGACATCCTGCGCTCCCGGGACATGACCACGGGCATCGTGGAGAACAAGTTCACCTTCAAGGAGCTCACCTTCAAGATGGTGGACGTGGGCGGGCAGCGGTCCGAGCGCAAAAAGTGGATCCACTGCTTCGAGGGGGTCACGGCCATCATCTTCTGCGTGGAGCTTAGCGGCTACGACCTGAAGCTGTACGAGGACAACCAGACGGTGAGCGGCCAGCTTTTCCTCTCTTCCCGCCGCCGCCTCCCGGGAAGCGGGGGGTCCTGGGCGTGTCCAAGGGGGGGGTGCGTCGAGGCTGCCGTCAGAGGGGTCCAGGTGGCTGCCGTGAGGTGTGTGGCTGGGGTAGATGTGGAGCACGGGATTCCACCGGCACCGTGGGACCTCAGGGTCACACCTGCTGTGAGGACCAAGGCAGGAGGCCAGTGCGCGAGGTGCCCGGCTCCCTGGCTCCCGGGAGTGGTGGTGGCAGAGGCCAGGCGGCCAGACGAGGGATGGCCATGGCCAAGGCCTCCCCCGCCCGCCCTGCAGCGGCGGTTCTGGGCCAGGCAGGAGCACTGAGCTCAGACGCGGAATTTGCCCTCCGGAGGCCTTTGATCTGGGTGGGGCATGAGGCACACGGGTCCACGAGGAGCGGTTTGTGGTGGGGCTGGGGGTGCCGGGGGCTGGGGGAGGCAGTGTGGGTAGGACCTAGGGCAGGGGTGATGATGCTCATGGGGGACCCCCCCACCACGCTGGTAAATGGGGGCCGGCCTTCAGGTCTGGGGGACCAGGGCAGTGGCTTGCTCCCTCCCCGGTCTCGTTAAGGCAGGTGGTAGCTATGTGTGCGAGCTCAGCTGGGAAGTCCTCATTGGGCCTGCGCTCGAGGAGGTCTGTGCTGGGCACCTGCGTGCTGTTCTGGAGGAGGGTGTGCGGGTTCGCAAGGAGACCGGCCTCCTGGAGAAGGGAAGCAGCTGCAGGCAGCCATGGAGGCCGGGCAGGGCCCTCCTCACTGCCCCGCGATGCCCCTGGGGTTCTCCCCGGAGCTGTGCCCAGGGGTGTCGCTGGTGGGAGGGGCCTGAGCCGAGGACACTGTCCCCAGGACAGGCCCGCCTTGCGCCCAGCGCCGTGTGGTCTTGAGTTCCAGCCGCCCTTCCTCTTCTGCCTGCCGCTACCTCCGCGCCTTGTGGGGCAACCCAGCGAGGCCAGGTCAGGCCCTTGTGGGCATTGCTGAGGGCAGAGGGCTGGGGGCCGGCCAGGCTGTGAGGCTGAGGCGAAGGTCTTCCAGCCGCATCGACTCCGGCGGTCGGCTCCTCGGCTTGTCCTTTTCTGATGGTCCTGAGGCGGGCGATAGCCTGTGCTCCCAGCCCTCGGGGACCGGCGCTCAGGCTGTCGTCTGTCATCTCCGGGCTGGTGCGGCGAGGCCCCTGGGCGCCGGGCTCGTCTCCCGCCGAGCCCGGGTCCACAGGTGTGCCAGGACGCAGGCGGCAGGGTGCCTGGGCCCCAGCTGGGCCCGTGTGTTGCGGAGGGATTTGGCTTTCATCTCTGCTTTCTGCCAACCAGGAGGTGGCCCACATGTCCTCACACACGGGCCCAGGGCCAGGCCTTCTGCCCGAGGCCCTCCTGGCTCCGGCCGGCCCATCCTCGCCTCCCCTCTGCCTCGCTCTCTCTCTGCTTTGGCCTGTGTGCGCTTCATTCTCCCACGTGCTCTGCTCTCTCCAGCCGTCAGCACCTGCCCTCCTGCCCCGCCCTCCAGGTCTCATCCCAGGTGTCACCCCCTTGGGAGGCCTCTCCTGACCCCAGCCGGTGCCTGCGCCCCCCCCATTGCGGTCACTCCATGGCGGTCACTCGTCACAGGGCGGGCGCAGCTCCTGTGCGAGCGAGTGGCTGCCCAGCCAGGCTGAGCGGACAGCCAGGAGGACAGGCCGTCCCCGGGGGCCTCGTGCCTCTGGCTTCCCCTGCCCTGCCCCCGCGGGAGGCCACAGTGGGAGCCCCGGGTGAGAACAGAGGCTGCCGGCCTGGGCCTGGCCGTGGGGTTCTGTGAGCCTCGTCGCCTCCCGGAGGGGCCGGGCTCCGGGGCCATTCAGGGCGCTTTCGAGCGGGAGGGGCTGGCAGCCGGGCCAACGGCCTCCGCCACCACCCTGGCCTCGCAGGCAGCGCAGGCGGCAGGCCCAGGAGGTGGTTGTTCACCAGAAAAGGAAATTCTCGAGAAACCCAAGCAAGCGAGGCTGGAAATTCACTGGATTCCAAATGGTTCTGACCTTTCATGCTCCACCAGCAATATCTCAGGACGGAAAACAAACAGGCTGCTGAGAAAGACAATGCCCCCATTCCTCCTGCTGCGCTGCCACGGTGGGCCAGCCGCCCGGGAGCCGTGAGGAGGAGGAGGAGGAGGAGGAGGAGGAGGAGGAGGAGGAGGAGGAGGAGGAGGAGGAGAGCCTGCCTCTCCCAGGGCTGCAGGCAGCGCGGTCCTGCCGCCACGCCTCTGCTGCGCCCCTGCCCCCTCCGCCTGCCGCCTCGGCCTGGGCAGGGCTGCTACCCCTGCCGTCTCCTTCTCCCTTTGGAGGGCAAGGCAGCCAAGAACAGGCCACACTGATATTTGCAGAAACCAAAGGAGGCTGGGGGCCCCGAGACTCGGAGCTCAGAGCTCTCCAACCCCCACTCGGCTCCGGGGCCTGGTTTCCGCCTCCCCCAGCCCAGCAGAGCCCCCTCCCCCAGCCCAGCAGAGGAGCCACAGCCCCCAACCTGCCCGCTGGCATTTGCGTCAGCATGTTGCCAAGGGTAACGCGGGATCTCTGGGCTCCTGGGCCTGGAGGGCTGCTGTGAGCACAGGGCAACACCTGGGCAGGGGGAGGCGGATTCCAGAGCATTCTCGGACCAGGGCATCGAGCGGTGCCCGGCCTTGACAGTGACCCAGCTCTGGTCCCAGCGGACCTCATGGGTCCTCATCCCCCATGCAGTCCCCGCAGGCGCCCAGGGCCCCAGTCAGCGGGCCTCACTGTTCCTACGGGGCTTCCCTAGACAGCATGGGCGGCCGGGCACAGCCCAGGGATGCGTCACCTGACTGATCATGCGGGGCGGCAGCCAGGCCGCTGTCCCTGTCACGGGTGGGGAGGCTGGTGGGGGCACCCAGGCCTGCAGCTGGTGGCAGCCGTGGGAAAGCCGGCTGCCCTGCCCCAACCTGCCTCAGCGGAGCCACTCCCGGCGGCTCCGCCTCCCTGCTTGGCCTGCCCCCCGCCCCAACCCCCGGCCCCTTCCAGGAGTGAAGACAAATTTGCAGGCTCAGCCGTGGCCCCACGCGTGAGAGACTACCCCCCACCGTGACAGCCCAGAGGCCATGGGCCCGAGGTCTGCCCCGGCCCCTCACCCAGCCTGCCGGCGTCATGGCTCTGCCCCCGCCTCGGTGCCCTGCTGGGACTCAGGGAAGAGAGGGGGTGCCTGCTGCCCCCCTCGGCCCCTGCAGACCTGCTCAGGGACTGTGCGGCCACTTCAGAGTGGAGGGAACCCTCAGAAGAGACCTATTAAAGGCCTGCCTGTGAGTGTCAACGTGTTCCCAGGCGAAACCACAGCCGCTGCTCACTGCCCCATTCCTAGCCAAGGGGTCGCTGTTCCCAGCCCTGTGGCAGCCTGCTGTGCACCTGCTGTATACCTCCTGTGCGCCTGCTATGCGCCTGCTATATAACTGTTGTGTGACTGCTGTATACCTGCTGTGCGCCTGCTATGCGCCAGCTGTGTACCTGCTGTGCGCCTGCTGTATGACTGCTGTGTGCCTGCTGTATAACTGCTGTGTGCCTGCTGTGTACCTATTGTGCGCCTGCTGTATACCTGCTGTGTGCCTATTGTGCGCCTGCTATGTGCCTGCTGTATACCTGCTGTATAACTGCTGTGCACCTGCTATGGGGGCTTGACACTAAGCAGGTCCACAGCAGGTCCACCCCTTGTACGGTGTGGGCACGGGCCTGGCACACGTGGTGCTCAGGAAACTGTGGGCTGGGGGCGGGCAAGCTTGGGAAGAGCCTGAGTTCAGGGTCCTGGCTGCTGGGTGTGCGGTCGCTGGCACGCTCAGCCCTTCTGGGGAAGCCCCCGGTGCCAGGCCCCAGTGGGAGCATGTGCAGTGCACCCTAGGACCCTCCTGCGAACAGTATAGCCCTGCGCCTGGTCATCCAGCCCGAAAAGGGAGCTTGTTTCTGTGCTTTAAAAATGGCATGTCACCCGGCCGGCGTGGCTCAATGCATGAGCATCGACCTATGAACCAGGAGGTCACAGTTCCATTCCCAGTCAGGGCACAGGCCCAGGTTGTGGGCTCGATCCCTCGTGTGGGGCGTGCAGGAGGCAGCTGATCCATGGTTCTCTCTCATCATTGATGCTTCTCTCTCTCTCCCTCTCCCTTCCTCTCTGACGTCAATAAAAATATAGTTTAAAAAGTAAGTAAAATGGCGTGTGAGGAGCTGGCACTCTGCGGGGACGCACGGTCCTGCGGTAAGATGGGCTTCCGCCCGCTGGGACAGCTGGTTCTGTGTCCAGAGGAGGTGACTGCAAAGGGAAACGGCAGGTGGGACGGCGCTTGGCTTAGACCTGGAAGGGCCTGGCGCCCATTAGCGTCCTTACCCAGCCAGCTTTGCGGCGTGGGGGCTGCGGCCCACAGAACACCCATCACGTCAGGGAGGCCCTGGCACTGCTCCCCAGGGGTCCCCACACCCTGTGGGTCCAGGGGGCCCCAGGGAGGGCCTTGGGACGAGGACTGGCTCTGGGCCGCCCACAGGGAGTCAGGGAGGGGAACGCCGTGGGACCAGCCTCCCTGTGGTCTGGGTGCTGGGCAGCCACCTGGGCTCAGGAGACTTGAATGGCCACCAGGGCTGGCACGGCCCACGGCTCCCGCCCCATCAGTGGCAGCAGCCTGAACAGAGCACGGGAGCACATGCCCCTCTGCCTCCTGCTCCTGTCCCGGTCGAGGACGCAGATCCCGGAACCTGCCCTGGGACTTGGGACAGTGCCAGAGGGAGGTGCCGCCGGCCTGCGGGCCACCAGCCTTCCCGCCAGGCCTGGCTTCCTGAGACTCCTTCCGACCTCAGGACGTGCTGGGACCACATGCAGCTTGTCTGAAACCTCACGAATGATGGCGACCCTGGGACAGAGCGACCTCCTGGACCAGAGCCCTCGGCGTGGACAGCCCCAGGCACCGATCTGAGTGGCTCCGCAGAGGCAGAGGCAGCGAGAAAGTCAGGCCCTTGGCAAGTGCGGGCAGGTGCAGGCGGCACAGGGCTCAGCTGGTCGAGTGCGCCCCAGCCGGTGACCCCTGGGAGCTCGGACCAGCATTGTCTCTGTGGCCCATGACGCGTCCCAAGCATTGGAGGAGGCGGCCAGCTGCTAGGGGACGGCCAGCTGCTAGGGGACAACCAGCTGCTAGGGGGACGGCCAGCTGCTAGGGGACAACCAGCTGCTAGGGGACAGCCAGCTGCTAGGGGGACGACCAGCTGCTAGGGGGACGGCCAGCTGCTAGGGGACAACCAGCTGCTAGGGGACGGCCAGCCTCTAGGGGGACGACCAGCTGCTAGGGGGACGACCAGCTGCTGGGGACGACCAGCTGCTAGGGGACAACCAGCTGCTAGGGGGACGGCCAGCTGCTAGGGGACAACCAGCTGCTAGGGGACGGCCAGCTGCTAGGGGGACGACCAGCTGCTAGGGGGACGGCCAGCTGCTAGGGGGACGGCCAGCTGCTAGGGGACGGCCAGCTGCTAGGGGGCGGCCAGCTGCTAGGGGACGGCCAGCTGCTAGGGGACAACCAGCTGCTAGGGGGACGGCCAGCTGCTAGGGGACAACCAGCTGCTAGGGGACGGCCAGCCTCTAGGGGGACGACCAGCTGCTAGGGGGACGACCAGCTGCTGGGGGACGACCAGCTGCTAGGGGACAACCAGCTGCTAGGGGACGACCAGCTGCTGGGGGACGACCAGCTGCTGGGGGACGACCAGCTGCTAGGGGACAACCAGCTGCTAGGGGACGGCCAGCTGCTAGGGGACGGCCAGCTGCTAGGGGGGCGGCCAGCTGCTAGGGGGACGACCAGCTGCTAGGGGACGGCCAGCTGCTAGGGGACGGCCAGCTGCTAGGGGACGGCCAGCTGCTAGGGGGGCGGCCAGCTGCTAGGGGACAACCAGCTGCTAGGGGACGGCCAGCTGCTAGAGGATGGCCAGCTCCCACAGCCGGGTCGCGGGGCGCTGCCGGCACTTAGGAGCAGCCCCCGCCTCTGTGCGGGCTCTACCAGCCCTGGCCTCCTCCAAAGTGCTTTGCCCTGCCCGGCCCTCGTCTTGGCCCTGGAGAGGCGAAGGGCATCTGGCTCCTACCTCAGTGGCCCTGCGTCTGAGCCCGCGGCCCCCGTTACTCGGTCAATGGCTGGCAGTGATGGCACCTGCTCCCCAGGCCCGGGCTTCGCGTAGTTTGAGTGGGAAGCCAGCTCCAGCCGTGGTGGGCCTGGGCGAGGGGGAGGGGTGGGGGGAGGCAGCACTGGCGGTGCCCTCTCTGCAGCGCAGCCTGGCACCTATTTTGGGCCCTGGCACTTGGCAGCTGACATTTCAGTCTCTTGGACGGAGACTTCCTTCCCTCCTCTCCCAGCAGACGTGCAGCCATCGGGGCCTCTGGCAGCAGCCTCCTCCCGGCACGACGCCGGCTTCCGGGGCTCCCCTCCTGTCCGCCGGGTGCCCACCCCGAGCCCCAGCAGGTCCTGTCAGACATCAGCCAAAGGGAAGGGGCGGGGCAGGCCTTCTGCTCCGTGTGTCCCACCCTCAGTCCCGCTCCACACACCTGGTGGGGCCTCGGGGTCCTAGCGGGGCCTTTCCATTCATCCCCATCTCCTCCTCGTGGGCACATCAGCCCCCTCCCTCCGTGAGGGCCGGACGCACCCCCTCGCGGCCTCTTCCACCGGCAGCTTCACCCTGTGCCTGGCGGGGTCTGCAGGGGGTGCCCCGGGTGCTCCTCGGTTCTCTGAGACGGTGGCCCTCCCTAACCAGGAAGCCGGCCTGCTGGGCTCCAGTGGGGGCCTCGCCCAGTGCTGACCAGCCCGTGCGGGGAGAGCGGGCCCAGCTGCAGAGGCACTAAGACCGGGCTTAGCGGGCATAGCCTCCCTGTCCCACGAGCCCACGGGAGGGCAGAGCTGGGTGGCACTGGCCCCGTGTGAGTGTCCAATCTTCAGGAATCCGTGGGCCATGTGACATCCAGTTGGGGGCTTCAGATCCGCCGGGAGAGAGTAATTGCAGAGGGAACTCGGCAGCCGCTTCCAATCCGCCTCCCCCCGGGCTGTTAAACATTCACCCGGGACACATCCGGCGACTCTGAGCCCGCCAGGGGCCTGCCGACCGGCTCCGTCATCCGTGAATTACAGGATGTACTGTCCGTCGCTCTGAAGAGCGGGCGGGTCCCTGTGTATCAGCCGCCTCCGGGATGCCCCGCTCCAGCCCATGACCGCACGTGTTCCTTCTGTTCACGTTCATCCCGTCCAGAACGGTGATCAGCCAGAGGGCTCCCTGCTCCTCCGTCCCCGTCTCCCCGACCCCCCCGACAAAAACAGCCCCACCTGAGCCACACAGGGCTGTCGGGTGTGGGGTTCACATTGCTGCTCTCGGCTCACGCGTGGGGTTCGCCGCCCGCTCACAGGCTCAGCGCCAACGCAGTCCTGAGGCCGAGCCTTGCTCCCTGTCCAGGACGTGTCCTCTCAAAAAGTCCTCAGAGTCGGCCCGGCCCGGGCCCTGGGTCCGGGCAGTGCTGTGGCTGACGGGCCGGGGAGCGGCCGTGCTGGGCATCGGCCTCTGGGCTGCTGTGTGTGCATCCTGGGACCAGGTCAGCGGCCGGGGATGGAGGAGTCTCCTCCCGGAGCAGCTGCTCAGAAACGTCCGGAGCCTCGCCCGGCGCTCTGCTCTCTCGTGAACTTGCGCCAGCTCCTCCGAAGGGCCTGCTGACAGTCCTAGCGCCTGCCCGACCTGCCGGACCACACGTCACGGGCAGGATAACGCCACCAGCCACAGTGATGGGCACAGGCGGCGATGGGCACGGGGTTAGAAGCAGCCGTGCCCGGGCGGAGCCCCTGTCGTGGCAGTGCCTGGGGGGCGTGAAGGGGCCCAGGGGCCCAGTGTCCTAACTCGTCCCAGCGCGTGCATGGGCTGGGGGCGCCCAGGACTGCTTACGGGTGAGCCTCTCTCTCTGAAACCCATCTTGTTGGCCACAGGCAGGTCCCCACTGGGACACCCACCCACGTCTCTCACCTCTCACGTCCCTGCAGGGACTGGCCCCGCCCGCTGCCCCTGCTTCCACCAGCCTTTGCTCCGAGGCGTGGCCGGGCGGGGCCCAGGCCTGCCCTGCGGAAGCGGGTCAGACAGGGCGTGAGCCCGCGGGCTCCGGGGGCCTCAAGAGCTGAACCGGGAGGGGCCTCTTCGCTCTGGTGTCCTCCCAGCGAGAGTGCAGCCTCCAGGCCCCGGCCAGGCCTGCCCGCTGGCAGCGTCCGGTCCGCAGGCACCGGCACTGGCACCTGCCGCTCGCTAATTCCCGTCAGTGACTGGCAGCAGGGCACCTGGCTCACGCCAGCAGGTGTCACATGAAGCAAACAGGAAACAGTTCTCATTTCAGTGGGAGCAACAGTGAACGGGAAAAGGCATGCTTCCCCGCAGGCCCCGGCAGCCAGGGCCCCTTCCCTCTCGGTACCTGGGTGTGAAATGGGGGAGCAGGACGTGGGCGCCCCAGGCCTGTTGAGAGCAAACGCTCCCAGTGTCGGCCTGGGAATCTGCTGTCCCAGAAGTGGGAGTCTGAGCCTGTGTGAGCCACCCCCAGGTTACAGGATGCTACCATCCATGTCCACTCACCCGGGCTGTGGCCAGCACTTATGGGAGCAGGAACGGTCGGCAGGTCATTGATTCTGAGGTTCAGTGAGAACAGAAAGCAGAACGGGATGTGTATGGGGCGCTGGGCCTGTGCTGGGAGCCGCAGCGCCGACGGGCGTGGTGGCCACCCCTGGTTGGCCTGCTCGGTCTCCCCAGGGACCGCACACCCGATGGGCGAGGTCCCCCGTGGGGAGCAGGAAGGTGCTCTGGTGCAGGGCCACCTCCAGCTCGAGCTGGGGCCCTGGGGGGCGGGGGAGGAGGCATGGCTTTGGCTCCAGGGTTGTTGTGTAGCCACCTGTGCCCGGCCCCTCAGTGGTTGGCACAGTCCACCCACCAGGCCGGCAGGGGCTTAGGGCTGGGAACAGCCTGGTGTTGTGTGCGGTTGGCCACAGAGTAAATGGAAGGGTGGGAGCCGGGCTGACCACACTGTACTGTGGCGCCCTGGCTCTAGGCTCGTGCCAGGTGTGGGCATGGCAGGACCCAGGCAATCCCGGTGGGAAGATGAGGGTGCACGGAAGGCGGCTGGGCCCAGGCTGCAGGGCCCGCACACACAAGCCCGGGGCTGGGGAGCGGGAGGCTGCCACCCTCTCTATTACTTAGGGTCCCTCCCACCCCCTCCACGCTGTCCAGTGGGGTAACGGGGCCCGGCAAACAGACCAGCGGGGGGGGTGGGGAGGGGCACAGAGGCGAGGCGCCGGCTGCACAGCTCCGAGCGCAGGAAGTCGGGCTGCTGCTCCCGGCAGCTCAGGACACGGTGTCCGGCTATTAGGGCCGCTGGCCGCGCAGCCGGCCGCGTTATCTTGTTCAAACAGCCGTGCGGTGTGGCGCGCAGGCCGCTCACTGCTGTTACTGCGAGGCGTGCAATGGCCCCTGGACCGGAGAGCGGGGGGCAGGCGGGCGGCGGCTGACTTCTGGGCTCCTCGGAACCACCCCGCCCCACAGAAGCCCCATCTGTCGCTGGCCCGAGGCCGCGGGCCGCGCTCTGACCTGGGCTTCCCTGCGTCCCCTGGGGCCACAGGGGCTGGGAGAAGAGACGTGAGGAGGAGGGGCCCTTCTCCAAGCCCCTCTCGTCCCTGGGGAGGGTTATGCCCCTGAAAACCCGCGGCGCGGGAGTGTCTGGTGGCGGGAGGGGTGCCCGTCCTAGTTGCTAATCTTTCTGTGCCGCTCGCTAATCTCCCTCCTAACACGTCCGTGGCCTCGGGGCTGCGTGTCTGCAGGTGGCAGCCGGGGTGCAGGAGCGGGAGCGGGCGGGTGGCACGTCCCCACCGCGGGTCCCCACCGCAGGAGCACACGGGCGTCAGGCCCTGGGGCCTCTGCACACAGAACCCCCGGGGGTCGGCCACGAGGGGCTCAGGTGGGAAAATGACGCGAGGCTCACCCACCCGGACACGGGCCCGCGGAGCCCGTCAGGCGGAGCCGGGGCCTTGCTTACCCAAGGCCTTCTCAGGGGTTTTGCCAGATCGATCGGCTGAATGACGGAGCTACAGGGAGAAGGGACGCAGCCACTGGCCGCGAAAGGCCAGGACGGTACCCAGCCCTGCTGTCCGCCACGGTCCCCGCCGAACGCTAGGCATGGGAAGGGGAAGTTGGGGAGAGGGGAGACCGCTCCCCACCCTCCCTGCCTGGCCCTCCGTGGCCCAGACCCGCCGGGGCAGGGGCACCGTGTGGGTGTGGGCAGGGGGCAGGGGCATCGGGCACACACGCACGCCTCCTCTCACCCCGGCCCCCGCACAGCGGCTGCCACTCCGAGCACACACAGCGGGCACCATCTGGCCCGCCTGCCGGGGCCCGGGTTGGGCAGACCGCCCTGCTGGGTCCCTGCCACGGACAGCACCGCCCTCGGCAGAGCGGGAGCCATAACACGCGGCCCCGTGGTGCTCCAGGCCGCGCAGCAAATTAGCAGAAAGGGCTCTAATGATCATGACTAGGGGTACGCCAGGGAAGGCCTCTCTGGGTTAGAAGGGACAGCCTGGCCCCGCGGCGGGAGGAGAGGGTGTGGGACCAGCCACGCGTGATGGAAGCCACTGGAGAGCCTTGCCCAGGGGAGCGAAGGGACCTGGTGGCTGTGGTGGGTGCAGGGGAGCCCCAGGGCAGGAGGGGGGAGGCGGGTCCCAGGAAGAGCGAAGGAAGTAGCAGGGGAAGGAGAGGCCTGCACAGATGCCAAGGGACAGCCCCCAAGTCAGCTCATGCATCAGCACCGCCCCCCAGGCACTGGGCAGGCTGGGCAGTTGGCACGTGACCCTCTCAGTGACTCGGCCCCTCTGAGTCAGGCTGCTCCTCGCTGCTCTGTCCCACTCAGTGGGAGCTCCAGGTGCGGCCAAGAGTGACCCCCGGCGTCCAGAGCAGAGGTGTGGGGGGGTGGGGGCAGCCAGGCGGCGGGGCTGAGCGTGCACCTCAGCTCTGGGCTCAGACCAGGTCCGTGCTGGGTGAGGCACAAGCCCTCCAGCCCCGTTACTTCGTGGTGGGGGTTTTTTGTTTGTTTTTTTAATATATTTTTATTGATTCAGAGAGGAAGGGAGAGAGAGAGAGAAACATCAGTGATGAGAGAGAATCATGGATCGGCTGCCTCCTGCACGCCCCACACTAGAGATTGAGCCCACAACCCGGGCATGTGCCCTTGACCGGAAGGAACCGTGACCTCCTGGTTCATACGTCGACGCTCAACCACCGATCCAACCGGCTGGGCTGTTCGTACCTGTGGGCCACCCTTCTATGGGACTCGCTTCTCAATAGTCCCACGCTGCTGCTGTCTCCTGGCCACCAGGACCCGGGGCTGTCAGGGAAGGCCAAGTGCAAGCAGAACCGGGCTGCCCGTCAGAGCAGAGGAGGGCTCCCCACTCAGGGCCCCCCTCGGGCAGCGGCCTGCCTCGCCCACACGCGTCGCCCAGGGAGCCCTAGGGCTGAAGTGAGCAGGAGAAAGGGTTCAGGTGGAAATGGGTGGGCACTGAGGGTGGTAGGCGCCTGACCAAGGGTCCTAGGAGCCGGGTGGCTGGAAGGGGTGTGGGGTGTCCCACAGGGAAGGCCCCCCGTGGCTGTAGCTGGGGGGGTGGGGGGCGGGGTGAGGCACTGAGCTGCTGTTTCTGCTCTGTCTTGAACCCCAAGGGCCCAGGCTGGGCGAGTGAGTTTGGTTGACCCTGGGCCTGGGCACCTGTGGGGAGAGGACCCCCCCCAGGCAGCACCCCCACCCTGAGCCCATTGCCCGCAAGGCTGCAGGTGGAAGCCCCGCCCCTCTGCGCTGTCCCTGTGGACTGGCTCCAGGAGCCATCAGTCCGGGCTCGTTGATTCAGGAGCCTCATGAGCCCAGTCCTCCGGCCCAGCACAGCAGCACTGGGTCTGCAGGGGGAAGAGGAGGGAAGTGCTGACCAGGTTGGTCTTGAAGTGACCCGGCTCGCCCACCTCTGTCCCCAGACCCCTCCCCATCTCCTGAGGCCAGTGGCAGTGGGGGAGGACAGAAGGACAGGCTGAGGGGCCTGGGCAGGCGAGGTGAGCCCTCTGAGTCAGTTTCTGCCTCTGTAAAATGGGAACATGGGCGGAGCCCACGACAGCGCCTCTCCCTGGCACGGGAGCCCCTTATGCCACCTCCAGATGAACAGAGCTGGGCGTGGGGTTAGCACGGCAGCCTCCACAGGTGGGGGTGGGGGTGGGGGTGGGGCCCGTGCTGTCAGGGCGGCTGTTGAGGCTACTACCCCTCCGAGTGACATGGGCGAGACACGGCGCCATCTTCCTGCCTCTCCATCCACCAGGAGCCCCGCCCCAGCCAGGAGCAGGTCACGAAAAGGACCTTCTTGCTGCCTTGTCTCTCAGGGGAGCAGCATCCCCCCAGCCCCCAGGGCCTCTCCTACCTGCACCCCAACAAGTGACAGACAGCTGTGGAGGGAGGGACACCTGGCCGGGCCCAGAAACCCGCTGCACCCTTCCCCCATCAGTCTGTGCTGGAGGGTGGAGGCTTCCTCCCGGTTGTCATGGAAACGGCAGCAAGTCTACTGAGTGTCTGGGTACTACGCTCAGGCTCAGCGGAGCAGAGGGAGGGGAGCGGCCGCCCTGGTGGCAGCTGCTGTCACACTCCCAGCAGCTCAGCAACGGGAAGGACTTTGCCTCCCTGTGGGCGGCTGACCGCGGCCACACGCGCCCTCTTGTCCACCCGGCTTATGTGATTCCATCCAAGCTCACGGCCCTGCCCTTCCACGGGGGACGCGCTTCCCAGGCGGTGGGGGTGGAACGACAGATCCTCCAGGCGGCCAGGAGCTGGAGCTGCCTGGGGAGGCCAAGCTCCCAGCTCTGAGCTCCAAGCTCCAAGCTCAGCTCCGACTGCGCGGTCCCTGCAGGCGGAGAGATGACTCAGGCGCCTCCTGCCGCCCCCTCCCCCGGCCAGGCCTCTGCGGGGAAGCACAGCCATGCCGGCTGGCTGCGTGGTGTGTGTCTGTCTGTCTGTCTGCCCATCTCTGTCGCCTCTCAGCCTCCATGGGCATTGGAAGCTCCTTGAGGACGGCGGGGAGACCGGAGCAGAGGGGCAGCCACGGTCTCCAGGGCCCTGGCCACGCAGGAGGCGGCACAGGGAGGCCAGGAAACCTCGGGCCCGAGGCAGGACCAGCTCTGGCCCGCGTCTGTGCCGCGTGTGGGGCCCAGAGGATGGGAGGCGGCTGTCAGGGGGTTTCTTAGAAATGGGGGTGTCGGGTGAATGTGGGGGATCCGCGGGACGGTGGGAGCCTGTGCAGTGCCCGCTGCCACGGACGCCAGACTGCTCCAGGTCCCTGGGCGTCGTGGCTCAGGAGAGGATGTGGCAGACTGGGGCGCACTTGCAGTTTGGGGGTAGACTGAGGTCTGGTGCCCCGGCTTCTGCACACACACAGGGCAGACGGGTATCTCCACCCCACCCCACCGCCACCTAACCACGGCCCTAGCCTGGTCCCTAACAGCCCCATGTCCCCTGGGGCGTGGGGGGCTGTCGAAACCCAAGTTCGTTGTTTCCAACCAGAGGCCTGCGATCGGGGCAGCGGAGAAGCCGCAGGAAGTGGCCTGGCTCGGGGCCCAGGGTCGCGTCCTCAGGCGGTTGCGTCTCAGTGGGACCCCTGCCCCCAGAACAAGCCAGGATCTTGCTCCTCTGAGCTCCCCTGGGACACGGGGACCCCGAAAGGGAAATGAACCCCAGTGGGACGGGGACCCTCGCTGGGCTGGCTGCCTGGGGAAGCACAGGGCTGTGCACCTGTGGCCTGGACACGGCCTGGCCTCTCCCCCTCGGGGCCCGGGGCCACCCTAGTGCGGCCCCCGCCAGCCTCCGTGGCCGCCCAGGCCTCCTCTCTCTCCCTGGACGGCTTGTCCCCGCTTGAGGGACCGAGCGTAAGCTGGTTTCCTGAGTGACCGGCGCCATCCTTGACGTGCTCTTACTCTGGTGGCACAACCCGTCACACGCTCCACGGCTGCACGTCCAACAGCCCGCCCCTGCCACGCCCCTGCCGGGACATCAGGGTGCGGGTCTGACAGTGGGGCGCCCTTGCCCTCTCCCCACTAAAGAAGTTGGGGGTGCCCAGGCCTGACTCCCCTCAGCAGGCCGGGCACCAGACGGTGGACTAGGCTCACCACCCACTGTCAGCGACCCCGTGCCCCTTAAGCCACGCTCTGCCCCACCCAGCGGGGCACTGCCAGGCGGCCGCCATGCCCAGGTCCCGCTCTCGGCGCCCTTGGAGCCTGGCACCCTGTTGCCCGGAGAGGCCTGGTGGCCCAGCTGCAGGGTGGCAGCCACGGGGCTGGCTCCGTCCCTGGTAAATGGAGCTCATTCATGCCACGGCCCCGCCTCCCAGCCCCACCTCCCCCGGGAGAGCTGGCTTCCCCTCCGTGGCAAGCACACGGGCTTCCCCCAGCGGCAACAGAACCAGCCTCGTTCTGGAGATGAGGAAACTGAGTCCTCTGCTGTGTCCCCGCCCCCTACCCGCAGGCCCCCCTGCAGCCCAGGCCTCCCGACAGGCGTCGTGTTATTTCTAGAAATGAATGTGCAGACATGTCCCTGGGGAGCAGGCCCTGGAGTGAGCTGGTGGCACCGGAGCCCGCTGGTCACAGGCAGCTCCAGCGGGTCCGTGTCCCCCGAGAAGCGTCCCCGACCTCCGCTGCATTGGCAGCGGGACAGGGACACCCGGGGGGGGGGGGGGGCCTGTGGCTGGAGGAGGCGGCGCGGTTGGTGCCATCTCGGGCTCTCCGCTGAGCCCTGGGAGGCCCTGCTCACGGGCACCCTCTCAGCATGTGGAGGAGGCCCTCCCGCCCCTGTTCCCAAACTCCACACTCATCCCCCGAACAGAGCCGGGCTGGACACAAGAGCCGCCAGGTGACCCAGCAGGGCTCAGGGAGGTCCCACGCCAGGACCCTGGCCATGTCCTGTCCCCTCTGCCTGGCCCCCACTCTGGGCTTGCAAACCCACCCTTGAACCCCTGCTCCATCCCCAGCCACTGGCCTGCTGGGTCCCACCTGCTGGGGGCAGACCTCCCCCTCTCAGCCTTCGGGAGAGCCCCCTGCCTGGTCACTGGGGCTCCGCCCCCTGCCATCAGAGCCAGGACCTGTCCTGCCCCTCAGGGTGTGTGACCCTCAAGCATTTGCTCAGGGGGTTCAGGCCTGGCTGCCAGTGGCTGCGCCTACTGTTGACATCATGTAAAACGTGGGGACCGTGCAGCCCTGACTATGGCATGACTCCCGTGAGACGGCAGCGCTGCTAGTCTTTACGCTGTGACTCCCAGGAACCCATTCAAGCTAATCACTCCCAGCAGAACGGGATAATTCAGCCCGCCACTCAGCATGCGCACCGGCCAAGTGCGGCTCCCCCAGGCCCTGCGGGGAACGGGGCGCTGCTTTCCCTTCATCTCTGCAGGAAGGGCTCGCCCAGACCTGAGCCGCCTCGCTTTCCAGGGCTTGTTCTAAAGACGCGGCGTTGCTTTTGCAGAACATCAGCCGGGCGGTGCGCCGGCTCTCGGGGCAGCTTCTCTGTTGTCGGGGGTAACGGCCGCCGTGCCTGAGCATCCTCCCCACTCAGCCTGGTCCCCCCTCAGCACTGACGCTGTCAGCCCCGCACCTCAGACAACTCAGGGCCCGTGGGAGAGCAGGGTTTCCGTGGGAGCCTCCCCACCCTGGGATGAGCCCCCCGTGGGCCCGCCAGCACCGCCCGTCCACCCCAGGAGTGCAGTGAGCCTGGAGCTCTGGGCTCTGGGACTTGGAGCACGTTTCCTGCCTCTCAGCCTCAGTTTCTCCATCTGTGCAATGGGACTAGGAAGGTGTGAGGATCAGGCGAGCAGCGCCGTGTCCACGCAGCCAGTGCCGGCGGCGGTTTCGTGGCTACCACGTCGGTGGTATAACCTGGTCTAAAACCCGAAACCTCGGATCTAAACTGAACTGGTTCTGGGCTTCGGACACTCAGCTGCTCCACGTTCTCTTAGACTGGAGCCCCTTCCGCCTCCATAGGAACGCCTTCCCGTGGGTGGAACCGGCGGTTCCACGTGGAGACAGCGGGTTTGGGAGTCAGACCCCTGCCTTAGGTTCTTTGAACACCGGCGTCTGCTTTATGTTCCGTAAAACCCCACCGTGGCTGCGGCGCATGGGGAGTCCTCAGAGGGCGGCAGGGCCCCGGGATCTGCCCTGGTCACGTGTGACCTCTAGTGACCCCGAGCCTCCCCAGCTCTGACCTAGAGCCTTTGGCTCCACAAGCACAGGCCCCCCTCCCCCTCCCAGACCCCGGCTGAGGACTCGATACCACACGGGCAGGACCAGGGCTCGAAGGATGGGGGCCCGCCGCCGCAGGCCCGAGCTGACTGCCCGGCAAAGGCCGCCGCGCTCACCCGGTCACAGCGTCCCCACGGGAGACCTGAGCTGGCGCGTGCAGGTGAGGCAGGCGGGCCCTCCGGGTGTGAGGTTAGAGATGCCCCGTCCACCAGGCTGCAGCCCCAGAGCCACGTGTTGTCGCCACTGGGCCCGGAGGAGGCGCCAACAGGGAAGGAGCCTCTTACAACCCGTGCCGGGCTCTGAGGGTGGAGGGGGTGCAGCCACTCAGGGCGGCAGGGCCAGTGGGAGACGCTGCAGACGGCGCACCTGGCAGCGGACACACCCAGCAGAAGATGCTCTTTTTGTTAACCTCACCCGAGGACATTTTCCCATTGATGTTTAGGGAGAATGGAAGGGAGAGGGAGAGACAGAGAGAAACATCGATGTGAGAGAAACACATCGATGGGTTGCCTCCTGCATGCGCCCAACCAGGGCCCAGGCCGGGGAGGAGCCTGCAACCGAGGTCCGTGCCCTTGACCAGAATCGAACCCGGACCCTTTGATCCGCAGGCTGATGCTCTGTCCACTGAGCCACACCAGCCAGGGCCAGAAGGGTGCTTTTGTGGGGGCCAGGCCCGGGCTGGGAGGCTCGGCCGTGGGGGCCTGGGGTCCTTCCTCGCAGCCCCCAGACTAACGCCGCGTGCCCCTCCCCGCAGAGCCGGATGGCGGAGAGCCTGCGCCTCTTCGACTCCATCTGCAACAACAACTGGTTCATCAACACGTCCCTCATCCTGTTCCTGAACAAGAAGGACCTGCTGGCCGAGAAGATCCGGCGCATCCCGCTCACCGTCTGCTTCCCCGAGTACAAGGGCCAGAACACCTACGAGGAGGCGGCCGTCTACATCCAGCGGCAGTTCGAGGACCTGAACCGCAACAAGGAGACCAAGGAGATCTACTCCCACTTCACCTGCGCCACCGACACCAGTAACATCCAGTTCGTCTTCGACGCCGTGACCGACGTCATCATTCAGAACAACCTCAAGTACATAGGCCTTTGCTGAGGGGCGGCCAGCCCGCCCGCCTGTGACGGAACCCCAGGGGGGCCCGCCCCAGCCCAGGGCCAGAAAACGGGGCCTGGAGAACGTCCCCCCGCCCCGCCCCTCCGCCTCCGTGGCCCCCACATTTCCACAAACATAACCATATACGGATAGGTTGCTAGGTAGGTAGACACACACGCACGCACACACACACAGTCGAGACAGCGAAGCGTCCCCAGGCGTCGGGGTCTCTTGGAGATTTGAGGCGCTGTCACACGTTCCCCAAGGCCCTTCCCCCTGCCTGAGTTGGCCCCACTCTGCATGGGGTCCCCCCCGCACCGTGGGACTGCGGGGGAGGCTTTGGGGCCACCTGGAGGCCCGCTGCACCCTAGAACAGGGATCTGTCGCTGACCAGGAGGGAGGACCAGGGAGGGTCCGAGCTCCTTCCGCTGGACACGCCCACCCTGGCCACCGGGGACCGCGCTCTGTGCCTGGAACCGGGGTGCGAGGCCAGCCGGGCGCCAGCCAGCCCTCCCGCCACTCGCAGCTCTTTTTAAACAGCTTCAACGTGTGCAGCGAACGTCCACACAGCAGCACGAGTGGCGCGACCTGTTTCCGGCGAGGCCAGCTGGGGTCCAGCTTTCCTTCTCCTTGTCCGGTGTTTTCTAAACCTGGGATTTCTTCTCTGACTTTTTTTTTTTTTTTTTTTTTTTTTTTGCCAAACCTCGTGGTGTTTTGCAGGAAAAAACAGACAATTTCAAACGCAGTCGAGTATTCTTTTTTTAAAGCGCGGGTCTTCGGGACCTGTTTTTTTTCAGGTGGTCCTTTTCGTGTCTGGCTTGCCGAGTGTCACAGTTGTTACCCGGACGGGTCTGTCCCCTGCTCCTGTTCCTGGTGCGGTTTCTGCTTCGTTTTTGTTTCAGAAAATTCCATGTGACGTATTTAAAGAAGGTTCTTCACGTCGGGGCGAGTGGACAATAGCTGGCGGTCTTGGTGGTGACGGAGGAAGTCCTCTGGCTTTGCAAGGAGAGGAAGGGGAGGCGGGAGATGGGCCCTGGCCGCCCGCGCCTGTGGCTGAGAGCAGCTCTGCCTCCTGTGAAGGCTCAGCCAGCCTTGTAGCCTGAGGGAGGCCCTGCTGGGACCCCAGCCCCAGGCCCGTGGCACCTGCCACTGTGGAAGGACCTTGGCCGCGGATCGCGTGTAAATACGAACCCCGGCGGCCACCGAGAGGGAAGGCGCCCCGAGACCTCGCCAGAGCTCCTCTCTCTGCCTCTGTTCGGTACCGTGCGCCCGAGGTCGGGCGCAGAAGCACAGCCAAGGACTTGGGAGATGTGCAGAGGGCTGCGGGCCGGTGTGGTGTGGAAGTCAAAGATTGTCTACTTTCAGAAAATAAAATATCCCGAACGAGCCAGCCGAGCCCGGGTGCTGCGTGTGCAGGGCTGAGGGCTGGGCCCGTCCACTCTGCGGTTCCTTTCTCGGCCCCTCCCCCTGCCCCCATACACACACCCCCCCACACACACACGTAGGTAACTCATCTCAAAATGAACATCAAGAACAAACAACCTCAAGAGAGGAAAGAGCCTGCAGGCGTGAGGAGCCTGCCCGGCTGGTGTGGCTCAGTGGTTGAGCATTGACCCAGGAGCCAGGAGGTCATGGTTCCATCCCCGGTCAGGGCACCTGCCGGGGGTTGCAGGTTGTGGGCTCGATCCCCTGTAGGGGGCGTGCAGGAGACAGCTGATCAGTGATTTTAATCATTAATGTTTCTATTCCTCCCTCTCCCTTCCTCTCTCTGAAATTAAAGAAAAACTTATTTTCTGAACAGTGAGGAGCCCCGCCAGGCCCCTGTGTCCCGAGGCGCTGAGGTTTGGGGGTGACGATGGCTCCCACCCCTCCCACTGTCCCCAACACCCACCAAGGCTGCACTGTCACCCAGAACCCTCACACCCTAAAGACACCTCCGCCAGGGTCAGAGCTGTTCCCGCAGAGCAGAAGAGGTTCCCGGAGAGCCCCGAGGTGCCGACCCCCATCAGGGCAGGGCGGTCCTGCAGGGCGCGGCACCCGCCGGAAGTGCCCCCGAGGCCTACCATTCGCTGACTCCGGTTACAGCATCTCCGTGTGGGGAAAGCACTGATCAGCAGTCAAGGACGTGTGTCCACCCTGCACAGGCTCCTTGCAAATTCCTTTAACACTCACGACAGAGCTTGTCTGCAGTGGCCCATTTTATAGATGAACGGGTCGAGGTCAAGGTCAGGGAGAGGTGGAGACGCCTTTCCTGGGCGGGGCAGAGGGGGACGTGCCTCCCAAGGCCTCCATCCTCGTCTGCCTCTGCCTGACCACTGTGCCTGGACGGAGGGATGGGGAGCCCAAGGGGAGCACAGAGCCACCCTCGTCACCTCCTGAATCCAGCACCCACCCCCACACGAGCCCGGGGTGAGGGGCAGCAGAAGGTGTGCGCACAGGTGCCCACGCAGACACTCAGAACCTAGTCACCCAGGAACCTGGCTCTCTCCCCGCCCAGCCCCGCCCCTGAGCCCACGTGGGGATCCCCTCCACGCCTTCCCACCTCACCAAACAGCAAAAGCCCAAGGGGGCTCTTGTAGAAGAAGAAGAAGTAACATGTGATTTAAATCAGAGACTTACTCGGCTGTGAAAGGACCCGTGAGCAGCTCTAGCCTGAAGATGCACGGCTAGAGGGGACTGAGGGTTCAACTGCCCATCAAGACGGTCAGGCTGACACGGCCCTGGTCCCCCATCCCTGCCCCGCGGCTTCAGCTCCCCCTGGACACAGCCCCCCGATTTCTCTCTCTAGTCCTGAGAGTGTGTGACGCCAGGGATGTGCCCCAGCACTTCAAAACCACCAGGATTGAACCTGCGTCCAGAGTCTCCCAGTGTCCTGCCCCTCGGGCCTGGCCCTGGGAGAGGCCCCAGCTCATCCTCACAGCCTCTCCCCCGAGGGAGGCGCGTCTGCCTCCACCCCCACAGCACCCCCAGCCCAGGCCGCACACGGGGTCAGGACAGAGCGGTCCTTACAACACTGCGGAGAAAGCTGGGCCAGCTGATCCCAGCCCCGCACAGGAGCGAGTGACCGGGGGAGTCGGGCCGGACTCCCAGGCATGCCAGTCGGGGCCCAAGGCCACCGTCAGGGAGAGGGCCCAAGGGGGCATGGCCAGTGGGTCTGGTAGGGAGACACTTCCAGGGACCCCCAGCTGTTCAACTGCACCCCAAACTCGTTACCCAAGAGCCCCAGTCTCAGCCCTGAAGCTGAACATCCGGCCAGGAAAGAGACACGTGCCCTCCACGTTCGCAGGCAGGATCTCCGGAGCCTGCGCCAGCGGCCTCTGCGTGGCACTGGCCTCTGCACTCCTGGCCCCTCCTCTCCTGAAGGGCCCCACCCCAGGCCCAGATCCCAGCAGGGCCCAGCCAGGCTGTCACAGTCCTGGGGCGCCCCCTGCTGGTTCCTTTGGGAAAACAGCCAGTAAACCAGACCCCACCCAGCGCAAGGGCTCAGAGGAGACCTCCATCCCCCCACCCCCCACCCCTCACCAGATACCCCAACACATTAGTCAAACAGACGAAGGGGTGGGTGAGTGAATTGCAGCAAGAAAACAGACAAATGACCTTTAAAAATGTGGCCCCAGATGAGGCTTGTCAGAACCAGAGCTCCCGACCTACGGTGCACCCAGAGCGTGTAGGTTCCAGGAAAGTTTGCAGGGAGGAGATGGGGGGGGGGGGCGCAATGCAGGGGGGCGCATAGAGCTTTTGTCATTAAGACTGTGTTGGCCCAGCAAGGGCGAGACAAGACCTCAGAACAGAAATAAAAATCCATCCCAGGGACCTTCACAAGATCAATGTGAAGAACAAAACTCAACACTTTTAAAAGGAAATATGGCAGACAGTCTTCATGAGCTCTTAAACGGCACCAAATTATCTTAAACAGCACCCCAAAAAGCGCACACGCGTGCACACACACACACACTCACACACTCACATACACACTCACACACGTGTAGGAAACGGACTACATTCCAATGAAAAACTGCTGGACCAATGAGCAAACAGATCAACAGCAAAAAGCCGCACAACCAGCCCAGGAAATGGCATTTCCAGTGTGTGACCCGCCAGGGTTGGGGCCCAGAAGAAATGCAACATTCCCTCCTCCCGACCGGTAAGAAATGGGGTTGGGGGAGAAACAGGTCAACAAATGGGCTCAGGCTCCCAGGCGGCGCCAGGCGGAGGGACGATGCCGCTGCCCGCGGTCACGGGGACAGCGGAGCCACACACAGCGACACGGCTCAGCACGCCACTGGGCTGCTGACTAGGATGCAGCACATGCAAGTTCAGGCCAAGCTGAAGGCTTGCGGGCTTGCATTCTCTCTCTCTTTTTTATGGTGAAAACACCTTTAATGCGGTCTTGCACCCTCAGGTGTCTGGTTGAGCAGGCACACCCTGCAGGGCTTGCGTTCTCCGTGCCCCACCACGCTGTCCCCCGGCTGAGCTCCTCCAGGCTCGGGAACAGAAGCAGCGGGGCCCTCCGCCGGGCAGGTATGTTGCATGTGAGTATAGGGGTGCGCCGCGGTGCTCATAACGAAACAGAGCCCATGACACGACATGGGTCAATCCCAACATTACAGCATTGCATTGTTTCAACAGCGAGGAGATATGGAAGCGAGATCGTTTACATGGAGTTGGAAAACGCGCGAGGAAAGATCTGTATCTGTTCACATCTGTGGTAAAATACAAAGACCTGCGGTGGCGACATAGTCCCCAGATGATGGAAGGGGCTGAGCGGAGGAGGTTCACAGGGGACTTGGATTGGGTGGGGGGGGGGTTCAAGCAACCATCTCAAGCACATGTGAAATGGGGCAGAATGTTAAGATTCAGCAAAGCTGAGTGCTGGTGCCTGACACCCATTCTCATTGTCTCGCTACTTGTCTGAATGCTTTAAAGGTTCGCACACAGTGAGCCGGGGGCTCAGCCCCAAGCACTGGCCTGTCGTAGAGACACCCCAACATCTCGGTGCCTCTCACCCGCGGCCGCACGGGAGAATCAGCCACGGCTCGTTTAAGAAAGGCGTGGGCAAGCCCCATGCCCGGAGCCCCGAGATGATTCTGCCAGCAACGGACAAGGGCGGTCTTCTTATTTTTCTGGGAGGAGCCTGCGACCGAGGTAGGTGCCCTTGACCGGAATCGAACCCGGGGCCCCTCAGTCCGCAGGCAGACGTAAAGCATAACTTTTAAACGTGTGCTCTAGGCGGATCTGAAGCCAGGCGCGCGCCCGGCCTGCCCGGGAGGCCTTGGGGTGGCGGGGCGGCCGGGGCCTACCTGAGGGCACCTGCGCCAGGTGCTGGAAGGCCAGGTGCAGGTTCTCGCGGCAGGCCGGCTGCGGGTCGTTCAGCAGGAGGGACAGCGCGGTGACGATGCCGTCCCTCAGAAAGCCGTCTCTGCAGAGAGAGGCGGGTTCAGACACGATGAGGACCGATCCCGGGGAGGCCCGGGAGGGTCAGGAGGCAGTTCCCACCCTCCCCCCCCCCCCCCCCCCCCCCCCTCCCCCCCCCCCCCCCCGGATTCTGAACCCGTGCGGGCAGCTGCAGGCCGCACCCTCTGGCTGCCTGAGAGAAGAACAAGGCCAGGATAGAGCGTCGGCTCCTAGACTGAAGTGTCCCAGGTTTGATTCCGGTCAAGGGTATGTCCCTCGGTTGCAGGCTTGATCCCCCACCCCACGTCGCCCCAGCCCCAGTCCAGGTGCATGCAGAAGGCAAGCAATCAATGTATCTCTCTCACCTCGATGTTTCTCTCTCGCTCTCGCTCTCTCTCTCTGTCTCTCCCTCTCCCTTCCACTCTCTCTAAAAATCAATGGAAAAATATCCTCGGGTGAGGATCAGCAATACACACACACACACATACACACAATAAGTAAATAAATAAAAATTCCTTGTTTAAAAAAAAAAAGACGACGGCCAGAAGTGGGCCCTCCAGGCCCTGAGAGCTGGGTGGCCTGTGGGGTGGAGGAAAGAGCTAGGACTTCGATTCGGGTTCCTAGTGGCCTGGAGGTTTCCCTTTGCTCCTCTGAGCCTCAGTCCCCATCGGTAACATGGGGACAAGGCAGCAGAATCCATAACTGACCGCCTTGACCCCTCTCTCCACCCGCCCAGCACTGAGGCTCCAAGGCAGCGAGCCCCCTCTGCCGGCCCCCAGACCTGTGAATGCTGTGTCCTCATTGTTATGATTCTATAAATTAAGTAAATACTAGGTAAGCCAGTTAGATGAGAGGAGAGGGTTGTTTTTAATCTCCTTATGAAAACCAGGTGGAATGCTTTGAGGAGACTCCAAAGTGAGTCTGTCAGACAAGTGAGATGATGATAGAAAGGCCCTAGAAGGTTTTTGCATACAGATTACTTCATTAATGTCTGACTTCTTGCTCTTCTCGAAAGAAACCACGGCTGCACATTAGACGACCTTGCAGGGGTAGTTTAAGTCCCAAAGAGGAGGGGAACCTCAATCCGTGGGCCCACATCCCAGGGAAGGCCTGGTGGCACTGGGGGTGGACGAATGCCTAGCCCTTTGTGTTTGGGGTTAAGATAAACTGTTCAAAGGGAATGTACAAATCTCTGATTCCTGGCTTTTTGTTTTTCCATTGAAAAAAAAAAAAAAGCCTGCCCTGGGTTTCCATACACAGTGGCCCACCTGCCCACGGTGTGGGTCGCCATGATGGACAGCACCTCGGTGGTCTTGATGCGCACCATGTGGTTGGTGTCCCTCAGCAAAGCCCGCAGGCTCTCCAGGCAGCCTGTGGGGCAGAAAGACCTTTGGACGGTTATCAGTCTCCAGGTTCAGCCAACCCAGACGCCAACAGGTGAGCCCACATCGGCAACCGCGATCAGCAGAGGCATCATGGCCCTTAGGAAGGGTTTCAGAGTCACCGCAGGGGGCTCTGTGTGCTCCCACCCAGGGACCATTCAGAAAATGCATTTGGAGCCTGGATGGCATGGCTCAGTGGTTGAGCATCAACCCAGCAACCGGGAGGTCACTGGTTCGATTCCCAGTCAAGGCACGTGCCCGGGTTGCAGGCTCAGTCCCTCATCATTGATGTTTCTACTCGCCCTTCCTCTGTGAAATCAATATATATATATTTTTTTTTAATCAGCCCTTCAGCTAAGGCTCGGGGGGGGAAGTGGCAGTGCACTCATCATGTGCCTGATCAGGGAAAGGTGTGGCCGGACCACTAAGGTCACCTCAGCGTTCATTTTGGTCGTTAGGAGAGTGGGAAACAAGAGGTCCCAGGTACTATGTGGTTCCAATAGGGTGTTGCCTATCTTTTGTGGCTGACAGATCACAGGGCTGTTTGGTGGATTTGTGGCCACCTGGTCGGTCCAGCCATAGCAGAGAGGGCGGTTTTGTGGCTGGGTCGGCTGCTGGGGGTGTCCTCCAAGGACGGACTGACCAGCTGGGAGGGTCACCTCAACTCCTCCCACCTCCAGCTACTCTGTGTCTGTCCATCCAGACCCGAGTTACGGTCGCCTGGGCTCCGTGACACTCTCACCTATGTCGATGGCCACATAGACATGCTCGGGGTCATGCATGAGGTCGCACAGAGCCATGAGGGCTTTCTGCCTGGTCTGCAGGTCCTCGGACTGCAGTTCCTCGTTCAGCTTGGGCAGGGCCCGGCAACCGTATGCGATGGAAGCCTGGGCGGGGTTGATGTTGGGGGGCAGGTACATAGAGATCCAGGTATGGGCCATCTTTCAGCACCTGCAGGAGGTGACTCTGTCGCTTTCAAAACGGAGCTCCGCAGAGACCACTGGTGAAAAGAACCCCAAACGTTGTCATGAGTACGACTGTGATTTAGAAGCTACTTCTCATTCGATCCTCAAAACGGTAAGCACAGTTGAGTGGATATTTTTAATGTTTTTATTGATTTTTAGAGAGAGAGGAAGGGAGAGAGAAAGACAGAGAGAAACATCAATGTGAGAGAAACACACCGATTGGCTGCCTCCTGCACATGCCCGACCAGGGCCCCTGGCCAGCGAGGAGCCTGCAACCAAGGTACATGCCCTTGAAGGGAATCGAACCCGGGATCCTTCGCTCTGCAGGCCAACGTTCTATCCACTGAGCCAAACCAGCTAGGGCATGAATTATTTTTATTGCACACACACACACACACACACTTGGAACATCTGTAAGTAATGTGGCTTAGCACTCAGAACCGGCTCCAGACCCAGGCCACGGGGCGGCCCTTGACAATCTCTTCCTCTCTGTGAGCCTTTGCAAAAAGGACTTGATAACAGCACCTCCTTCCCTTGCTCCCGTGTGAACGACCCTCCTGAGCCTGGCACACCAGGGCTCCCGATGCGTTGGCTGTGGTCCTTACTGTGGAAGTGGTTGCTGCTGCCGGTGTTGAGTGGCCCTGACAGGCCCCCGCCCTGTAGGATTCTACCCCAGTTAAAGAACTAAGGCCAACTCTGCTCTTAGGCACCAGGTGACAAGGAAAGACAGACGGGACGAGCTGGGCGGGGAAGGGGAGGGGCGGCCATTTCCGATTGGGGCTCCCCCTGCAGGGAATGCTGGGCTCCGGGGATCGGGAACATGGGGGTCTGGCCTCCTCCTGTATGTGGCTTGGGCTGCGGGAGTCCCGCCGCGGATGAGAGCGGACGCGGGACCCGTGTGAGTCAGACTGGATGGGTCTGAGGGTCCCCTGTCCCCCCTGTCTTGGGCCCCTGTCTGGTGCCGCAGGCTCACCTGCTTCAGCGTGCGTGGTCGCCCGTTGCTAGGCGACCCGGTTGCCAGGCGACCCCAGCGGCGTCCTCAGCGCTGCGCTCCGCACACTAGGCGCCCACCGCGCAGGCGCAGGCGGCGCGAGCAGCCTCGGTCTGGGGCCGGCTGTAAAGAGGGGACAATGATACTTTACGGGGTTACCGCGGGGAACAAAGACGGCTCTGCTTTGTTCATAGCACCGAGGGGAAGGGAAATGAGTGTGAACGCCTTTCTCTGTGCGGGACACTTCGCATGCCTTTAGTCCTCAAAGTAACCCCGTGAGCTGCTAACATGATCCAGGTTATAGGCAGGCCCCTCAGAGGTCTTCTGAGTAGCTTGCCAAAACCACGCAGGCCAGAGCCCAGGACTGCCAAGCCCTGGCCATGCTCCTCGCTCTGCAGGCTGGTGGCCCGGGAATGACACAGATCGGCCCTCGCAGTGGACCCAATGCCCTGCTGACTGGAGCAATTGTGCTTGAAAGCAAGCCAGACCCAGCCGTCACCTGCATACAACCCTCCATGGCTCCCCAGTGGACTCAGGACAGAGTCCAAACATCCATCCTGCCGCTCAAGACCCTGGGTGCCAGGCCGGATATGAGTCCTCCAAATGGCCACCTCCTCCATGCAGCCTGGGCTGCCAGGAACAGAAACCACCTCTGTGTCCTTCAGGGCACACAGCTCGGTGGACAGACACCACCTCCACGAAGCCTGTCGTCTCCCCAACTCCGTGTTAGTACCAGTAAATGATCCCGTAGCTTCATTAATTACCAGGAGGCTTTCAGTACGTGTAGAATGAATAACTGGGTCATGGACTTGAGTCCAGCTTTATACTAATCTACAGAGCACTTTCATAGGTAGTCGAGTCCATTTGATAGCTGGGTAAACTGAGCACAGGAGACGGGAGACCAACTCTCATGAGTTCACCCTTAGGCCTGGGCCTGTCACCGTGAAACTCACTAGCAAAGGCACCAAGCATCAGCTTCCAACAGTTAGCTTTGAAATGCAGGTAATTGACTTGGACCTGCGGGCCAAGGATGCCCTATTGTGATGTGGAAGTCTGCCCCCTACTGCTGCTATTCTTCAAAGGACAAAGTCAGGGAGGGTCTCTCTGACCCTGAGCTTTTTGAGGAGTGTGGGGCAGACAGCACAAGGCTGGGAGTCAGGAAACCTGGGTTCTGATTCTAGTTCTAACTCACGTGGCAACACTTTTAAATTGTGTGAGCCTTCGTTTCCTCGTCTGTGAAATGGGAAGCTGGATAAAATAGATTCTCAAAGCTGGGAACCCTGGGCCGCTCAGAGTCTGTGTATACAGTCTTTAAAAAAAAAAAAAGTGCCCTTCGGCTCGGCTGGCGTGGCTCAGTGGTTGAGCATCGACCTATGAAAAATCATATTCAATATATTACAAAAATAAACACTTACACACGTCACATCATAACCCCTACCAGTTTGAGCTCCCACCCCTCCCGGCTACAGTGATTGTCAGAGAGGTCTCTCCACCATCAGCCCCGCCCAGACTCCCATCTTTGGATCCAGGCTCCACCCAGACCGCGATGACCCCGCCCACAGCGCCATATCCAACCCCGCCCTCGTTTCCATGGTGATCGCAAGCGCTCCCTGGCGGGGGCGGGAGGGAGAACAGGCAACAGCCTAGTCAAGTGCCCACGATTCCCTCGAGGCTCTGGTTGCTATAGTGACGGCTCGGGCACGCCGCAGTGGGATTGCTTCCGCTCCGAGCCCCGCCCAGACCCAGCCCCCGACGTCCAGGATTGGTCAGATGCTCTCGGGTCGCGCGTGGTCATCGTTGCCATGGTGATTTCCGCAGCGAACCGAGCCGGACCAGGCTGCGCTGAACCCGAATCTTCCGCTGCTGCTGCTGCCAGTGAGTCCGCCGCGCCTCTGTCCTCCCCTTGGCCCGCCTCCCGCCTCCCACCTCCCACCTCCGGGAGGGCGCGTCGCGGAGGCCCCGGTCGGAAGGACGCCGCGTCCCCCGCCCACCTCCCACCCCCAGAATCTGAGCGCGGCCTGAGGCCCTGAGGCCTCAGCATTTCCTGAACCCCCGACCCTGAACGCCCCGTGCTGGGCCTGGAGGGGAGCTGGGTCAGAGCGAGGACAACAGGCCTGGGTCAAGGCCCCCCTAGCGGGGAAGCGGGCAGAGGAAGGCGCGGTCGGGCTGACTAGGCGCCGGGGGCGCGGTCCCGGGTGGGGTGACAGGCCTGTGGGCTGAAACCCAAGAGCCTGCCTGCGAGGCCTGCGATGTGTGTGCCCCACTCACAACCAGTCACACGCTCAGAGAGGGGCCACTCCGGGTTGGACACCCACATCCCGCAGCAGGGGGGAGGCCCAGGTCTTCGGGACGCCCCGCCCCCACCTCCTGCCTGCAGACTGAAAGAGGTGACACCGGGCCAGACGCCTGGCAGGGGGAGGAGGAGGCTTGGACCTGCTTTTAAAGACCCTGGAAAGTTAGGCGTAAACTTGGGGGTGAGTCCCCAGGCGTGGGCACAGCTCCCTAACCCTTCCCCCCCGCCCCTTGGGTCTCCAGAACTCTCCGGAAGGATGAGGGCCTCCCTGCCGCCTCTGGGGCCCCCTGTGAGCCGGGACCGCATCATCGCCAGCTTCCCTAAGGTAGGGAGTCCTGAGGCCAGACCTTGACGTGAGCAGTGAGCACTGCGCTCCCCAGACGTATCCACAAATATCACTTTTAACCAATCAATAACTAATCTGCGCTTTTAACCGGTATCCGCACTTTTAATCAATATCCGCACTTGTAACCAGTATCCGCATTTTTAACCAGTATCTGCACTTTTAACCGGAATGCGCACTTTTAACCGATTAAGAGCTCATTGAATACCGGTTAAAAGTGCGGATACAGGTTTAAAATGGTAGCTTTCCCCATCTGCATGCATCACCAAAAACAAGGCAGGTGAACCCGGGAGGTCAGTTCCTTGCTGACAGACTTCCTGAGAAGCTGGGAGACATGGCGCTGGCTTGGCCAGGGTGGGCCAGGAGCCAGTGTGGCCTGGAAGTTAAGGGCACGGACTTTGCAATCAGACAGTCTTGGGTGTGAATCCTAAATCTGTCAATCCTAAATCAATTCTAAATCCTAAAGCTGTGTGACTGTGAGCAAGTTACTCAACCGCTCGGAGCCACTGTTCCACAGGGTCAGTCCTCCGTGTCGGTGCCTGGCTCATAGCCAACAGGAGCTCCCCGCCTGAGTGGTGATCATTGTTCTCATAATTATTATGACGATTATCTTTTTTTTTTTTTTTGCTGATCCTCACCCAAGGATATTTTTCATTGATTCTTTTAGGGAGAGTGGAGGAGAGAAAGACAGAGAGAAACTTCAGTGTGAGAGAAAACCATCGATTGGTTGCCTCCTGCACGTGCCCCGACCAGAGTCCGGGCCAGGGAGGAGCCTGCAACCAAGGTACATGCCCTTGACCGGAATTGAACCCGGGACCCTTTGGTCCGCAGGCCAATGCTCTATCCACTAGGGCATCATTATGATGATCAAAACAGCACTCCAGTTTCCTGACACCAAATCCAGGGTTCTCCCTTCTTACCATTCTGCCTTCAGTTGCTGCCGGAAACTGAGCTCTCTTCCTTCTACATTAAGATCTAACGTATTTTCAGAACTACGTGTTCATGCCCGTGTGGCTGACTGCAGAGCTCCGACTTCCCCCTGCCCTGGGGGGCATCTGCCCTGTTTCCACAGGTCGGATTCTCCCCCGCTGTCAGTGGCCGCCAGGGGTCACAGGCCACAGCGGGCCAAGTTCGCCCTGCACCCCACAGCACGCCATGGCAGACCGACCACTCTGTGGTCAGATGGGGCAAGTCCTTCCCTTTGCTCTGGGGGCCTCAGTTTTCCTGTCTCTAAAATTGGCTCGCACTTCCTGTCCAGCCTTCCTTATTAAACGCTGCTCCAGTCCATCCAAGTCATGGGATTCCTCTCGTGACCACCGGGCCTAGGCCGGGGCCCCACTTTGAGGCTGGATGCAAGTCGGCGGGAAAAGCAGCCAGCTTCCTCGCGAGGCGGCTGCCGCTCTCCTGCCTGAATGTGGGCTGCGGGGCTGCACTGCGCCCCTGCGTCACCCAGTTAATCCTCCGGCCACCAGATGAAGAGGTGCTGTTGGGCGTGTCCCGCTTTACGGAGGAGGAAAGGGGCTCAGTGAGGTTTCCTAACTCGCCTTATTGCAAAGTTCCTTCCACCTTCACGCCTGGAGCAGAGAGGGCACCTGGGCCAAAGCAGAGCCCATTCCAGTGCCTGGGAGCTCAGAAGAGACACCTGGGGAGGGCATGTGGCCACGCCCCTGCCACAGGGACAGAGCCCCAGAGGGACAGAGCCCCTGGCCCTGGCCACCACGGCCGCGTCATGGCAGAGCACAGCGGCAGCCTCCCACGATGCCATTCCCTCCATGTCCTGGCCACACTCTCTGCTTAGCCGTGGCCCATTAGAGAATAAAATATGATGGTCATCGAAGTGTTTTTTCTAATTTTAAAACAAATGCACATTCAGCACGAGTCATGGCATCTAACAGCCGCGAACACTTGTTGAGCACTCGGTGTGTGCCAGGCTGGCTCTGTGCCTTACAGACATTATCTCCTTCTCTGCCCCCAAGCCTCTGAGGTTCGCATGTGGGGAAACTAAAGTTCAGGGGTTGAGCGTCGACCTGTGAACCAGGAGGTCACAGTTGGATTCCCGGTCAGGGCACATGCCCGGGGTTGCAGGCTCGATTCCCATTGGGGGGCGTGCAGGAGACAGCCGATCAGTGATTCTCTCTCATCATTGATGCTTCTCTCTCTCTCCCTCTCCCTTCCTCTCTGAAATCAATTAAAAACTTTTTTTTTTTAATTCAGAGACCTTAGGTAACCGCCCAGGGTCACACAGCAGCTAAGCATGGACGCAGGTCTTGGCCCTGAGGCTGTACTCTTAAACCACCCCCGGTTCTGCCTTCCCGATATTGTGGGAGGCCTGAAGTGCCTTCCAGCGCATTTCCATGCACACATGTGCAAACGTTAGAAGCAAAAATGGCCTGGAGTTCCGTAGGAGCTGTGGGAGGACCTTGGAGCTAACAGGGCCCTTACAGGCCAGCCTGCATCTCACCCCAAGAGGACAGAGGGGATGGAGGCCTGACACGTGCCCACAGTAAGGGCACAGCCACCCCAGCTGGGACCCAGCTCTCCAGTCCCCACCTGCGCTCTCTGGTCTGGCTCCGCCCCTGCTGCTGCTCCTCAGGACTCCTAACACTTGGAGGCTGCTGACAGGAGAGGGGATGGGCCTGACCGAGGGACCGGGGAGCGCTAGGGGCTGCCAGCCGGTGGCAGGTCACCACCTCGCTGCCCTGCTGGGTGATGGAGCCGCAGCTTCGCGGGGCGAGGTGCCCATTTGTCTGTCTGTCTGTCTGATTCCTTGCAGTGGTACACGCCTGCCGCCTGCCTGCAGCTCAAGGAGCACTTCCACGGGCAGGTCAACGCCGCCTGCCAGCGCAGGAACACGGGGACCGTCGGGTGAGCACCCCTCAGCGCCCAGGGCGTGGGGTGTGGGGGGCCGGCAGGGAGGAATGAGAGCATGCGTGGACATGCGAATGCATACGTGACACACCCACACTGCCCCGTGCAGCCCAGGATGGGCCTGAACATGATGGGAGTTTTCGCTGCTTCATTGGGCACACAGCTGCCACGTGACCATTTCCCAACAAGTCACGCATGTGATTCCTCAGCCTGAGGTCTCGGCATCTGTCTTCCGTTTGTATTGGTTTTCCTCCTCTTTTTATTTTTTTAAGTATATTTTTTATTTCAGCGAGGAAGGGAGAGGGAGAGGGAGAAACATCAGCGATGAGACACGCCTGGTTCCCCTTCAGCGGGGGTCAGCGGGAGGCTGAGGATGGCTTTGCGGCCAGGTGGGCATCCAGCTGCCCTGGGAGGCCTGTTCCGCCCTCTGGTGGCCGCACTGAGCAGGCCAAGCCCTCCAGGAGCTGGACCTCAGCACAGACTCGGTGCTCATGGCGTTTCAGAGGATGGTGGGCAGGGGGCGGGGGGACGGAGTGCCCACCTGGTGTCTGCACCCCTCTAAGGCAGTGGTTCTCAACCTGCGGGTCGTGACCCCTTTGGGGGTCAAACGACCCTTTCACAGGGGTCGCCTAAGACCACCGGAAAACACATATATAATTACATATTGTTTTTGTGATTAATCACTATGCTTTAATTATGTTCCATTTGTAACAATGAAAATACATCCTGCATATCAGATATTTATATGACGATTCATAACAGTAGCAAAATTACAGTGATGAAGTAGCAACAAAAATAATTTTATGGTTGGGGATCACCACAACATAAGGAACTGTATTAAAGGGTCGTGGCATTAGGAAGGTTGAGAATCACTGGCCTAAGGGGTCAACCCTCCCAGACTGGTTTGAGGACCCTGGGGGTGCAGGCAGGATTGGGACTAGTGCCAGCGTGTGGCCCGGGCTCAGCAGGTCCCTGGAGCTGCAGGGGAGTGCCGAGGGTGCTGTGTGCTGAGTGGGGTCTCCAGGGGGTGAGAGATGCTGCCACGGAGGTGGGGTGGCATCAGGGACTTGGACCAGGCAGCACTGGGGCAGAGCTGAGTGTGTGTGTGTGTGAGGGGAGGACCCAGGAGCGGAGACCCTCAGTCAGTGTACCTCCAGGCATGCAGACCCAAGATCTGTCTAGGACCTGCCCCTGTCCCCTTGGCTGGCCCTAGCAGACACCCCCAAAGGAGCAGGTGTGACCACTCAGGAAGTGACTATTTGGCAGGGGCAGGAGGGAGCCCCTCGGGCGTGTAGCCCCAGGGGTGGGTGAGTAGGAGGTGCCGGGTTCGGTCCCGGCCCCCGCTATGTGTGTGCCCCAGGTTCCCAGCTGAGCTCCCGGCTTGCACGCAGCCCCACCCACCCGTTCTCCGCAGGCTCAGCCTCTCCAAGGCTGTTGTCGTCGGCGACCTCCACGTGGGCAAGACCAGCCTCATCCACAGGTAGGCACGTCGCCACACCCCAGCGCCAGGCTGCCAGGGCTTTACCGGGGAGCCCAGAGGGCATCGTCATAGTCCAGGCATGTGACTGCCCGGAGCACGCCCGGGGAGGGGTGCAGGAAATCCGGGGAGGGGTTCAGCTGAGAGTGGGGCATCCCAGGGCCCTGGCATCGGTCACACGGTCCCCCCCGCGCCGTGGGCTTGCCCTCACCGCCCTCGCTGCGGAAGCATGCCAGTTTCCCTTTCTCTGCCCCTGACTTGCAGTGTTTGCTGCAGCCTTTCTCCCCCCACATAATTCTTTATTAAATATAACTTTATTGATTCCAGAGAAGAAGGGAGAGGGAGAGAGAGAGAAACATTGATGTGAGAGCATATGGATCGGCTGCCTCCTGCACGCCCCCTACTGGGGATGGAGCCTGCCAGCCAGGCCTGTGCCCTCACCAGGAATCGAACCGTGACCTCCTGGTTCATAGGTTGACGCTCAACCACTGAGCCACTCCGCCGGGCCCCCCCATAATTCCTGTTGGCTGTCCCTCCGTGTCCTGTCTCGGGACTGTCACCTCCTTAGTGACTCCCAGCGGGCTCGATGCCCAGACTCTCGCTGTCACGAAGCTTCCCCGCAGCCTCTCTGATAACTTCCCTGCTCCCACAGGTTTTGCAAGAACGTTTTTGACCACGACTACAAGGCCACCATCGGGGTGGACTTCGAAATCGAGCGCTTTGAGATTGCTGGAATCCCCTACAGCCTCCAGATGTGAGTCCCTGTCGAGTGCCACCGTGTCCTAGGTGGCCTGGGCAGGGGAGAGTGGGGGGGGGGGGGCTTGGAGGACGCCCTCGCTGTGCTCTTTCTCAGGGGCACTCAGCCAGGACCCGCACCCCCCCACCTGGCCACCTGTGACCCCACTCGCCAGGCCATCCCTGAGGCCTCTGGCAGGTCACTTCCGGTCTCTGAGCCCCTGTTCCCATCTGGAAAACGGGGCCCAAACTGCTGAGCTCTGACCGCTGCAGTGACTTAACCTGCCGCCTCTGTTTCCCTCTCTCTCTGCCCCCGCACAGCTGGGACACAGCAGGACAAGAGAAGTTCAAGTGCATCGCATCTGCCTATTACCGGGGCGCCCAGGGTGAGCAGCCGGGTCATGGCAACGACGGGGCCCTCAATATCACGCACCCAAGGGCTCCCCACCAGGCTCAGCAGGCCCTCCGTGCAGGCCCCAGATCCGTCCCCAAGAAGCACTGAGAACGCCCTGGCCAGTCTCGGGGCCTGGGTGGGATCGGCAGGCACAGCCTGTGGGACCCGGTGGGCATGGGTGCTCCCTGGGAGGCTCAGCCCCAGTGTCAGCTCAGAAAGAGGCTCCAGGGAGACACGTGTCCAGAGCCCCCAGAGAGCAGAGCCGAGCTGACCGGGGGTGGGGGTGGGGGGAGGCTGGGCCAGCGACGGGAGGAGCTGGGGGGGGGGGGCTGCATCTCCATGTCCTGCCCTCCCTGCTCCCCATCAGTTATTTCCCCAAAGCCGGTGGTTTAAACTCACAAACTGCCTGTTATTTGTTGTTGTTAATCCTCACCCGAGGATATTTTCCAGTGATTTTTAGAGAGAAAGAGAGAGAGAGAGAGACACATTGATTGGCTGCCTCCCTCACGGCCATGACCAGGGCCGGGGATTGAGCCTGCAACCGAGGTACATGCCCTTGACCGGAACCGAACCAGGGACGCTTCAGTCCTCGGGCCGACGCTCTATCCACTGAGCCGAACCGGCCAGGGTGCTAATTGCTCCTAGTAGCTGCCACTGGTCCGGAGTCTGCCTGCATCAGGCCCTGAACCGAGAGCTTTAAACTCGCTGCGCTGGCTTAAGCCTCCCGGCACCCCGGCAGCTGCAGGCACTATTGTCTCTCCCAGGTGGGGAGGTGGCCTCAGCAGCGAAGGCCCTCGCCCGCCAGCTCCCTTAGCTGAGGTGCCCACGGCGGAGGGGAGGTTGAGCTCAGGAGCCCCAAGCACATCGGGCCTCACGGGATCCCCCCTGTGGCTGCACCGCTGGGGGTGGGCTGGAGGGTGGGTCACCAGGGGCAGATACGGTGACTCCTTCCTGGCCTCCATGTGGGGGCCAGAACTGAGTGCCTGGGGCCACCCCGTTAGTTCCTGGGGAGCAGGGAGCCGACTGAAGGGCCCCCTTGTCACGCCCTGTCGCCTCCCCTGTCGCTGACCAGCTCTTGGCTTTCCCCCACATGCGCAGTGATCATCACAGCCTTTGACCTCACGGATGTGCAGACCCTGGAACACACCAGGCGAGTCTGGGCTCAGAAACCCACCTGGAAGGGCTCCCCAGTCGGGGCCCCTGAGCTGGGCCCCAGTGGCAGGTGCAAGGGAGCAGCTCGCTGGTCAGGCCCTTGTTCTCCCTCGAGATTTGCACCAACGCTGACGTGCTCAGGGGCCTGTGCCAGCTTCCACACTCGGCTGTTGCCATCTGGAAGCCTTCGTGTGGGACGAAGGGCCTCGCAGGGTCATGTCCCTGGGCCTGCAAACTCTGTGGCCAGTCCTGTCGGAGGGACATGCCTGGCACCTCTGTCTGGGACAGGGATCTGGTCCGGAGCTGCCCACACGACCGGCTCCCGGAGGCCTTCCTGCTTCTGCCGGAATCCCCGGCTCATGGACCCGGCCCCCTTCCCCTCCCACGTGTGGGTGCTCACATCTCACATCTCCAAACCCTGGGGGCCCATCCCAGCTCATGACAGTGCAGGATCACCCCAGCTGACGCAGCCAGGGCAGAGCCACGGCCAAGACTGGGTCTCCACCACACCTGACCGGTGCTCCTGGCCCCCCCCTCCCCACCCCGTGGTCCAGCCAGGCCCTTCTGGCCTCGGCCCAGCCCTTCTCAGCTAGCTCGGTCCAGGCACCCTCCCAGCGCCTCCCAGCTCAGTGCCCCTGCCTGGGCGGCCGGGTCTGCACCCCCTCTAGCCTTTCTCAGGCTCTGTGGGGGGGCAGGGCTGTCTCTCAGCCGGTCCCCCCCACCCTGTGCATCCCAGGCAGTGGCTGGAGGATGCGCTGAGGGAGAACGAGCCAGGCTCCTGCTTCATCTTCCTCGTGGGGACCAAGAAGGACCTTCTGGTGAGCGGGGTGGAGGTGGAGGGGGGTGGAGGGGGATGTTGGGGGAGGGGGTGCCCAGGGAAATGGATCCGTTTCCCACCCAAGCCCGGGATGGAGGGCGGCCTGGCGTGGTTCGGTGAGGATCCGAAGGCACAGGCCCGGGACCTGAAAGTTAGGGGTGCTCCTCTCAGGGGGCACGGCTGGCACTCAGACTTGCCCAGGGCTGCTGGGGTCTCACCCCTGCCCTGGGGCCGCCTGCCCAGGGTGAGGTGGGGAAGGAGGCCCAGTGGGAGGCGGCAGCCACCTCCTGGCGCCTCCTAGAAGGGCCACTTCCCCAGTCCAGGGCGGCGTGTGAGCAGGCGGAGGGGGAGGCCGTGCACCTGGCCAACGAGCTGCAGGCCGAGTACTGGTCGGTGTCGGCGAAGACGGGTGAGTGGGCTCGGGGCTGCACGTGGTGGGCTCGGGGCCGGCTGCGGGAGGCTCACGCATCGCCTTCTGCGGCCCATTGAGTGCCGTGTCACAGCGGCTGTGCGGATGGCCGGGCAGGACCTCCCGTTGCCTGAGCAGCCCCTCATCTCTAGGGAGACTGGACCCTGCCCAATGGCCGTGGGAATAGCGACCCTGACCCTCTGGGCAGGTCAGTTCTGTCCCTGGGAAGTGGCTTCCAGGGTCCCGGGGCGGCCGTGCCAGGTCTAGGATTGGAACCCAGCCCTCACTGTAACCACTGCAGGGCCCTGCCCGCACCTGTGGGTGCCCGGGGTGGGGGGGGGCACCACCTGGCACACAGAGGGGCCCAGCAACTGGGGGCTCCCATCCGTCCCCTGGGTGTCATCGTGAGAGATACGACCCTCGCTCACGGCCTGCAGCCCTCAGCCAGATCCCCCTGGATCCGGCCCTGGGCCCTGAGCCCTGAGCCGCCTTCCCCCACGGGCACTGCTCGCCGTGGCCCCGGCAAGATGCCCAGCGTCTCTGAGCCTCAGTGTCTTTGTCTGGGAAGCAGGTGATGCTGCTTATCTCATTTTATTTTTAATGGAAAAGCATGTTTGAAATTGCAAAAGCCCCACGTGTTCACTGAGAAAAGCTCGACAATGCCTTGTAGTGAGTGCCTGGCGCAGAGAGGGTCTGGGGGCAGGAATTACACACACGGTGGTCCTTGCAGACACGGGCCAGGGATGGGGGAGGAAGCGCCCAGGCCTGGTGCCCTCTGCTCCTGCCTGATGGCACCCCCGTGCCCTGGGAGGACCCCCTCTCTCACCAGATGGCGGCAGGTTCACCGAGGGCTCTGGGTGCCAAGCAGAATGCCCCTGTGCCATCGTGCAGGCTGTTGGCTGCACAGGGTAGTGTGAGGGCCCTGGAACCCCGTCCTGTGCCCGGATGGGCAGCCTCCACCTGGAGGAGGACTCACAAGGTTCCGCGTGGGGCTGGCCGCACGTGCCAATCCTCCTAGCTGGCCCTGGACAGGTGTTCCCAGGTTCCAGGAGAGCAGGGCCCTCCCGCACGTCCCTGCGGGAGGAATAGGTTGTGGGAAGCCCAGGGGCAGAGATCTGGGGCAGCGGCGGGGCAGGAGGCCAGTCCTGGGCACCGCCCTGTCCCAGCCCTCACCCCGAGGCGGGCGGGTCACGGCTGTGTCCTGGGCTCGCAGGGGAGAACGTGACGGCCTTCTTCAGCCGCGTGGCCGCCCTGGCGTTCGAGCAGTCGGTGCTGCAGGCCCTGGAGAGGAGGAGCGGCTGCCGGCTCCTGATTGGCGACGGAGACCTCATCCGTGCGTACAGGCCGCGCGGGGGCGGAGGCAGGCTGTGGCCTCACATCCACCTCCAGCATCCTCCCACCCCCCTCGGGCCGTCCTTTCTCCGTCACTCTGACCCCAGGCCCCAGGGCCACAGCCTCCCAGATCCCGCCTGCCAGCTCAGACCCCCTCGCTGCTCCCCTGTCCACCGGGCAGTCTCCCCACGGGCAGGCTGGGCACCCAGGCTCCACGGTGTGTCCTGGCTGTGGCTCTCCTAGTACCTACCTTTGCCCATCACCCGGAATGTGTCCCCGTGCCCGGCCTTGAATGAGAGGCCTGGAGGCCTCTGACCACTGACCAGCAGGCACCAGAGGGCATCGGGTGGGGGGCCCTGTCCCGTGTCCCTGCAGGTGCCTGGTTGATGCCAAGTGACTCCTCTCCTTCCAGGGATGGAGGGAAGCCCCTCCGAGACCCAGGGGAGCGAGAGGCCCTCCGGCCTGGGCTGCTGTTAGCTGGGGTCTGTGTCTGAGGCCTCCACTCCCGACACCGCGTGGGCAGCGCCATCTGAGACTGCGGAGGGGGCACGTGGAGCCTGAACTCGGCGACGTATCTGTGCAGGCGCCACTCCCGCTTCTCTAGCGGGAAAGCCCTCGCTAGCTGCCCGGGGCCCGCACTGCCCGACTGGGGGGCGCCGTGGTGCCACCTGGAAGGCCAGGCTCACCTACAGACTCACCCATCTGCCGGCCTTGAGAAACCTCAGACTGCAGGCACAGGACACGTGTGCCGCGGCCCTCAGCACCCGTCAGCATCTGCACGTGCCCTCAGCCTCTCCTGGTGAGCAGGGCCTGGCCGAGTCAGCACACGAGGACCACCTGCCACCCCGCCTGGGACTTCCCTTCGCAGCAGGACTTGCACTTCTGGGTCCCCCGTCCAGTCCCTCTGCCAGAGCCAAGCGGGGTCCCCGGGGGCCTTGCCTGCCTCGTGGACCCTCCTCTCTGGAGGAGGACGGGCGTCCCCCCAGCCCTCCGCACACCCAGCCGGGCAGGCCCAGCCCTCCGCACACCCAGCCCTCCGCACACCCAGCCCTCTGGCACACCCAGCCCTCCTGCACACCCCGCCCTCCGCACACCCAGCCCTCCTGCACACACAGCCCTCCGCACACCCAGCCCTCCGCACACCCAGCCCAGGCCCAGCCCTCCTGCACACCCAGCCCTCCGCACACCCAGCCCAGGCCCAGCCCTCCTGCACACCCAGCCCTCCGCACACCCAGCCCAGGCCCAGCCCATCTCCTGCCCAGTCCACGCCCTCTCCATGCCCTGGGGTTGCTCCTCCAGGAGGAGCTACTAACGCCCCCACCCACCCACAGCCCTACCCACAGCCCCAGGGGTGCCGCCCAGCACCCTGGCAGGGCCCGCCCACTACAGGTGCTCAGGGCGGCAACTGCCCAACGTCGCTGGGGGAAGAACACGGGCATCTTTTTCTGTTTATTTCCCCTTTGCCACGTTTTTGGCTTTCTCTTTTTTATGACGATATAAAATCCTGCTTTGTAAACACCACTCTTAAACGGAATGCGTGCTTTCTGTAAAAAAAAAAAAGTCAGAGCTTTGCATGCAGAGCGGAGTCCGCCAGTGGGTGGCGCCCCTGGGAGGGAAGCGCCGTGCCCAGCGGGGAGGGCCCTTCCAGGCGGTTCCTGCTGAGCACAGCCTGGCGGCCGCGGGCTCCTGTGCTGTTTCGCCAGAACGACCCCCGTCCGCACACACCGCCTGGCAGCTCCCGTCCGTGATGCCCTGTGGGCCCTGTCCACGCCGCCCTGCGCCCCTTAATCGGGTCCCTGCGGCCCCTCCTCCCAGCCCTGCCTGCGCCTGGAGGGAGCAGAGGCCCCAGTCCATTCCCCTCCCAGACAGACCTCGCTCTCCAGAGGGACCCAGGCGTCCTTAGCAGCGCTGGGACGCAGAGAAGATCAGTTACACCCGCATGTTCACTCCTTCACACGCGTAAGAATCAGTGGCCCAGGGAGAGGCCGGGAGAGGACAAGGCGCTGCCGCTGTGGGGGCGGCAGAGGGAGGCCCAGGCAGGGACGGGAGAAGGTGGGGCAGGGCCCAGCTCAGAGAGGGGCCCCCTCTTCTGTCGGAGAAGGGCTTCTGGAGATGGGGGCAGGAAGGACTGGGCACCCCGCCACCCAGGGAGCCCAAGGCTTTGGCCGTTGCCCTGAGACAAGACCCCCTCCCGCAGCCCCCGGGCCACCCTGCCATCTGCTCCGCCCCATGTCACTTCCCATATGGCGGCCCTCCCAGGAGGGAGGCTGATCGGCGGACTGGAACTGCGCCTGTCACGCCGCCTCCTTCCAGGCAGAGCAGCGTGTTCCCGGACTCCGGCCCCACCCGGAGGCCTCCCAGCACCAGGGCCACCGGCCACCTGTCCGAGCCTGCGCCCCAGGCGGCTCTGGGAGCTGTCAGTCTGGTGCGCGGCCCTTGGATCTGCTGGCCTCCCCCCCTCAGTCCTCGAGGAAGCAAAGCAGCTCAGGGCTCCCTCCCCCCCAGGTGAGTGCCCTCCCCTGGCCTGAGGGTGCTCTGGCCTCTGACCCCTGGAAGCCAAGGCCTGGACCGCCTCTGCCTCCCCTCGGCCTCCGGCCTCCGTAGTGATGCCTTGAGGACAAGCTCATCCTGTCCCTGCCCCCACCCCCCATGAAGGCAGGGAGGCGGCCAGAACACTCCCCTGGGACACCCGACTGCAAGGGCCTCATCAATAATTGATTCTGCAGGAGGCGGGCCAGTTGCAGCCGAGGGGGCCTGGGAGGAAAGGCCCACGCCCTCCCTCACACGGAGCCCTGGGCCCAGGAAGCCCCGGGGAGACCTGCTCCCCAGCCCGGGCGGGAGGGGGGAGCCTGGAGGAGGTGCCCCGCCGGTCCGTCCAGCACAGGGACTGAGAACAGCTGTATCGATCGCCCTGTTTTCAGATCTTGCCTGCAGCTCCCAGGGGCTGGCGGGTGATGGATGGTGGCTGACAGATGACAGATGGGGGTCGTGTGGACCTCCTCCTGGGAGGGAGTCCTGCTCTGGCCTCTGACCCGCAAAGCGGGTGGGGATGGGGGTACAGACAGGCCCGGGAGGAACAAGGAAAAGCCTCAGCTCTCCGGGGGCCGCAGGTAGGCCTCCAGGCAGAAAGCCCTGCCATCCTGAGAAGCCAGGGCCAACGACCCCGCCTGACGACACATGGCAGGAGCAACATCCAGGGCTCCGGTCCCAGCACCTTCCCCTGCCTCTTGCCCAGATGGCGGTGGTGAGGGTGGCAGGCACGTCGATGGGGTCCCAGCCCAGGCTGGGCAGCTGGTGAGAGCCGGATGGCTATGAGCCCTGAAGACCAGGTGATGCTAGCAGGTGTACTGGTTACTAATCCGGGTGTCTTTCAATCGATGGAGTTACACATATGCTGATATATATGCTATGTGATATGTGTGCTATTTTGTTGTATTGACAACAAGCTTCAGAACTTCCTATGTCAAATTTTCAGAAGGTGTTAATATCATAGATATTTTTACGCTTAAAAATGTCAAATTTTGTGGCCCCCCCCCCCCACAAAAAGAGCATTTGCGGGGAGTTTTAATTCATTATTTTTATTTTGAAGAAAAGTGCTGCTGAAAGTGATCGTATACTTCGGGAAGCTTATGGTGAACATGCTCCATCTCAAGATACCTGTGAACGCTGGTTGAAACGCTTTAAAAGTGAGGATTTCGATGTGAAAGACCAAGAACGTCCAGGTCAACCGAAAAAGTTTGAAGACCAACAATGACAAGCGTTATTGGATGAAGATTCGGGTCAAACTCAAAAACAACTCGCAGAAAGATTCAGTGTTGCTCAGCAAACAATTTCCGATCGTTTACAAGCAATGGGAAGGATTTTAAAAGAAGGAAAATGGGTGCCACATCAACTGAATGAAAGACAAAAGGAAAACCGAAAAGTCATCAGTAAAATGCTGCTTCAACGGCACGAAAGAGTCTTTTTTGCATCGAACTGTGACTGGCGATGAGAAGTGGGTTTATTTTGAGAATCCCAAACGCACAAAATCACGGGTTGACCCAAGTCAACCATCAACATCGACTGCAAGGCCAAATCGCTCCGGAAAGAAGACAGTGCTCTGCGCTTGGTGGGATCGGGAAGGTGTGGAGTATTATTGAAGTGTGGTAGCAGTCATCTCAGGTAGAAACTATAGTTTAACTTTAACCCTGCTGTTTGGCTTCTGTACTTATTTGCTTTGTTTAACAATAGAAAAGTTATTTTGATTTTCTGAATTATATAAATCATCCCATTCGATTGAATACCCTATTGATTGTACTGTGACTGTCCCATTGGTTGTGGTCATCCTGGTCTTAGAAAGCACGTTTTCCTTCACCTGGGAAGGACAGCACAGTTATCCCAAGGTCAGAGGGCTCCAGTTAACGTGGCCCTTGTTGACTCAGTGTTCTGGAGACCCAAAGCTATAATTTAGATAACATGCTGCTTCTGCTTCTGTAAACCGCTTTTTTGCAAACCAGGTTCCTCATTCCAGACCTGAGGGCTCTAGATAATGTGTTTCTGTCAATTCAGTGATCCGGAGACCCAAAACTGTGATTTAGGTAACATGCTGCTTCTGCTTCTGTAAACTGTTTTTTTGCAAATCAGGTTCCTCATCCCAAACCCTGGGATGTAATCAATACCTTTGTGATCTTTGCCTATAGAAATCTGGTGTTGCGGCCATCTTATCACTATGAGATTTGGGGAATGGCCCCTCATAGTCCCAGATTGCGATAAATATGACTCTTTAATTCGACTTCTTGAGGCGTCCTTCTGTGATTCCCAGGGTACATTACAACATTATGAGCTGCTAAAACCAGCTGAAATCGTTAATACTGATCGCTACAGACAACAAATAATCAATTTGAACCACGCTTTGATCGTGAAACGGCCACAATGGGCCAGAAGACACGGCAAAGTAATTTTGCTTCATGATGAGGCACCATCACACACTTCAAAACCAGTGAAAGACACGTGAAAAGATCTTGCCCGGGAAGTATTAGCCCACCCGCCGTATGCACCAGCCCTTGCTCCTTCCGATGACCACCTGTCACCATTGATGACACATGCACGTTCTAAGCGGCACTTCAACACGTATGAAGACGTGGGAAACTGGGTCTCTGAATGGTCGGCCTCAAAACAAGAAAAGTTCTATTGGGACGATCTCCACACATCACTTGAAAGATGGGGAAATGTGTAGCCAGCGATGGACATGACTTTGAATAAAGCACTTTGGATGTTTCTCTTGAAAGTATTGTGTTTTTTATTACAAAATCCGCATTTTTAACTGGTTGATAGCTAATCCGCACTTTTAACCGGTAGGTGAAATTTTAACCTAGATGCTCCTTAAACACACCTAGAACTTCTTAGTCTTCCTGTCTTTGCCTTGCTGTTCCTCGTCCTAGGACCTGGCAAACCTCCCTCAGACTCTGCCTCCCCTTGGGCCCCCACATGACACACACCCTCTGCCACCGCCTGGCTCTGCCTGCCTTATCAATTCCTCATACATACACACACACACACACACACACACACACCCACACACACACACACACGTACACCTCTCCCCAGGCTGTGTGCTCCCTGGGGCCGTCAGCTTCCTCATTCACCAGCACTGGCCAAGCACCTACTGTGTGCTGAGGACGGGGGAGTCATGGGTAACAAGAGAGACAGGTCTCTGTCCTCTGCAGTTTAGATCCAGCTGGGGACAGACAGCAGGCAGACAGGGCCCCACTTTCCTCCTCCTCCCTGCCCTCCCCGCCCTCCCAGCCCTCCCCGGAGGGGATGGGTGATAAGGAAGCCCTGCAGGGAAAGGACCAGAGGCCAGGCCAGGCGGGAGCGCTTTCAGAAAAAGGGCTGAGGATGGGAGGAGTGTCCTTGGGGTCAGAAGAAGCTGTCCCCTCCAGCGGGGAGATAGCCACTATCTCGCTGTGTCCTTGTGCTCAACAACAAGCCACTTGGCAAGGGAAGAGCCCCAAAACCCAGGCTACACATCTGCAGGGTTTGGGAGCGAGGTCCGCTTATGTCTACCACACGGAAGGTGGGGCTGAGCTGGGGCCTGCAAACCAGAGAAAGGACGACCTCAGTGACGGATGAAGTCCCCTCCCCCCGGTATCCTCTTGTTTCCCAGGTGGTCATTATAATGTCCCTGGTGATCCCACGATTCCCCCTGGAAACGGAGGGGCCCATCGGCAAGGGACAAACAACTGTGGCTGGGGGATTCTCTCTGCTGACCGCCAGGGCCCGGGGCCTGAGCCGGCCTGGCCCACTCGCTGGGTGCCCTGAGCATGCGGCGGGGAAGGCAGCTACTGTTGATCATGAGCCATCCCCTGTGAGGGCAGGACTTCTTCTACCCATTTTATTTTAATTAATTGAATTTTGGGGGGATGACTTTGGTTTGCAAAACCATACAGGTTTAAAGTGCCAGGCTTGCATGGCTCAGTGGTTGAGCATCAACCTCTGAACACAGTCAGGGCACATGCCTGGTTTGTGGGCTCGATCCCCTGTGTGGGGCGTGCAGGAGGCAGCCGATCCAAGATTCTCTCTCATCATTGATGTTTCTATCTCTCTCCTTCTCCCTTCCTCTCTGAAATCAATAAAAAAAATATATACATTTTAAAATAATCATTTTATTCGGTATCAGTGCGCCTTCGATTCATCAACAGTTGCCGGTTTTGTACTGTAAATCTTATCTTGTATGTATCCCCATAACAAGTCTAGTGGATAAATTTTCTTTGTTCAAAGCTTAGTTCGGCTTCACCCATTCTTTCACATCAGTTAAACCTGAAGTGAAAACTCAGTGAGTTACCAGCTGTTAAAGTGAGTGTACAGGTTTTGGGGACACCCTGTATATGATTGTTGGCGAATCCCTTCACCTTCTTTCATCCAGTTTCCCCACCCCCTCTCCCCCCAGTCCGTTCCAATTATACCCATTTTAAAGAATAGGTCACAGAGGATGTGAGCACCGCTGAGATGTCAGCCTTGCCTTGCTCGGCCCTGCAGGCAGGACGTAGAGAGGCCTGCAGAGGGCAGCAGTGAGCCGTGCCTGGAAGTCAGCCCCAAGGGTTCTCGGGTGCCTCTCTGGGGGCAGCCTCCTAACAAGGGAGGGAAGGGGCACCACAGGCCCTTTACCCAGGTGTGTTTCAGGTGGGGCCCCTCTGAGTGCTTACAGACGGTGCTCCCAGCACCTTACGTAGGAGGACCAAACCGGCTCAGAGAAGGGGAGGTGACTGCCCAGGCCACAGAGCCTGTGTGGGGGTGACCCCCGCCCTAGTCAGGCAGCAGGGCCCTGGCCCTGGGCTCCGTATTAGACATCAGGGTATCTCACCTGGGTGGCCCTGGAACTGGGGGGAAGGCAAGAGAACCCCTCACAGCCCGGCCGGGGTGGCTCAGCGGTTGAGCGGGGGCCCAGGAGCCAGGAGGTCGTCGGTTCGATTCCTGATCTGGGCACATGCCCGGGGTTGCGGGCTCAATCCCCAGTGGAGGCAGACAATTGATGTTCCTCTCTCATTGATGTTTCTATCTCTCTATCCCTCTCCCTTCCTCTCCCCCTAAAAATCAATAAAAACAATAATAATAATAAAGATAACCCCTCACATCCACGCAGGGACAGCAGCGTGGGAGGCATCGTCCTTGTTCTCATGCCAACGCCCAGGACTCACGCCCTGTTCTCGGGTTGACCAATCCTGTTTCCTACCCCCTCGCCCAGCAGGCTGGTTAGGGCATTTTCCTTTGCCCCGTCGGACTCCCTACCCTGTGCTCTCTGCCGCCTGTGGTGTGCGATCCCTGGGCATCCCTGGGGCAGGAGAAAAGGTGCGGGTTCACTGCTCGCCTGGGCTGCCCTGTCCGCGGCCCCGCCGGTCACAGTGGAGGCCGCACCCCTTAGACTCTAAGGCTTAGCGGTGGTTCTCAACCTTCTGGCCCTTTCAATACAGTTCCTCATGTTGTGACCCAACCATAAAATTATTGTCGTTGCTACTTCCTAACTGTCATGTTGCTACTGTGATGAATCGTCATGTAAATATCTGACATGCAGGACGGTCTCAGGCGACCCCTGTGAAAGGGTGGTTCGACCGCCAAAGGGGTCGAGACCCACAGGTTGAGAACCGCTGGCTTAGAGGAAGCCGAGTTGAGTCGGGCAATTCGGGGGACACTACGCTGGCCTCTGGAGCTCAGGAGAGATGGGGGCGGGGAGTGGGGGGAGACACGCATCTGGAACAGGACCAAGGGAAGGGAGATGTGGGTGTTGAGCGGCCTGGGGGAGAAATTCCTGTTGGTTATCTCTGCGAGGATCCTGCTTGGCAGCTGTTGCTTCATCACCCACCCCGGCCTGGCACACAGGGGCTGCTGGCATTGGCGGCCCAGCCTGGCCCCTCCGGCCTGGCTGAGGGACCCGCGTCCACCCCACCCTCCCCAGCTCCACCCTGAGGCGGATGAGTGGCCCGGGGCCTGGGAAGTGAGGGTCCAGGTGCTCCCGCCCAGGGGTGCGGGGGGGCCTCTGGGCTGGACGCGGGGTTCGCCGCGGGGCCGGCTTCCAGCCCAGCGCGGGGACCAGGAGGGCAGCGGCTCGCGATGGGAGAGGCCTCCCGGCCCCCACCCTCTCCCGCCCCGCCCCGGGCGCCTCGGCGCGGCCCCTTTAAGAGGCCCGCCCGGCTCCGTCAGCCGCCGCTGCCACCGCCCCCCGGCCCTCCCCTTCCTGCGGCGCCGAGTGCGGGCCGGGCGGAGTGCGGCGGAGCGGCCGGGGAGCGCAGCGCCGGGAGGCGGCGGCAGCGGGTGCCGGCGGCGGCGGGCGGAGAGGAGCGCGCGGCGGCGCCACGGACTAGCGGCTCCGGCCCCGCGGACGCAGCTCGGTCCCGCCCCGCGCGGAGCCGCCCCGCACACAATAGCCGAGCGCGCAGCCCGCACCCCCCCCCCCCGCGCGCGCCCGTCCCCCCGCCCCCGGGCGCCCCGCCCCGCCCCGCGCCTCCGGGGAGCCGAGCGGCCGCCTCACCTGCCGCCGGGAGGGGGCGGGCATTGTTCGCGCGCCGCCGCCGCCGCCGCGCGGGGCCATGGGGGTCGCCGGGCGCCCCGGGCCGGGCCTGGCGAGGCCGCCGCGCCGCCGCTGAGCCGGGCCCCGCGCGCAGCCGGGCGGCGCAGGTGAGAGCGGCCGCGCCATGGTGGACCCGGTGGGCTTCGCCGAGGCGTGGAAGGCGCAGTTCCCGGACTCGGAGCCGCCGCGCATGGAGCTGCGCTCGGTGGGCGACATCGAGCAGGAGCTGGAGCGCTGCAAGGCCTCCATCCGGCGCCTGGAGCAGGCGGTGAACCAGGAGCGCTTCCGCATGATCTACCTGCAGACGCTGCTGGCCAAGGAGAAGAAGAGCTACGACCGGCAGCGCTGGGGCTTCCGGCGCGCGGCGCAGCCCCCCGACGGCGCCGCCGAGCCCCGCGCGCCCGCCCCGCGCGCGCCGCCCGCGCCCGCCGACGGCGCCGACCCGCCGCCCGCGGACGAGCCCGAGGCCCGGCCCGACGGAGAGGGGTCCCCGAGCCAGGCCCGGCCCGCGGCCGCCCGCCGGCCCGGGGCCGCCGCTCCTGCCGCCGACCGGGACGACCGGGGGCCCCCCACCAGCGTGGCGGCGTTGCGGTCCAACTTCGAGAGGATCCGCAAGGGCCCGGGCCAGCCCGGGGCGGCCGACGCCGACAAGCCCTTCTACGTGAACGTCGAGTTCCACCACGAGCGCGGCCTGGTGAAGGTCAACGACAAAGAGGTGTCGGAGCGCATCAGCTCGCTGGGCAGCCAGGCCATGCAGATGGAGCGCAAGAAGTCCCAGCTGGGCGCGGGCGCGGGCGCGCACCGGGGGCGCCCCTCCGAGGGCACCTTCGGCCTGGACGGCGACTACGAGGACGCCGAGCTGAACCCCCGCTTCCTCAAGGACAACCTGATCCACACCAACGGCGGCGGCAGGCCCCCCTGGCCACCCCTGGAGCACCAGCCCTACCAGAGCATCTACGTGGGGGGCATGATGGGGGAGGGCGAGGGCAAGGCCCCCCTCCAGCGCAGCCAGAGCACCTCGGAGCAGGAGAAGCGCCTGACCTGGCCCCGCCGCTCCTACTCCCCTCGGAGCTTCGAGGACAGCGGCGGCGGCTACACCCCGGACTGCAGCTCCAACGAGAACCTCACCTCGAGCGAGGAGGACTTCTCCTCCGGCCAGTCCAGCCGCGTGTCCCCGAGCCCCACCACCTACCGCCTGTTCCGCGACAAGAGCCGCTCGCCCTCGCAGAACTCGCAGCAGTCCTTCGACAGCAGCAGCCCCCCGACGCCGCAGTGCCCCAAGCGGCACCGGCAGGGCCCGGTCGTGGTGTCGGAGGCCACCATCGTGGGAGTCCGCAAGACCGGGCAGATCTGGCCCAGTGATGGGGACAGCACCTTCCCCGGAGATGCAGGTGGGTACCTCTGCCGGCCCCCTGGCTAGGAACCATGGCGCCTGCAGGACAGGAGGGGCTAGAAAAAGGGGGGTGATGTTCTGGGCGAGGCTAGGGAGGTGCTGTTGGCATGAAGGTCCCATACTGCTGTGGACAGGAAGGGTTCCTGCCGGTCCTGCGCCTGGACAGACCATCCCGCCTTCCTCCTCAGGGCAGGTTCCCAGTGTTTGGAATGGGGTTGGGGTGGGAGGATTGAGGGGGTGGGGGTGGGATGGTAGGCGGCTAGTTCCCTGGGTTCTGCAGTGTGTGCTGTTGGTGGGTTGGTCCCAGGATGCTCTGGGCGGTCGTCATCTTCCCTAGGCCAGTGGTTCTCAACCTTCCTAATGCCACGACCCTTTAATACAGTTCCTTATGCTGTGATGAACCCCAATTTCATTGTTACAAATTGAACATCATTAAAGCATCGTGATTCACCACAAAAACAATATGTGATTGTATATGTGTTTTCCGAGGGTCTTAAGCGACCCCTGTGAAAGGGTCGTTGGACTCCCAAAGGGGTCGCGACCCACAGGTTGAGAACCGCTGCCCTAGGCGCTGGGGGTCCTATAAAGAGGGTTCTGCGCTGTGTAGGTCAGATGCTTTAATCCGGGATTGATCTGTGTGTTGGGCATCCCCCCAGTTCCCATCTTGGGAGAGTTATATGACACGATTGGGGAACCCAAGAAGTGCTAGCTGCTCCCAGGCCACGAAGTGTCGGGTTCGCTGGCTAGCCAGCAGCCCAAGTCAAGTCACAGCAGGTGAAGATGCAAATTAGGAGGAAGTGAGGTGACAGGTAGTTCTGACTCAGTGGGCCCCCGAACATCAAGGGGGTGGGCGTGGGGGGTGGAGAGCCACACCCGTTCCGATCTGCCCGGCTCTGGTGGGAGACTTCACCCATCGTTACTCACTCACTCCCCGGCTCCTCCGTGCAGCTCACCCCCGGCTCCAGTTGCTGATCCCTCATTGGGCTCCTGCCTCCTGGGCGCCCCAAAGACCAGTGCTCACTGGTGCTTAATTTAGGCTCCCAGTGCACGGTCTGGCCCTGACCCCAAGATTAAATCGACACGATTTTGTCTGCCACTTCTGGACTGTGTACAAACACCATTGGGGTGATGGGGCTGGGTTTGAGCCAGTTTGTAATTGGGGTAAGGAGAAGGGTGGGTGGGTGTGAGCCGGTCGGGAGTCTCCTGGAGTCTAGTCCCTGCTGGACTGAACTGGTTTTCCACTTCATTGATTTTCCTCTTTTTTTTTTTGCTGATGGAGTCGTATGTGCTTCATTGGTCAGAATCCTCTTGAAATAAGTGAGGCTATTTTTGGCTCCGGGAGCCGCCTTTTTGGGATCCACCCTCCGCCCTGTTTGTTTCAGGTGCATCCAGCTGATGGTTTGCCACTGGCAGCTGGTGTAGCTGCGGCCTGGCTCCCACCAGCGCCCGCTGCGTCCCTGGAGCCCTTCGTGGGGGGTGGAAGGCTGTGGCATCTAGAAACCTGCTTTGTAGGCACATCAGCTCGTCTGGGGTCTGGAGGATTGCCCTGCGGCCACAGGGTCCCAGCCCTGCCTGGCCAGCTGTGGACCGAGCGAGCCAGCTGGAACTGGCCCCAGGGGCCGGGGGTGCGGGACTCAGGGCCAGTGCAGTGCAGTTAAGTGCCTTCATGCTGTTGCGCTGCGGTCACCACGGCCCACCTCCAGGACGCTCTTGCTCTTGCAAAACTGAAGGTCTGCACCCACCCACAGCGGCTCCCTGAGTCCCCCGCCCCCGCCCCCCCCCCCCGCCCAGCCCCTGGCGGCCTCAGCTTTCTGCTTCTGTGGTTTGACTCTTGGCGCCGCGTGGAAGTGGAAGCGCCCAGTAACTCGTGCCCCTGGGTCTGGCACCAGGTCCCCAAGTTGCACCCACATGTGCATTTTGAAGACTGGGGTCCCCTGACTCATTGGGGATCTCCTGGGGGAGCCTTAGAGCTGGACACCCAGCGCCTCCTGGAGGGTTCCTTCCTCCTTGTCACAGCTTCCGGCGCCCTGGGAACTGGGAAGCGTCTTACCAACTGCACCTGTCTCCCCCTCACTCCGTCCCTGTCCTTTCACTTCCCCTCAGGCGAGTGGCAAGCCCTGTCCTGAGAGAGGCCCGTGGACCCAGGGACCTCTCCTTTTTTCGTCCTATTAAAGTCTGTGGAATTCTCTCTTTTTTTTATTTTAAAAAAATTATTGATTTGAGAGAAAGAGAGAGAGAGAGAAACATCGATTTGCTGTTCCACTTATTTCTGCATTCATTGGTTGGTTCTCAAATGTGCCCCGATCTGAGATCGAACCCCCAACCTTGGCGCATGGGGACGACGCTGTGATCAACGGGGCCACCCCGCCAGGGCAGCCTGGGATTCTTAACGCGAACACCCAGCCCTGTTCCAGGTGTCGTTGTGAGATGGGGCACACCCCCACGCCCCCCACCACCTCCTGTGTCTTCGTGGGCGCTCGTGCACGTATGCAGGGTGCTGCCCTGTGCTTTCACGTGTGTCCAGCAGCTCACTTTGCCCTTTGGGTGCTGGTGCTGTGTGGTCTCCGGAACCACAGAGATGGCTGCTCTGTTTTTCTCTGGGCTGGTGATTGAAGGGACCAGTGGCCAGCGAGAGTGGGTAACCGCGGGGCAGGAAGAGGCCCCCCAGGCCTCGCGCCGGCTCCATCGGCGTCTCCTTAGACCAGAGCCTGTGGTCACTCGGTTGAGAGCAGACTTCCCCCTCCCCCCGACAGAGGCACAGCAGGCAGCCTGGGCGCAGGCCCCAGAGCACTGAGGTCATCAGCAGGGTGGGAACGAAGTCTAGGTCACATTTTACAAGGTGTCCTGGCTCGGCAAGGATGACTTTCTTGTTTTGGGAACAGAAGGAAGCATTCCAGAACCTCTCATTAAAGGAGCTGGGCCGCCGGCGTGGCTCAGTGGCTGAGCGTCGACCTATGCACCAGGAGGTCACACGCCCGGGTTGCGGGCTCGATCCCCAGTGCAGGGCGTGCAGGAGGCAGCCGATCCATGATTCTCTCCTCATTGACGTTTCTCTCTCTCCCTTCCACCCCCACTCCCACCCCCTTCATGTTCGGGGGCCCTCTGAGTCCCCGAACAGGTGGGTGCCTGCTGCCTGGCTCACCTGTGCGCAGGTTGTGGGAGACGCAAGACCTTGTTCGTGTTCTGGCGTCTCCCTTCCCGCGTGTCTTCCTCTCACTACCTCTGCCGCGAATCCTGTGTGTGTCCGACTTCTTTCTTCGGGGTGTGAGGTCCTAAGGATACGGGCAGAGTCTGTGCTGCCTCAGGGGCGCCCAGGACACGCCGCACTCGAGGCCCTTAGCCGTGTTGCATGTGACTGTGGTGACGGAGCCCGCGTGGGTCTGTCTGTGTCTCCGGTGCTGTGTTTGTGAGTCAGAGATGGAATGAGACCCCATCTCCGAGGCTTCCGTTTGCTCAGCCCCTCCTACCCCATCTAAGAAGCGGCAGTGGATTTTGGGGGGCCAAGGATGCAGGTGCTCCAGCAGGGATGAGCTGGAGATTCATTTTTTCTTCTTTGCTGAGGCTGGGGTTTCCCTGCTGAGCCTGAGAGAGCCTCTCCAGTCCTCAGACTGAGGCCTGTCATCGGTGCCTTGGATCCGAGCGCTCACCTCTGCGGCCTTGCACCATGACCGTGGACAGGGGTGGTGGCTGGGGCCCAAGGACACGGACAGGCGGGTTTATAGATGCACCTGCCGGGGTCTGGGGCCCGGAGATTGCGACATACCCCCCACCACCACCTGTGTCATGAAGTGGCCGGAGCAAGATCATTATCATAATTATATGCCATCGGCTGGTAGGGTCCAAGGAAGTGTGGGGCAAACGCATAGCCCTAAAATAACCCGCCCGGGTCAGGCGGCCAGCGGAGGGGCTGGGGCCGGCCTCTCTCTGCAGACTGTGGGGGGAGGCCGGTCTCATGAGAGTGGACACAGAGCGACCCTCCCCCCCCCAGAAGTGGAGGGGACCTCCGTCAGTTGTTTTGCACGCGCACGGGGACCTGCTGTGTCGGATAGTCATGGCGCTGAGCAGCATGAGACGGGCCTCCTAGCAGGTCATTTTCCGTCTGGTGGGGAGACAGCCGTAGCCCTAAGTGCTCTGATAGGAATCTGCTGGCCTTGCCTTCGGGCAGGCGCAGAGTGCCAGCCGTGCAGGGATGTTGTGTCTCTTATTTTGCAAATCTGCCAGAGAAAGGGGTTTCATACTCCCCCCCCCCACCCCGGGGCCCTTTGCTGAGACTTCTGCAGCGAGTGGGGGTGGGGGGAGAGGGGGGAGGAACCCCGGAGGGCAGGCTTGCTGGAAGGGCACTGCCCTCCACCCACCTTTTTCCGTCTAACAGTCAAGAGTTGGGGGGGGGGGGTGGTCGGTGCCTGCTGCCCTGCCCACCTGTGCGCAGGTTGTGGGAGACGCAGAGGGACAGAGGGACGGTGCCTGGCAGGGAAGGTGTGGCAGAGGAGGCCAGCCTCTTGCACAGAGCATCCGGCTCCTGGCCCCGGGGAGCCAGGCCGCTGACCAGGGGCTGCTGGGACGGAGCCGGCTCCATGTGCCAGGAGCCGGCCGAGGGGGCACTGGAAGGAGAGGATGGGCCTGCCCTGCGGGGCCAGGGACGGACAGCCCGAGGGGACCCCTGGCTCAGTGCCTCTCTGGTGGCTGGAGAGCGTTTGAAGACCCCCTTCCCTTTCGTGCCTGAGGCTCCCGTGTGCACAGTGCCGCTGGGGTCAGCTGGTGAGCCAGTAGGACGGGAGGAGGTTTTCTGCATATTGCATACATGTAACATACGTGCGTATAACCTAGCACGTCACAAGGCGAACGTTCTAGAAGCCACCACTTGGACGTGGCATATAGCCACCCGGCCCAGGAAGGGACGCTGAAGTGAAAGATCTGGGCTTGCTCAGTAGCCAGCGTGCGGCCTTGTGCAGGGATGGAATTGCCAGCTGCGGGGACACCCCCGCCTGGGGAGGCCTGTGGGAGTGGGGGTACACAGAGTGGGTGGCCTGGGGGTTCTGGTCTCTCAGAGCAGCCCCCTTGGGCATCTCAAGTCAGTTGGTTGAGCACGACTTAGCAAGAGAGTTTAAAGGGCAGATGCATAATTCAGTAGATTCACCCACTCGGCTCAGGGCGTGTCTGTTCGGGGCTCCAGCGGGGGGAGGAGTCTGCTGTGGCCTTCGTGCCCCGTGCCCCTCGGTCCCTCTCATAGTGTGTCCTCCTGCGCCCAGTGGGATTCTTACATCTTAAAGGTACAGCATGCATTTTTCTGCATGGTGTGGCCCCCAATGAAAGCCAGTTACTTCATCTGGCGTGAAGGTCCATCAGCCAGGGGCATCCGGGGCCACGCCCTAGGAGGTGACCCAGGGGACAGGGTCCCTGGGGGTGAATGGCCCACGTGGGACTCCAGGGCGGTGACGCCGGTGTGTGTGGGTCACAGAGGGAGTGGGCAGCCCCAGCAGGGGAGTAGCCAGCTCACTACTGAACAGCGGCTGGGGGGACGAGGATTTGCAGGGGTCTGGTCACAAGGGCCTGTGGGCATGTGGCTGTGCTTCAAGGGCGTTGGCATGGCTCACCCTGGGACCTGGGGGGTAGGGAGGTGAGTGAGTGGGCAAACGATTGGGGGGGGGGCGAAGGTGGCGGTGGTTAGGCCAGAAAGCAGGTGCAGGAGGCCTGGGATGGGGGCCCCAGAGTAGGTCTGAGAGGGGACAGGGAGGTCCCCCGTGTGGCTGGCACAAAGGGAGGGGGTGGGTGAGGGGTTGGAAGGGTGGCCATAGGAGTGGGGTCCCCACAGCTGGAGACGGGGGCCAGAGGGGCGGAGAGGAGCGCAGTGGTGAGTGAGCCCCGTGCCGATGGGGCGTCAGGTACGGAGCCCGGCTCCGGGGCCCCGCAGAGTGGGGGTAGCGGTGTGAGATCTGAGACTGCCGTGCACTTGGGTGGGGTGGTGGGTGCCAGGGAAGGAGGCCCCGTGACTGGCGTCTTGCCGTGGGGCAGTTGGACGGCCCGTCCTCACCCCGAAGCAGCTGGTGGTCGGCTGTTAGTTTAGCCCTAAAGGCTCTGGGTGTGACTGTAAACATACGTCTGGTTTCCTCTCCTGTGGCGTGGCTCCCGTGGCCAGACGGCGTGAGTCCCTACGGCGGACGCTTCTCTGTGGGGGCGAGCGAGGCCCCAGGAAGCGCTGGAGGAGGCTCTACGAAGAGGTGTGTGGGTGCTGGCCGGTGTGGCTCAGTGGATAGAGCGTCCGCCTACAGACCGAAAGGTCCCGGTTCGATTCCAGTCAAGGGCACACACCTCAGTTGTAGGCTCCTCCCCGGCCCGGGCCCTGATCGGGGCTCGTACAGGAGGCAACCCATCGATGTGCTTCTCTCACATCCATGTTCCTCTCTGTCTTTCCCTCTCTCTTCCATTCTCTAAAAATCAATGGGAAAATATATCCTTGGATGAGGATTAAAGCAACAACAACAAACACACGAAAGAGGTGTGTGGGGCTCCAGAAAGGGGGTGTGAGGAGTGGGGGACTGGTCCCAGCCCTGGGAGCCCTGTGCTCCCCTCTTCAGCCCTGGGAAGCCTGCGGTGTCGGGTTCCAGAAACCGGCAAGGAAGTTGGGGAGGTGAATGGGCCAAGAGCCGCCCTACTGGTGTCTGGGAGAGGCACTTGTTCTAACTGCTCAGGAAGCGCCCGACTTTCTTGGGGGAGTGGCCACTGCTGGGCTGGGCTTGGCGGCCAGGTCCCCAGCAAGGGGCCTGCCCTCTAATTCGCAGGTACAAGCTGTCAGTCAGCTGTTGGGGTGCAATTGACAGATGGACAGAACCAGAGGGCCCCGCCGAGTCGCCCCAGGAGCGTAAGGACACGCGCAGGAGGAGGATGGAAAGTGGGTGTTTCTTTTCCTCTCCCGTCTCCCTGGCCCTCAAAGCACGGAGCTCCCTGGAGTGTGTGAATGAATCAGTCATTCCTGGAGAAGGAGGTCACTGGTGTTTTGGAATCTCCAGACGGGACGTGACCGGGCCTGCCTGGTAATGACACCTTGGACATCAAAGGCCGAGGCGGGACCTGCTGGTGGGGACATCCTGGGGCCTGCAGGCCTCGCGGTGCCAGCTCGCACACCCACACCCTCCCATGCTCAGGCTCCGGGGCGCACAGACCAGCCTGGGGCAGTGGGTGAGGCCCAGGGACTGTCCTTGGCTGTTCCCTTTTAGAGCTATTTTGTTTTGAAGCTTTGAGGTGTGTGTGTGTGTGTTTTTTAATTATTTTTATTATTTTTTTAATCCTCACTCGAGGATATTTTCCCATTGATTTTTAGAGAGAGTGGAAGAGAGAGGGAGAGACAGAGAGAAACATCGATGTGAGAAAAACACATCGATGGGCTGCCTCCTGCACGCGCCCCGACTAGGGCCCGGGCTGTGGAGAAGCCTGCAACCGAGGTTCGTGCCCTGGACCGGAATCGAACCCGGGACCCTTCGGACCGCAGGCCGACGCGCCATCCACTGAACCACACTGGCCTGGGCTGAGGGTGCTTTTAATGCTGGGCTGGTCTGTGATTTGCTTGGGAGAGGCCTGGGGGTTCTCATCTGAGGCTGCCTCTGGGTCAGCAGGACAGCACGTGACATTAGGAGCCCAAGTCTTGTCTGATGTCCCTGGGAGTGCCTGGGCTGGGGGGGGGGGGGGAACATATCTTTTCTCTGCTCCGTGCCGCTGAGCCCGAAGATTGTCAGCAGAGTGGTTGTGGGAATGGGGGTGCTTGGCTGGCAGAGAATGAAGGCGGGGGGCCCCCTCCCTGGCTGTCTATGTGTTTAAATCTCCCAGGCTCCGTGGGTCAGCAGCCTGGGCCTGGCACAGCTGGGTCGTCCGCTTAGCGTCTGCCGAGGCTGCAAAGTGTCAGCCAGGCCTGTGTTCCCAGCCGGGGCTCCATGTCCCGCTTCACAGCCCGTTCAGGCTGTTAGCAGAATCTGGTCTCCCCCTCTTCCCCCCCAATCCATCTCCAGAACTCTCTTCGTCTTGCAGAACTGAAGCCGTGTTCATGAAGCAGTAAATCTCCGTCCCTCCCTGCCCCCAGCCCTTGGCAACCACCATTCTCCTTTCTGTCTCTATGAGTTCGTCTATTCCAGGCACCTCACGTATCAGTGGAACCGTGCCGCGTTACTGCCTTCGTTCACGCAGCGTAATGCTCTTGCGATTCGCCCGGGGCGTGGCGTGTCAGATGCCCTTCCTTCCTAAGGCTCAGTAACAGCCCGCTGCTTATATTGACCACGTTGTAAGTGCACAATTCAGTAGATTCATTACATTCCGTGAACACGGATTTTTTTAAAAAAATTGATTTCAGAGAAGAATGGAGAGGGGGAGAGAAAGATATAAAAACATCCATGATGTGAGCGCATCACTGACCGGCTGCCTCCTGCGCGCCCCCTACTGGGGATCGAGCCCGCCACCCGGGCCTGGGCCCTGACCGGGAATCGAACCGTGACCTCCCGGTTCATAGCTCCACGCTCAACCGCTGACCCACACTGGCCGGGCCCCACCGTAACTTCTGATTCCTTGATGCTTCCAGAAACAGGGGAGGCCCTGAGTGGGGCCACACAGGTCCGGCCTCTGATTTGGGAAGATCCCTGAGGCTGCCGGTCACCTGACCGCCCGTGGTCAGTGCTGCGTAGGGAGAGAGCGGTGCTGGGTAGGGAGAGAGCCCCCGTCCCCTTGTTTATATCACAAAGCTTGCTAGCGTCCTGCTGCTCTGGACCGCTCGTAACTGCAGCTGAAAAGCATCTTGGCTTTGTGCGTTCGGTTGCTGGACGGCAGTGTCCAGTTAATTCCGGCCCCTGGAGTCCCTGCCTGGCTTGGAGGGAAGCTCCGAGGGCCCTGAACGCTGAGGTGGAAAAGGGAACTCACAGAAGGGAGAGAAGCTGGTAAAAGCCCGGCCAGGCCCCGGGCGCTGCTGGGTTCATCAGCTCAGCACCTCCCTGGGCCTGAGCACGTGCAGCGGGCCGGGTGTGCGGCTGTGCGGGCCGGAGGGGAGGGCGGGCACAGCAAGGCTGCCCTTGGAGGGAGGGCAGGTGGTGTCAGGGGCTAGGGGAGGAGAGGAGAGGGGTGGCCGTGTCTCTGACACTGACCAGGTGTCTCCCACTGCCACGGGCAGCCAGCGGATGGCTTTAGGACTTACTGCGGCTGAGAGCCCGCCGCCCAGGAGGCTTAGCCGTCCCCGGGTCGTGGATTTAGAGAGCTGGGCGCCCCCTTTTCCTTTCCTTGCCCAGAGTTGCCCGTCCTAGCTCTGCGGCCGGCTCCCGCTCGGGTGCTAAGGCAAATCGCGTGGACGCCCTGGGCCTGGGATTCCCACCTGTAACGGAGGAAGCCACACACACAGGAGCAGCATCTTTCAGCCCCTTTAGTTTTGTGATTCCGAATTTAATTATGTCATCCTGCGTTCCCAGGAAATTTCCTGGAAAACCTCATTGGCAAGCGTCCCGGTGCAATCTCGGCGTAAGACCCTGACGGGGTCTGGCTGCCCGCGGTGCCGGGGGGCCGGGGGGTGGATTTGGCTCTGCGTGCACGGGTGGCGCTGGTTGGTCTGTCATCTTCCTCGCCTGCCCCACTAGCCAGAGACGGGGGTCAGCTAACCCCTCGGGGCCTCGGATCAGCCCTGGGGCTGGCACGGGCGCTCGGGAGCTGCGCAGGTGTGCCCCGGACCGAGTGCTGACATGCAGAGCCTGGGCAGCAGGCAGGCATCTGCCAGGGCGGAGGTGACGGTGTCCAGGCAGGTGGTTGGCAGGGGGAGGCCTGGGAGTGCCAGCTGGTGCCCAGCCAGCGGACAGCCCTGCGTGGTCAGGAGCGCCGGGCTGAGGCTGCAGCGCCGACAGGAGCGGGGCTGTGTGCGCGGTGCTGGCTGCGTGCATCCGGCGCCGCCGTGTCGGAGGGACGTTGGTACCTGGGGGCCATCATGTCCCTTCATCACAGAGGACCCCCCGGGGTCAGAGGCCGAGGCTCGTGTCCTGCAGTGGGAGCTCTCCAGGCATGCCCAGTGCCAGCCCGAGCGGGGACTGCCCTGGTGCCCAGCTGGCCGGCCCCGGGGGTGGGTTGGTCTGTCTGGACGGCGCGAGGACAGGAAGGAGTCCGTGCTGACCAGCTGCAGTCCTGCGGGCGAGGGTGCCCCAGTGCAGGTCTGCATTTCCTCCAGAACTTTCTTTCCTTTAAATAGATGTTTATTGATGTTAGAGAGGAAGGGAGAGGGAGAGAGAGAAACATCAGTGATGAGAGAGAATCATGGACCGGCCGCCTCCTGCACGCCCCACACTGGGGATCGAGCCGGCAACCTGGGCCTGTGCCCTGACCGGGAATCGAACCCTGACCTCCTGGCTCACAGGTCGACGCTCGACCGCTGAGCCCCACCGGCCGGGCTCCTTCAGAACTGTCTTTCCATCCGGGGGCTCGGCTCTGTGTGCGTGTTGACTCCCCGGCCCCCCCGAGAGTGGTCCTGTGCTCCTGCTCTTGTGGTCTTGCAGGAGAGAGACCCCCCCACCCCCTTTCCTGGAACGTTGGCTTCCGCTTTGTAACGGGATCCCAGGATCTGCGCCCCACTGCACCGCGGGGAGGCGGGGAGCGCGGGGGTGCCGGCCTCGCGATGCTCAGAGCAGGAGCTGGGGGGAGCGTCCGTCCGTGGCAGGCTCTGGCGTCCAACCAGAGGCGGTCACTCGAGCCTCTGCTCTTTGTTCTGCAGTATTGGGCTTGGCGGACCTTTCCTTAAAGGGCCAGATAGTAACTCATTTAGGGTTTTGTGGCCGAGAGGCGAAATCCAGGCTGTTGGACAGGTGCTTCTAGGACCGTCTCACATGCGATCGATTAAAACCATCCTCAGGTCCCTGGTCCCACAGAAGCAGGTAGCGACGGGCTGGATTTGGCCTGCGGGCCCCACGGCCCCCGTTCGGCAGGGAGCCGCCCCGGATTCCTGGTGATGATGAAGTGAGGTGGCCGAGCCGTGTGTGGGCGGCTCACATCCGTGTTCGGGCGTCACGTGACGGCTCCTGGAACCTGTGCGGCAGGAAGGGTCGGTCTTCTCTCTCCCCGAGGGCGCTTCCCTCCAGGAACTCGCTCCGGGTGGGAGGTGCCCCCGCTGCTCCCAGGGGTGACTGTCGATCCCCTGAAACAAGGCTGGTCGCAGGGGAACCGTCACTGGAGTTGGGTGACAGGGCCTGGGTACTCATGACTCTGTTCTCTATTTGTGTATGTGTTTGAAATTTTCCATCACGAAAGGTTTTATTTTTATTTGTTCTTTAAATATATGTTTATTGATTTCAGAGAGGAAGGGAGAGGGAGATAGAAGCATCAGTGATGAGAGAGAATCATGGACCGGCTGCCTCCTGCACGCCCCCTACTGGGGATGGAACCCGCAACCCAGGCCTGTGCCCTGACCGGGAATCAAACCTGCGACCTCCTGGTTCCTGGGTCAAAGCTCAACCCACCCGGCTGGGTATGAAAAGTTTTAAGAATGGTCATTAATTGACCATTAATTGACCACCACCCTCCACCGTGAGAGAACAGAGGGAGCTCTCCTCACCTATTCCCAGGGGCAGATGTGCCCGAGAAGGCGGCAGCCCTGCCTGAGCTCTCCACCCATCGCCCATCCACCCACCCAGCCCTCTTCCATCTGTGTGTCCATCCCGCCATTCGCCTCAGTCCATTTGGGCTGCTAAGCCAGAATGCCACAGACCAACTGGCTTCTAAATAACACTAGAGGATCGGTCGTGCCTGTCCTCAGGGCGTTCCGGTTGCTGGCTTTTTGTATACATAGATAATTTTATTTCTCACTGTTTTGAAGGCTAGAAGGCCATGATCAAGGTGCCAATAGTGCCCAGCCAGCGTGGCTCAGTGGGTGAGCCATCGCATGAACCAGGAGGTCACGGTTTGATTCCCGGTCAGGGCACAGGCCCGGGTTGCGGGCTCCATCCCCAGCATGGGGCGTGCAGGAGGCAGCCGATCCATGATTCTCTCTCATCACGGATGTTTCTATCTCTCTCCCCCTCTCTCTTCCTCTCTGAAATCGATAAAAGTACATTAAAAAAGAAAAAGAAAAATGCCCCTTTGCTCGGTGAGAGGCCGGTTCGGAGAAAGGCTTACCGGCCCCGGCGGGCCTCGCCCCCAGTGACACGCGTTACCCTCCGTGGTGCTGTCAGGACGGACAGCGGCAGAGGGTGGCTGCGGCACCGCTGGCTGGCGGGTTGGGTGCGGAGGGTTGAGTTTCTTTGGTGTGTGTGTGTGTGGTTTTTTTAAGCGGCGGAGAGGACAGTTGAAAGCTGCCTTTTCCATCAGGGTTGGAAAAGCCCAGCGCGTCAGTTTCCAAGCAGGGATTTTTTTTTTTTTCCAACCGGTTTTGTGTTGTTTTGTTTTCGGAACAGAGCCCTTCTGTTTCAGTGACATTTTGGATGACACTTTAGTACATGACACAGTGAGAAGGGAACCCCCGTAGCTGCGCCTCCCCACCCCACCCGGGCTGCTCACAGCCTCCACGCGGCTCTGAGGGACCCACGTGCGTTTCCTTCTGTCTCATTGGGGGGCTGTTCTCTTGGGGGGGGTGTATAGGGGGGGTTGGTGGCCGGGGAATCGTAGGGAGGTCCTGCCTGGGGATGGATCGGTGCCTGCTCTTCTCTCAGGAGGGCTTGGCCTGGCCGGGAGCCACCAGCTCTTTGTTGGGGTGGATGTGGGGGAAGTGGGGGGACTCTAGGCCACAGCCTGTGTTTGTGAGTGTTTGCCGTCCAGACCTGCAGTGGGAGGGGGTAAAGCGAGGCTTTGGGCCTGTCACAGACCTTTGCTTTTGCCCCTTTGCTTTGTAAATTGTGAAAGAATTTGTAAGTGGGTACAGCTCATTGGCATGAAGTGTAGTCACAGTGTTGAACAAGCATCACCACCGTCCATTGCCAGGACCTTCATCTTCCCAAAGGGAACCTCCGTCCCCAGTAAACAGCAGCTTCCCGTCCTCCCCTCCCCCAGCCCCACAGCCAGCTTTCTCCTTTCCGTCTCTGCGCGAGGTGCCTCATGTAGTAAAAGCCTACAGTAGTTGTCCTCTTGTGCCTGGCTTCTTTCATTTAGTATAAAATCTTTTTTTTAAATACATTTTTATTGATTTCAGAGAGAAAAGGAGAGGGAGAGAGAGAGATAGAAGCACCAATGATGAGAGAGAATCGTTGATCAGCTGCCTCCTGCACGCCCCCCAATTGGAGATCAAGCCCAAAACCCAGGCATGTGCCCTCGACTGGAATCGAACCTGGGACCCTTCAGTCTGCAGGCCAATGCTCTATCCACTGAGCCAAACCAGCTAAGGCTGGTATAAAATCTTTAAGGTTCATCCATGTTCGAACATGTGTCAGAATTGCCTTCCTTTCTAAAGCTGAATAATATTCCACTGTATGAATATACCACCTTTTAAAAATTCCACTGTATGAATATACCACCTTTTAAAAATATATATTTTTATTGATTTCAGAGAGGAAGAAAGAGGGAGAGAAACATCAATGATGAGAACCATTGATTGGCTACCTTTTGCACGCCCCCCACTGGGGATCGAGCCTGCATCCCGGGCATGTGCCCTGGCTGGGAGTCAAACCGTGACCTCCTGCTTTGTAGGTCGATGCTCAACCATTGAGCCACACCGGCCAGGCTATAGCACCTTTTTTTTTTTTTTTTTTACCCATTCATCCGTCCATGGACAGGGGCTGTTTCCACCTTTGGCTCCTGTGATTGCTGCTGCTGCGAGTGGGGTGTCATGCTTTTCCTCTTGACCTCTTACAAGTGGGCCCCTCGTGCCCGAGCACTCAGGGTGCCACTCAGCCCTGCGGATGGGAGAGGGCAGAAGGCAGAGGGCGGAGGGCAGCCCTTCTCTTGCAGTAACCAGAGCGCCGCCCTCCGGGCTGGAGCGGGGTGCTGGTACCGAGGCTGCAGATCTTGGAAAGGGCCATCATCCGTCTCTGGCTGCGAGTCCCACCTCCGCCTCCAGCCACCTTCTCTGCCAGGGGAACTTGAGTCAGCCGCTCCCGGGACTTGGTGAGCCTCCAGTGAGGTTCCGGGGAGACGGGGGAGTGCTTCCGTGGGATTCCAGCTGCCCCCCGCCCCCCTTCTCCCTTCCAGGCAGGTCAGTGATGAAACCGGAGTCAAGGTAGGACAAGTACCTGCTTGGTTTGGACACTTGGCTTCCCTGGGGGGATGGAAGGGGGGGGGGTGTTGAGCCCTCCTGCAGACCACACCGCAGTGTCCGGCCGGCCCTGGGATGGGACCGCGGCTCTGCACCCCACTTAGCAGGTCGGGGACCAGTGGGAGCCTGCCTTCTGGGGCTGGGGACGGGGAAGAGGGAGATGGGATCAGTGAGTCGGGGGTGGGGGTGGGGGGTCAGTGGTGACTCACGGAGACTCTAAGGCATTGCACCTTTCCTGGAAACCTGGGTCATTTTCTAGAACAACCCGACTCCCTTTCGTTTTGCCACATTCAGGAAATCTGGCCGGGCTGGTGATTACGAAATCCAGCCAAGCAAGGCCTGGTGCCCAACCTCCCGCTTTCCCCCGAGGGGTCGGAGGAAGCGGTGGGTGCGCCCGGGCAGGTGCTCCGGGCTCTGCCGTTGGACGGGGCCCGATCCGTGTCGGCGGCACCAGCGTCGATGTGGGGGTGGGGGGGGCCTGTGACTCCGCAAAGCCCAGGTCACTCGTCACCCCTTTTCCATCGTGGTTCGAGGGCGCCTTTCTCTTTAAATCCTCGGTGTCTACACGGTTTTAAGAGTCATTCGTGTGTTTATAAGCTCAGACCCAGTAACCCCACCCTGGGGTGTTTTCCTACGGAAATAGGACTTTTTTTTTCCCCTCTCTTTCCCGTTTGGTGTTATTATATGAAGCTATTCATTCTGTTCGCAGCCGTGGAAAACTGGAAGCAAACGAAACATCCCGCAGTAGAAAGGGGCCGTGGGGTTACATTATGTAATTATCAAATGGCAACCATGAAAATTATTGTTTTTTAAAATATATTTTTATTGATTTGAGAGAGGAAGGGAGAGGGAGAGAGAGAGAAAAACATCCATGATGAGAGAGAATCATGGATCAGCCGCCTCCTGCACGCCCCACACTGGGGATGGAGCCCGCAACCCGGGCCTGTGCCCTGACCGGGAATCGAACGTGACCTCCTGGTTCATAGGTCGACGCTCAGCCACGGAGCCACGCCGGCCGGGTAACGGTGAAACTTAGGTAGCAGAGTGGGACTTGCGGTGGGCGCCTTTGGGCCTCTCGCTGCCTCGTCACCCGTACAGAGGGTGTCTTGGCTGAGCGTGGATGGACCCAGGCCCTTGCGGGTGTTGGTCAGCCCCCTCCCTGAGGCAGGCATGGGCCCCGCCGGTTAGGGCTGGCCACGTGCAGGACGAGGGGCCTGTGTGGACTCTCGTGGCCAGGGACAGGGCCGTCCTGTCTGGTGGGTGTCACCGGGCACGCGGTCGGTCTGCCTCTTCCTCCGGCTTCCTTTTTTAGGTCAGTCCTGTTCCCCTAAACAGATGGCTCTTTGTACTCTTCCTCCAAGTTTTCTGTGCGTTTGAAACTGTTTCAAAATAAAACGTTAAATAAATAAATACTCGGAAACGGTGCTCTGCCGACGCACGGGATGGTGGTGAGGACGAGGAAGGGCGTTCCCTCGAAGGCTGGGGCCCTGGGCAGGGCGGTGGGCGTGAGCTGTAGGCACCCCCTCCCGGCCGTGAGCAGGGCCATCGGCTGGGACAGGAGAGGCCTCGATGCCTAGATGCTGCAGAAGGAAGAGCTGAGGCCCAGAGTCCTGAGTCCGCCTTGTGGAGAAACACTGGGTCCTGCCTGGCCTGTGTGGATCAGTGGTTAGAGCACCGACCTAGGAACCAGGACGTCACCGTTCGATTCCCGGTCAGGGCACAGGCCCGGGTTGCGGGCTCCATCCCCAGTGTGGGGCGCGCAGGAGGCAGCCGATCCATGGTTCTCTCTCATCTACAGAAACATCAATGATAAAAATGTCTCCCCTTTTGCTGAATTTATTGCAATGACATTAGTTAACAAAATGAGAGCGTTCAGGTGCCCAATCCCACAACACATCACCTGTAACCCTCTATTGTGTGTTCACCCCAACTCAAGTCTCCCATCACCATTTATCCCCCCTCTACCTCCTCCATCTCCCCTCACCCCCTCCTCCCTCTGGCAATTCCCACACTTGTCTGTGTCCGTGAGTTTTTTTCTCTCTTTCTTTTTCTCTCAGTCCCTCCAGCTCCCCACATCCCCCCAACACTTCCCCTTCTAGGTCAGCTCTTGCTGCTGGTCAGCCTCAGAGCTCCTGTCCCCTCCCCCGCCTCTCGCCCTCCCCGAGGCCACGTGAGGATTCTGAGAGGGGCCTGGGACAGTGCCTGGTGCACGGGGTACCCAGAATCTGAGTTTCCTCCCCGGACCCACTGGGTGTCAGCTTTTTCCTTAACAACTGCAGAGCTCTTCTTTGGACAGGATTTTTTTAAAATATATTTTTATTGATTTCAGAGAGGAAGGGAGAGGGAGAGAGAGAGACAGAAACATCAATAATGAGAGAGAGTCATGGATCGGCTGCCTCCTGCACGCCTCCTACTGGGGATGGAGCCGCAACCTGGGCATGTGCCCTGACCGGGAATCGAACTCGGGTCCCTTCAGTCCGCAGGCCGATGCTCTATCCATTGAGCCACACCGGCCAGGGCCATCGGGTGAGATTTGTGAGATCCCCAGCGTGTAAGGCAGAGGAAGCTGGTGGCACTCCCCCTCCCCTACTGTACCCTTCCGTGGGGCCTGAGACCTCCTGGTTTGGGGGTGACGGTGAGGAAGGCTGTGCTGTCCTGGGGCAGAGGTGAGGCCTCGGCAGCCAGCCCGCTGCCCGTCAGCCTGGGCAGTGATGGCTGGGACCCACCTGAGAGCACGCTGCCCACTCGGGCCACAGTAACGGGCAGGTGTGGTGGCCCTTGATCCTCTCAGCCCGGGCAGCTGGCTAGTGGCCAGGCCCCGCGGCTGGGGCAGAGCCAGAGCAGGGAGGGGAGGGGAGGGGAGGGGAGCGGAGGCCAGGCCAGGCACCTGCTGGGAGGGCTGTTTTCTCTGTCCTGGAATGATCCCGCGCGGAGGGGAGGGTCGGGGGCTGTCAGCAGCCGGGATGAATCGCCTCCTTCCTCGCTTCATTAAGAGGCCCCTTGCCCGTGGGAGAGGTCAGAGCCCGGCCCAGCGTGGGAGGAAGTGGTGTTTACTGCGCGGCCAGCTGGTGCGGGGCGCGGGGCGGCTAATCCCTCGTTACCACGGAGCCCGGAGGCCTGCAGCGTGCCAGCCCGCGCCAGCCCGGCCGCTGCCCTAATGGCCGCGATGACGGACGGACGGACGGGGCCGGCCAGCCAGACGGTGAAAACAGGAAACCTAGCCTTTTAACAATAATCCAGGGCGAGGAGAGAAAGTGAAGAAGCAACGAGTATACACCGTCAGGCGGCCCCCGTGCGTGCCCTGAGACGAAGCCAGAGCACTGGCAGGGCCCCGATGGCGCTGGGAGGCGGGCCCAAGGAGCGGCCAGGTGGACGGGGTCCGTCCGCGAACCCCCAGATCCCAGCTGGTGAGGAGCCCGCCATGGCTCCGCCCTCCCAGCGCACAGTGGGGGTGTGTGGCCGGACCCCAGCGGCCCGTGGTTCTCCCCCAGCCTCCCTCCTGCACAGAGCGGCCAGGGCTGCGGCCTCCTCCAGGCGGGCCGGCCCCCCCCCCCCCAATCCCGCCTTCCCCCCAGCAAAGCCTGCCTCAGCCCTGCCTCCGGGGAGCCGCCCCTTCCTGCCTTTCCCGGGGCTGCAGGCCGGTGCCTGGGGTGCCCGTCAAGGGGAGCGACAGGAGGTCCCTTATCTTGGCCGCCGGCCGGGGCCCGGTTATCTCTCCCTTCCACGCGGTTAAAGGAAGCGGGTGGCGGAGCGGCACACGCAGGCCCTGAGGCCACAACAGGAAGCCGGGCACCTTCTGTGGCTGCCCCGCCGCGGTCGCTCCTGCTGCCCGCGCCCCTTTGGTCCTGGGCTCTCAGAGCTGGGCTCTCAGACGGGCATTTCTGTGCTTGACTGTGCGTGTAGACGGTGCACACCTGCCCCTGTCACTGTGGTCCGGGGGGAAGTGGCCGCTGCCCTGCCTGGCGGTCTGGGTGGGACACAGCGTGGACACCATTTCTTCTAAAGCTCAGCTTCCGGCCCTGGCCGGTGTGGATCAGTGGATAGAGCGCTGGCCTGAGGACTGAAGGGTCCCGGGTTTGATTCAGGGCACAGGCCCCGGTTGCAGGCTCGATCCCCAGTAGGGGGCATGCAGGAGGCAGCCGATCAGTGATTCTCTCACCATCGATGTTTTTCTCTCTCCCTCTCCCTTCCTCTCTGAAATCAATAAAAATATATTTAATAAAGAAAAGAAAAAATGTTTTAAAAAAATCAAAATAAAAAAATTAAGCTCAGCTTCCGCATGCGCCCTGGGTGGGTCAGAGTCCCCTCTGAGTGACCTTGTGAGTGAGGGAGCCCCCTTCTCCCAGGGGAGAGCAGAGGCGTGAAGGAGAGCCCACCCCCCACCCGCTGCCCCCTGCAATGCCTCCACCCACCTGGAGACGCCCTCCCACACCTGGCACGGCAGCCCTTGGGAGGCCTGGGTCCGGAGGGGGCTGGAGTCCCGCGTTCTCGCTAACGTCTCTGGTCCTCCCAGCCACAAGCCATGGGGACAGCCTCGGAGACCTGGTGAACAGGCCTGGCATCAGGGGCAGCTCACTGGGCAGCTGCAGGGAGGGCGTGCCCCAGTGGGAGGCGGCTGAGCCTGCCTTGAGCAGTACTGAGATCACCCCATCAGCCCCCCCCATGTGTGTGTCCATTTCAGAGAGGAAGGGAGAGGGAGAGAGAGAAACATCAGTGATGAGAGAGAATCATGGGTCGGCTGCCTCCTGCACGCCCCCTCCTGGGGACTGAGCCTGCAACCTGGACATGTGCCCTGGACTGGAATCGAACCCAGGACCCTTCAGTCCGCAGGCCGAGGCTCTATCCACTGAGCCAAGCCTGCCAGTGCTGTGTGTCCTTGTGAACGAACCGGTTCGGTGTCGGGCTTTTCCTGTGCTTGGTTCCCCTCTTGCGTTTCCATAGAAACCCCGACGCCGAGCAGCCTGGACCCGAGACGTCACCCGGGCCCAGGAGCGCAATTGTGATTATTTTGGGATTTCCTCTCCTTGCACCCCGGCCCGCTTGCTCGGTGGACCCCTCCCTGCCCCTCCGGCAGTGGGCTGAGCAGGCCAGGTGGAGGGCGTGTGCTCGGCCAGAGGCCGGAGGCCGGACTGCAGGGCCCAGACCCCAGGCTCTCCTGCCCGCCCGCCCGCCCGGGAGTCTGAGGGCTCGGCCTGATGCCCTCCTGCCCAGCCTGTGCTGGGAGCTGTCCACGACCTGGATTTGGGGGAAACCGCTGTGGGTCTGGAGGAGGCTGAGATGACCCAGACCGTGCTGCTCACCTTTGACCTCTGGCCATTCTCACCATCATGCATCGCAGCATGCGCCAGCAAGGTGGGGGGGCTGGGTCGGGGGCGGATCACGGACCTCCGGAGTCCACAGTGCCCCGTGGTCCTGCGTCCCACCTCCCCCACGCAACCGACGGCAGCGCTCATCCCAGGCTTGCCCCCTTTTCCGGCCTTTGCCACCAGGGCGTGTGGGGGCCACAGCCCGTGGTCCGTTGGCATGTGAATGCGGTCACACACCCGGCACATTCTCGGTCCTTGCTTTTACCCTGCTCTGTTTCTGGAGGCCGCCTGCCTCCAATCCTCTGGAAATAGGCAGGTAGAAACCGACACAAACAAACTCCCCAGCCAGCCTGGCACGCTCCCTGGCCCACATCCTGCTCCGTCCTCAGGACCCGGAGGCCCTGCTGAAGGGGGAGGACCCTCCTCGGGGCTGGGCAGGGCGGCGCGGGGCGGGCACCGGCGTAGCAGCCACACGGGCCTCCTCCCTGGGCTCCATGGTGATTCACTTCCTCCCGGAGCCCCCTGTGCTGTTGTCCCGCAGGATCCTGCTCAGGAGGCACCGAAGGCCGCTCAGCGCGTCCGCCCCGGCTGACGGGCGCTTTCTCTTGAGACACAGTCTTCCCAAAGGCCCAGAGTCACTCTTTTATTTCATTTTGTTTTTCATTTTTTAAATAGTATTTAGTTATTTTTAACATCGTCCTGCTGTAAAACTGACTTCTCGGGTTGGGGGGGCAGTTCTGTGAGTTTTAACGTGTTTCTTTTGTAGCCACCGTCGTAGTCAGGATGCAATTAATACTCCATCACTCCGAGAAAACCCCCTTTATAATTACACAACCCTCCTCGCCTCCTGCAGCTGGTGACCTGCTCTCCATCCCCATAGATTGTCTTTTAAAAAAAATGTCGGATAGCCCTGACCGGTTTGGCTCAGTGGCTAGAGCGTCGGCCTGTGGACTGAAGGGTCCCGGGTTCGATTCCGGTCAAGGGCATGTACCTTGGTTGCGGGCACATCCCCAGTGGGGGGTGTACAGGAGGCAGCTGGTCGATGTTTCTCTCTCATTGATGTTTTTAACAATATTGAATCCCCTTAGAACTTCCCGGGTCCTGAGTTCCTGGAGATTCGGTTTCTGGGTGGTTCTTGCACCTGAGAGCTCTGGTAGGCTCGACTGTCTCATGAGGCTCCTGCCTGTGTGCTGGCTATTGGTGGCTACCACTTTCTGGACCTACTGTGCGCCAGGAGCAAGCAGTAGGTCCGTCACAGTCGGTCTCAAAACAGCTGCGTCCCGTCATCCCCAGTTGCCAGCGGAGGTTCCGAGGGTATGCCTCCTGCATATCACCCAGCTCGGAATCAGAGTGGGAGGCGGCAGGACCAGGCTGCCCTGGGGCCCAGCCCTCGAACGGAGGGTGGAATTAGCCGGCGTCCAGGCTGCCCCGTGGGACAGATGGGGGAGCATCTTGACTGCAAGCATGGCTAAACACGGGATAAGCTGTCAAGGAATGTGAGAAATTCCCATCTGGAGAGCGCGTTGGGAAGGATAAACTATTTTCCAGGGTATGTTCGATGCTTGGTGTTCAGCTGCTTGGTCTCGATGATCCCTGAAGAAACACCTTTTTTTCTTTTCTCTCTCTCTCTCTCTCTCTCTCTCTCTCTCTCTCTTTTATTTTTGTTAATCCTCACCGAGGATATTTTTCCATTGATGTTTAGAGAGAATGGAAGAGAGAGAAAGACAGAAACATCGATGTGAGAGAGACACACCGACTGGTTGCCTCCTGCAGACACCCCGACCAGGGCCAGGGAACTTGCAGCCAACATCCGTGCCCTTGACCGGAAATGAACCCGGGACCCTTCAGTCCGCCGGCCCGTGCTCTATCCACTGAGCCTCATGGGCAAGGGCCCTGGAGGACAACTTTTGACATTTCTGGCTTAGCAGTTCTCCCCCCCCCCCCCCACCTCCCCAAACAGAACGTTTGCTGGTCGTATCAAGTCAATATTGAATCCCCTTAGAACTTTCCGGGTCCTGAGTTCCTGGAGATTCGGTTTCTGGGCGGTTCTTGCACCTGAGAGCTCTGGAAGGCTCGACTGTCTCATGAGGCTCCTGCCTGTGTGCTGAGCCTTCCTCCTGTGTGGCCCTGCTCCCGGGGACGGGCCGCCCCTTAGACATCACTCTGAGGGTCCGCCCTGTGCGGGGCACCTCCGCCTCCCCGGGCACTTCCCTGCAGCCCCCACCCCCCACCCCCAATCCCTCAGCCTGGCCCAGCCTGGCCCGAGCTCCAGGGCCCTCCTGGCTTTGACCCCAAAGAGCCAGAGCGCCTTCCAGTTTGTGGCGCTGCAGAAGCGCCTCTCTCCGCCCCGCGACATATCCTAGTGTTTGCGATGTCTGCTCTGCGCCAGGCCCTTGCATTGGTGCCATGGTCTGTCTGACTCAGAGTTCCTTGCAAGAAGGTACAGCCGCCCCAGCCGGTTTGGCTCAGTGGATAGAGCGCCGGCCTGCAGATGAAAGTGTCCTGCGTTCGATTCCCGGTCGGGGCGCAGGCCTGGGTTGCGGGCTTGCTCCCCAGTAGGGGGCATGCAGAAGGCAGCCCATCTATGATTCCCTCTCATCATTGTTTCTCTTGCTCTCCTCTCCCTTTCTCTCTCAAATCAGTAAAAATATATTTTTTAAAAAAATATGTTTTTTAAAAAAAGCAGGTACAGCTGTCTGCAAATTAAAGTTCCTGCCCATGTTTCCAAGGGAAAAAGGCTTCAGGCCACAAATGCATGGAGACCTTTGGCAGCATCAGGGATTCCTGGCCGGAGGACCCCAGAGGGCGCTTCCCCCCTCCCCCCTGCCCTCCTGCATGCCAGGCCTGCCTCCCCAGCAGCCCTGTCCCAGCCCTGCATCCAGCTGTCATCCTGAGAGTGCCACCACTCCCTGCAGTTGTTAGGGACACATAGCAATCCTTCGTGGAATGTGCCCCACAGTGGTCTGGGGTTCCTGCTGCCCCCTGGTGGGGCTCCCCGGGGGAGTGGGGAGCACAGGGTCCGGAACCGTCCGGTGGAGCAGATGGCATCAGGTGCGGAGTTACTGCTCTTGGCGTCTGCTTTTCCACGAGTCAGATGGGAGTGGGCCAGGCACGTGTAGGGCTGTGGTGGGACTAGCAGTAGGGTCCCTAGGTGCTTAGGAATGGGGAAGGAGGCGTTTTGAGTTTTTTTTAAAATATATTTTTATTGATTTCAGAAAGGAGGGGAAAGAGAGAGAGACATCAATGATGAAAGAGAACCATTGATCGGCTGCCCCCTGCACGCCCTTCACTGGGGATCAAGCCCGCAACCCGGGCATGTGCCCTTGACCGGGATCAAACCCGGGGCCTCAGTCTGCAGGCCGATGCTCTATCCACTGAGCCACACCAGCCGGGGGGGAGGGGGTTGCGATGATTTCCCTGCTGGATTTTTACACGGGAAGCAACAGCATGTGCTGGGTGGGCCCGAGGTGCTGAGAGGCCCCAGGGACTCGGGCTGCCTTGCTGGGAGGCTGTGCTCCCCCGCCCCTGCCCGCGGCTGCGCAGAGCAGGCGTGGAATCCGGCAGGAATGCACAGCCGTCCCTCCCTGGATGCTCGGACCCTGCGCCCTCTGCCGGCTCGGGCAGCACGTGGCCCGGGAGTTACGCCCCCGCCCCCGCCCCCCCACAGGGATGCCCCTCTCAGAGGGAGAAGCGTGGGTCTTGGGGTCTCTTATCCTCTTCCTCAGCCCGACCTGGCTCCCCCGAGGCCCCGCCTGGCTGCCTGCTCCCGGCGCACCCCCGTCTATCCAAAGACCGCTCGGGCCCCGGATTCCGAGCTGTCTTGTCCTCGCGCGCCTCCTCGTCCAGCGACTCGCTGCTGTTTATTCACTCAGATCTTAGCTCATTCCCTAGCTTGCTTATTTTCAGTCCTCACCCGAGGATATTTCCCATTGGTGTTTAGGGAGAGTGGAAGAGAGAGGGAGAGACAGAGAGAAACATCGGTGTGAGAGAGACACATCGAGGGGTTGCCTCCTGCACGTGCCCCGACCAGGGCCCGGGCCCAGGAAGGAGCCTGCAACCCAGGTCCGTGCCCTCGATGGCAGCTGCGGGCCGTCTGTGAGCGTCTTCGCAGCGTCCGGGCACAGCGGGGCTCTCCGGAGAGTGAGAGCGGAAGGTTTACTGCGTGTCACCGGCTTTAGAAAAGATGTGTCTCTCACATGGATGTTTCTCTCTGTCTTTCCCTTTCGTCGCGTGTTTCCTGGCACTCCTGTGTGTTGGTGGGTGTGTGTAGGGGTGGGTGTGTGTGTGGGTGTGTGAGTGGGTGTGTGGGTGGGTGGGTGGGTGTGTGGGTGGGTGTGTTGGTGGGTGGGCAGGTGGGTGTGTGTATGGGTGTGTGGGTGGGTGGGTGGGTGTGTGGGTGGGTGTGTTGGTGGGTGGGCAGGTGGGTGTGTGTATGGGTGGGTGGGTGTGTGGGTGGGTGTCTGGGTGGGTGGGTGGGTGTGTGGGTGGGTGTGTTGGTGGGTGGGCAGGTGGGTGTGTGTATGGGTGGGTGGGTGTGTGGGTGGGTGTCTGGGTGGGTGGGTGGGTGTTTCTTCTGATCTGGGCCCTGGGCTGGCACATGCGTTGAGTATGTGGGGAGGGGATTGGTCCGTCCACCTCTGGTCCATGGGTCCTGTGTGGCCAGTGGCCTGATGAGGGACAGCCCGTCCTGAGAAGCATCTGACCCGCCGAGGACGGTTCTGGCTTTTCAGGACGCGGGTTCTAAAGTCGGTGGAAATTGAAGAGGCTCTGACACCCCGCGAGTGGGAGAAAGACCCTGGAATGGGGCCCCAGGCGAGGGAGGGGGCACGGGCACCAGGTGACATCGCATCGGGGAGGGGTGAGTGGAGTGGCAGGCTCTGAAGAATTGGGGGGCCCGGCCGGCGTGGCTCAGGGGTTGAGCGTCAGCCTATGAACCAGGAGGTCAGGGTTCGATCCCCAGTGTGGGGCGTGCAGGAGGCAGCCGGTCCATGATTCTCTCTCATTGATGTTTCTCTCCCTCTCCCTCTCCCTTCCTCTCTGAAATCAGTCAAAGCATATTTATAAAAAGTATCGGTAGAATTCCGAGGCCCAAGGAAGCCATGTGATGGAGAGAGGGTGTGATTCAAGGCTGAGAACGGAGCTTCGAGGGGGCCCCGTCTGGTTGGGCTGCAGGGCACGCGAGGGGAACTGTGGGAGCTACACCTGCAAAGGCAGGAGGCAGCCAGGGGGTGAGCGAGAGCCCTGCGGGGCCTGTGTGTGAGCCAGCCCAGCGGGCGGCCCGAAGCCTGTGACAGTGCCGATGGGAGTGCGGGGGAGACGGGGAGTGGACACAGCTTGACCCCTGTTCAAGGGGCCGGTTGGCAAAAGTCGGTGTCGCCTTTCCTGGCTCAGTAGCACCTCGTACTCAGGACTCTTGATTTCTGAGCCACGGTGAAGGCGAGAACCGCGTGGGCCTGAGAACAGACGCGGCTCCACTCGCGCAGCCGCTCTGGGGCTCTGAGTCCCCTGGAAGCGCTGGGCCCGCCCCCCGGGACGAGGATGGGGTGCACACCCACGTCAGGGCCTCTCCTGTGAAGGGGACGTCACAGGGCAGTGAGGCCGTCCGTCCGTGCCGGGCCTGTGAGTCCCAAGGCCTCACCGAAGGGCCATGTTGTGTCGCTGGTGAGTCATGGGTCTTTCTGGAAATGAAGCGGTGGGTTTGTGCCTGCGTCAGATTTCTCGGGGAGGGACACCTCAGGGTGCCTCCCCCTCGAGGCCGAGGGCAGGGTCGGTGGGGGTCGAGTCCCCGAGGCCACAGAGGATGGCGGCCAGAGGCCCAGCGTGTCCCCCGGGCGGTCGCATGCCTCTCCCACACCGCCCCAGTGCCCTCAGATTCTCCATTTCCTGCAGAAAAGCATGTCCCTCCAGGCGGGTTCTTTGCGCCCTGCTGTCTGGTTCCCTATGGCTGCAAACACAGCAGCCTCTCCCCCCTCGTCTCTGCCCTGCAGCACCACCGTGCGCCATGGCCGAGCAGCGTAGGGAGCGAGGGGATGTTTGTCTCCACCGCTGCTACGTTGCTGACTCATGCAGCCTCTTCACAGAAGGGATGGGGGAAAGCTGCTGGCTCTGAGGTGGTCCGGGGGCAGCGAGGTTGCCCCACTTTTCCTAGGGACACCCCCACCCGCCGGCCAAAAGCTGAGCGCACGTCACGTGAGGACAGGGAAACGCACGCCTGCCCGGCCAAGAGTGACCTCAGGAAGACAGAAAGCATTTATTCCGGAAGGATCCGAGGGGCAGAGCACAGAGCCCTCGGTTCCTGCCCTTCACGAGGACCAGAGAGGACTGACCGCTGCCTGTTGGTGCCCGCTCTGTGCCAGACGCTGCCATGGGGTGCGATCAGCTGGGTCTCCACGGCTCTGCTCTGCGGGGCGGATTCTGTGCCCACTCAGGAGGTCAGAGGGCCCCAGGCAGTGACCTCAGGCAGTGGGCAGTGGCCCAGGTCCTGAGGGACGGGGATTGGCCTCATTCTCTCCGGGCCTGTCCTGGAAGTGTGAGCTCAAATTCTGTGCCTTTATTTTTATTTTTTAAAATATATTTTTATTGATTTCAGAGAGGAAGGGAGAGGGAGGGAGAGAGAGAAACATCAGTGAGGAGTGAGAATCACGGATCAGCTGCCTCCTCCACGCCCCACACTGGGACAGAGCCCGCAACCCAGGCATCTGCCCTGACCGGGAATCGAACTGTGACCTCCTGGTTCATAGGTCCATGCTCAACCACTGAGCCACATCAGCCGGGCTCAAACGCTGTGCCTTTAACAGGACCTGAGTGAAGTGCCAGCCTCCCAGCGTGAGTGCCGGGCAGGTGACCAGGTGAGCCACGCTGTTACCCTTCCGTGTGGGGTGTTTCTGGGGCAAGCACCGCCTGGGAGCTGGTGTCGGATGCCTCTGGGAGCCTTGCCAGATGGCCCGGATCACGTGATTTTCGAGGGGCGGCCTCCTCCTGGGGTGGCAACACCTGGCGGGCCCAGGGCGACCTGCGGAGTAGTGCCTACACCGCCCTGCCCACAGGTTGAGGCTGTCCCTGGAGGACTCACTTTTCTCCAAAGGCACCTTCAGAACCAAGCACCTGCCCTGGCCGGTTTGGCTCAGTGGGTAGAGCATCAGCCTGCGGACCGAAGGGTCCCAGGTTCGATTCCGATCAAGGGCACATGCCTGGGTTGCAGGTCCATTCCCAGTAGGGGGCGTGCAGGAGGCAGCCAGTCAATGATTCTCTGTCATCGTCGATGCTTCTGTCTCTCTCCCCTCCCCCTTCCTCTCTGAAATCAATAAAAATATATTTAAAAGAAAAAAAAGAGCCCAGCACCTTTGTCAGGACCTGCTCTCCTGACTGGGCAGGTGGCAGGGATGGTGCCGAGTGGGCGTGTGACAGCTGTGCCAGGCGGGGGGAGGAGGATGGGCGCCTGGCCAGCTGGGGAGTGAGCTTGGGGCCGGTCCAAGCTGTCACACCGCGATGACAACCGGGATTATCGCCGTCTGTGCTAATTCCCACATGACAGTTTCAAGTTTCAGGTCAAGAGCAGAGGCTAGTCCTCCGTTTCCGCGTGCGTCGGCACCGAGCTCCTCGCGGCTTCTTTTCCGGTGGTTCCTCGGCTGTGTTCAAGGCCCTGTGCTCGCTCCACGGAAACCCTGTGGCCAGCAGACTCTGAGGCCCTGGGGGCAGGGGGGCGGGTACTGCTCCTGCCGATTTTTTTTTAAATCCTCACCCTTTTTCTGTTGCTTTTTAGGGAGTGGAAGAGAGAGGGAAAGACAGAGAGAAACATCGATGTGAGAGAGACACATCGATTGGTTTCTCCTGCGGGAGCCCCACCCAGGGCCCGGGCTAGGGAGGAGCTGCAACCAAGTAGGTTGCCTTTGACCGGTTTCGAACCCGGGACCCTTGGATCTGCAGGCCGGCGCTCTATCCACTGACCCGCTTTGGGCCTCTGAGGGGTGAGGTGGGGGCCTGATGGGCTTTGGGGTGGGTGGGCCAGCAGATGGGATCCCCGGGCCGCGTGGAGCGGTCCACGGGAGTAGAGAGCACAGCCGCCCGGGGGGAAGAAGCCGGGCTGGAGGAAGTCGTGGGGTTTTGTGGGGAGGAGCGACAGAGAGCCCGTGACTGTCAGGCTGGACCATGGCAGTAGCCAGGGCTTCCCGGAGTTACGAGACCTGCGCTTGTGGACGCGTCCTTCCCCGGCTCGCTCGCCCGCCACCCCCTCGGCGTGTGGGGTGGAGCGCCATTATCCCCATTTCACCGGTGGGAACGTCAAGATGAAAGGCGCCGCCTCAGCCGGGCCCGGGAGATGCAGGGATGTGAGAAGGCCCTGCAGGCTGGGACGGGAGGCTGGGAGCAGAGGAATTCCGGCCGCTTGATCCTTGAGCACAGAAGATTGTCCAGGGAAAACCCGAGTCAGCCTAGGCTCTGAACCCCACCACCTCCGGCCGGTCCTGGGCGGTTCACGCCCGCTCACATCTGGTGCCTCTCAGAATTCTGGTGCAAATCACCAGGTCTCACCCCATCACCACCCCCGCCTCAGCTCACATCCAGGATGCCGGAAGTGGGGGATCCAGCTCAGGGTGTGGCTAACCCCCCCTGCACCCCCCGAGGCTCCAGGAGGGGGCCTGCCCATGTGGATCCCCAACATGCTCAGGGCACGTTGCTTCAGCGTTCCTCTGTGAAAGGAGGTGCCAGGGGCTCCTTGGGGAGGTGTAAGTGGTCAAGGCTCTGCACCTGGGCAGTACCTGTTCCCAAGGCCGTGTGTTGCCCCCTCTGCGTCTAGAAGCGAGTAAGCCAGTGGCCCTTTCAAGAGCGCCATAGATTGGGGCGACCCAGGACTAGGGTGGGGGTGAGACTTGCAGGCTGGCCCCCAGGACTGAGCCGGAGCTGTGCCGCTCCAGGGCCAGAATACCAGCGCGCAAGCGGCTCCCTCTCCCCCGGGGAGACCCCGACTCCCCGCTGGCCCATCTCCGCATTCATGCCTCCCACAGAAAGGACCAGGCCTGGGAACCAGCGAGGGTGGAGTGGGCCTGTCTCAGCTAACCCCACGGCTGGGGGCTCACAGCTGACGCTTCTTTCTGACAGTCCTGGAGGCTGCGAGTCTGAGATAAGGCTGCCAGCCTGGTTGGTTTTATTTTATTTTTATATTTTTAAATATATTTTTATTGATTTCAGAGAAGAAGGGAGAGGGAGAGAGAGAGAGAGGAAAATCAGTGATGAGAGAGAATCATAGATCGGCTGCCTCCTGCACACCCCCTACTGGGGATTGAGCCCAAAACCCCGGGCATGTGCCCTGATCGGGAATTGAGCCGCGGCCTTCTGGTTCATAGGTCCATGCTCAACCGCTGAGCCACGCCAGCCGGGCCAGCCTGGTTGGTTCCTGGTGAGGATCCTATTCCTGCCTCCCTCTCCTCCGTTAAGTCTCTGTGGTCACTTCCCCGGGGAGGTGGTCTCGGCTGCCCTGCCTGCAAGCCCAGCTGCCTCTCATGGGTGGCCTCGCTGTGATGCACGTGTCATGTGACTCCTGGGATGCTGCCGGCTCCCGGGCTGCGGCTGGTCTGTGGTCCTCATACCATGTACCCAGCACGCTGCCCGGTCTGCAGTAGGGGCGTTGCACATCTTGACTAAACGGGTGCTCAGTAAATGCATCCGTTTGCTTGTCTGGGACCAAGTGCCTTAAGAAATCGCCCTGAGCCCCGTTGCTGCAGGCTCCGGGAGGTGCTGAAAAATAATAAAAATAATAATGACGTCACCCCACGCCCAAGGCTGCAGCTCTTTCCGGCTGCGGTTCCACCTCGGCCCGCCCTGCCCTGGCACCAGCTCGTTGCAGACCCAGCCCGACCCAGAGCATAAATAATCTCTCTCTCATGAGGATCTGGGGTCTTCAGGCACAGGAGGAGGCCCTTGGAGGCCCTAGAAGGTCCGTTAGCAACATCTGGATGCTGATGGGGGGGTCTTTGTCTGCCCATCCTGGGGCCACTCCGTCTTAGTGCTAAAAGTCACTGGCAGCCCTGGCTGGGTCGGCTCAGTGGATAGAGCACCGGCCTGTGGGCTGAAGGGTCCCGGGTTCGATTCTGGGCAAGGGCATGTGCCTCGGTTGCAGGTTCAATCCCAGCCCCGGTGGGGCCCGTGTGGGAGGAAACCAATCGATGTGTGTCTCTCGCACATTGATGTTTCTCTCTCTCTCTCTCTCTCTCTCTCTCTCTCTCTCTCTCTCTCTCTCTCTCTGCCTCTCCTTTCCACTCTCTAAAAATTAATGGGAAGATATCCTCAGGTGATGATTAAAAAAAAGAAAAAGTCACCCCAGAGTCATAGAAGCATGAACAGACTGTTGAACCTCAGAGGGAAGGCGGGGAGGGTGGGTGGGACGAGATCAACCAATGGACTTGTCTGCATCTATACATCACCCCTGGGCACAGACAATGGGGTGGGGGAGGGAGGAGGAGGATGGGAGCGGCTGGAAGAGGTTAATGGGGGGGAAGGAGGACCTGTGTACTTCCTATATTTCAACAACAGAGATGAAAAGGAAAAAAAGTGGCTGGCAGAGTTGACCTGGTGACTCAGTCTCCCTCCAACCAGCTGGAACCCAAACCCCGAGCGGGAGGAGCTCTGTTTCGGCCGCCAGCGTTCCCCGGAGACTCGGCCTCGCTCGGGGCATCTAGGGCTGCCCGGCGAGCTGGGGCGCGGGCCTCCCCGCTGGTATTTCCTGGCCCGTTGGGAGGATTTGACCGGCCTCGGGCCTTGTGTGACACACTCTCATCTGGACCGTGACCTCCCCCTGCCCCAGCAGCGGGGCTTCCCGTGCTGACCTGGTGATGTCCTTGTTGGGGTGACGGCATGAAGGCTGAAAGGTGCCAGGGTCCGGGGTGCTCCCTGTGCCCCTTCTTCTCCCATAGAACCAAGGGCTGGAGAGGCAGGCCTCTCGCCCGGGCGCAGTGACTCACCGGACGGGGGCGGTCTCGCGGATGAAGGGTTTTGACCCACTTGGTGCAGCTGCCAGGGGAAAGCAGAAACCAACCTGATCACTCGGCAAGGGCGGCCGCGCCCCCTGCCCGGGGGTGGCCCACGGTCGCGGTGCCAGCAGCTCTGACGTCTGTGCAGACGGTGCTCTGGGTTCTCAGGAAACAGCTGGACTAGGTCCTGGGTTCCTTGTTGAAGAGAGGAAAACAGATGTGTGTTCAGGGCGGGGGTGGGGGGGCTTGTAGGTGAAATGATACATAAAACTGAACATTTTAAAGTGAACAATCCGGCCGGCCGGTGTGGCTCAGTGGTTGAGTGTCGACCTATGAACCAGGAGGTCAGGGTTCGATTCCCGGTCAGGGCACAGGCCCGGGCTGTGGGCTCCTTCCCCTGTGGGGGGCGTGCAGGAGGCAGCCGGTCAATGATCCTCTGTCATCATTGATGGTTCTATCTCTCTCCCTCTCCCTTCCTCTCTGAAATCAATAAAAATATTTTTTTTTTAAAAAAGAGTTATGCATTTTAGCCGAAACCGGTTTGGCTCAGTGGATAGAGCGTCGGCCTGCGGACTGAAAGGTCCCAGGTTCTATTCCGGTCAAGGGCATGTACCTGGGTTGCGGGCACATCCCCGGTGGAGGATGTGCAGGAGGCGACTGGTCGATGTTTCTCTCTCATCGATGTTTCTGACTCTCTATCTCTCTCCCTTCCTCTCTGTAAAAAATCAATAAAATATATTTTTTAAAAAAATTAAAAAAGTTATGCATTTTATTTTTATTTCTTTTTGTATTTTTCATGGATTTCAGAGAGGAAGGGAAAGGGAGAGAGAGAAACATCAGTGATGAGAAGAATCATGGATTGGCTGCCTCCTGCACACACCCCCCCACTGGGGATCGAACCTGGGACCCTTCAGTCCACAGGCCGACACTCTATCCACTGAGCCATACTGGCCGGGGCCCGGCTGTGTTGTTTTCAAAGCTCCCCAGGTATCGCTGGCCTATAGCCAAGGCTCGGGACACCTGCTGAGCCGTGTGTGACCTGCTGGGAGTGGCAGAGGCGTGGGAGGCAGCGGAGACTGGCCGTCCGTGGGCCCCGTGGCTGGGCAGAGGCGTCACCCAGCACGCTGGCCATTCTGAGCTTGCGGTGACCACCGGGCCACTCCGGCCACTGCTCCTCCCGCTGCGCATGTGGAAAGAACGGAAAGGGACGTCCCCTGCCCCCCCAGGATTGCTGGGTCAGCTCCCAAGTCCGTGGGTGGCGTGGGCACCAGCAGCACCCGGGGCCGGAGCCCAGGGGGGCGGGGGGGGGGGGCGGGCGGAAGTTGGAAGCAGGTGAGTGATCACTGCAGAGGCGCCCGCGGCGATGACCCTAAGGTGGGGCTGCATGCAGGTGAGTCATGACGGGAGTGATGTCATCGGGGGACATGACCCAATCAGCGCGACCTCTCGGGAATCCATGGGCCGTGAACGTGCCTGTGGAGCCCAGAAGGGGCCCTCCTGTGGGCTCGGAGCAGGCGGGGCCTTGTGGGGCGACGTCCTGGCGCGGGGTCTGGGAGCAGAGCTACAGAAAGCCCCGGGGTGCGGCTTTAGGACTCAGCCTGGGGGGAAGGAAGCCGCGTGGCTTCAGCGGGGAGGCAGGGACTGCCCTCTGACGGAGACAGTCCCCAGGAGGGGGACCGTGTTGTGGGGTGAGCCGCTCTCGGTCCTCATAGGCGCTCTGATGGGGGTCCGGGTGGGCGGGCCCGGCGGATGTGGGGCGCGGCGTGGGGTGGCCGTGGCTTGCCCCGGGCCTCCGTGCTGGCCTGTGCTCTCCACCCTGTCACACCCCCACGGACAGGCGTCTGAGGGACTGTTCCATTCGGGGTCTGCCTGTCTGTGATGGCTCAGGGCCCCTCCCGGGATAAGGAGCATGTGTCCCAGGCGGCGTCCGGAAGCCCAGTCTCATACTGTCTGGGCGCAGCTGCTGTCCGTCCCCTGCGCGCCCCGGGGTCTGTGGCCAGGCGCTTGTGAAGGTGAGGTCCGTGTGCCTGAGGTCCCTGTTTGGTGCCTGCAGGTGGCAGATGGCATCAGCTGGGCCCCTGCTGGGACAGGTGGGATGTCGTCGGCCCTTCAGTGTGCCCTGTCCCCCCACACACACACCCCCACACCCCCATACCCCCGTCTCTGACACAGGCCGCCTCTCTCACACACAGACACGTCCTTCGGAACGCCGCCTGGATACGGCTGCGCCGCGGACCAGGCGGAGGAGCAGCGCCGGCACCAGGACGGACTGCCCTACATCGATGACTCGCCCTCCTCCTCGCCCCACCTGGGCAGCAAGGGCAGGGGCAGCCGGGATGCGCTGGCCTCGGGCGCCCTGGAGCCCGCCAAAGCGGTGAGTCCCAGGCAGCGGGCAGCTGTCCTTGTCCCAGAGGCTCCGGAAGCCCAGTCCCTCCGCTCAGGGGCAGGGGACCGGCAAGTGATGGAGCAGCCAGGGTTGGATGTCGGTCATTCAAACTTCTTTCTCCTCCCTTCATCGGGCACAGGGACCGCCTGCTGGTGCAGGGAGCTGTCAGCCCGAATGCAGGAGGCGGGCAGCTCATGCTGGGACCTGTGGGGGCGGCCCCCACATGGGTGCTGAGCAGGAGAGGCGCCCACAAATGCACTTGCTCCCTCTTACTAGAGGGGGTGCTGACGACCTCACCCATTTGACCACAGTCATTTTAAAAAATACATATTTAAAAAAAATAAAAAATAAAAAATAAAAAAAATAAAAAAAATAAAAAATACATATTTTTATTGATTTCAGAGAGGAAGGGAGGGGGAAAGAGAGAAACATCAGTGATGGGAGAGAGTCCTGGATCGGCTGCCTCATGCACGCCCCACACTGGGGATCGAGCCAGTGCCCAGGGCATGGGCCCTGACCGGGAGTCGAACCCTGACCTCTGGGTCCATAGGTGGAGGCTCAACCACTGAGCCACACCGGCCGGGCCATTCCTTCGTGAGAAGACCCCTGCCCCTGGGGCAGATTGCACCTCTGTCTTTCTGGTCCCCTCGCCCCTGATGGCAGGGCCCTCCCCCTTGTGCTTAGCTTGTTTCTGGGTGATTTCCACCCCAGGATTAAACACGGGAGGAGTCTGTTCTTCCTGCTGCTGCGTGGAAGAGCGAGGCCTGTGTCTTTTCACAGCGGCTGCTTCTCTGGGCCGGCGCCTCCGCTGCAAAAAGGCTTCTTACTTAAGCTTTTGTGATTTCTAAAGACCTCGGGCCCGAGGCCTGTGCCAAAACCTGCAGACGGGAGGGGAACCGGTGTGTGGCACACACCTGCCTGTGCGGCTTCTTACCCAGCATCCAGTTGCACCATTTTACACAAAGCCAAGGCTCAGAGAGGTGAAGCAACTGGCTCCAGGCCATTCAGCGATCCGATTGGACGCCTTCCTGAGCCCTCGGCTTCCTACAGGCAAGGACCCTCAGGGGCCTGAGTAAGCAGGTGGAGTCCTGAGCCCGGGAGGACCCCTTCCTGTCCCGCCACCGCCCCTGAGGGCTCTCTCTCCCTGACAGGACCTCCTCCACCTTCAGGTCCCTTGAGGAGACTCTCCCTGTGCCCCAGGCACCCACCCCCGCCCCAGACTCCTGCCCTCAGACCCTCACCCGCACTGACCGGCCCGCGTGGAGTTCTAGATCCATCCATTGTGGGTTTGCTGGCTCAGGAATCGTCATGCAGCACTTATTGCTCCAGACACGGTGCTGGCGCAGGGCGTGTCAGCATCAGGCACAGAGTGTCCCCAGGCCCTGCCCGAGGAGCCGCGCCCATTGTGCTCAGGGAGGCGGCTGGGTGTGACGCCTGGGTGTCATTTCCCAGAGTGGCTCTCGGCCAAGATCTTAATGGCTGGTTCCTACTCAGTGCCTATGCACTCACGTGCATGCACGTTCATACATGCACACACATGCACGTGCACACTCACACACACGCACACACGTTCATACATGCACGTGCACACACACACACATGCACGTTCATTCATGCACCTAGCTCATGTATAGTTACAGGATGCCACAAAGCAAGCTGGCAGTCCAGGAAGGCTCTTCATTTTTTGTTGTTGCTTTTTCATATATTTTTATTGATTTCACAGAGGAAGGGAGAGGGAGAGAGAGAGAGAAACATCAGTGATGAGAGAGAATCATGGATCGGTTGCCTCCTGCACGCCCCCTACTGGGGATCGAGCCTTCAATCCAGGCAGGTGCCCTTGACCAGAATCGAACCCAGGACCCTTCAGTCCTCAGGCTGGTGCTCTATTCACTGAACCACACTGGCTAGGGCCAGGAAGGCTCTTTGGATGCTCCCGGGGCAGTGAGGACGTGATACAAGCCCCAGGGATACAGGAAGCGGAAGTAGATGGGACGCAGGGACCGGCCCCTTCCCTGTTCACACCCAGGCGGCCGAGGCTTGGGGCTAAAGGAGCTCACCTGGCCGGGCCGGCTCTGCAGCCCCTTCCCGCACTCCTGGCCCCGGTGCGTCCTGCCGGGCCGGCCGTCTTCACCACCAGGCGCCTCCCTCCCACCGGGCCAGGAAGGGTGAATGGCCATTAGGGCTGGGGACACAGGGAGGCCACACTGCTGGTCCTGGTTCCGGGTTCTGGTGACACCGGGGGCCCTGGCTGGCCTCGGTCAGGTGTTTCTTTGAAACCAGCATTTCTCACCTTAGCCGGTTTGGCTCAGTGGATAGAACGTCAGTCCGTGGACTGATCCAGGTTCGATTCCAGTCAAGAGCACGTACCTTGGTTGCAGGCTTGATCCCCAGTCCTGGTCGGGGCATGTGCAGGAGGCAACCAATCCATCTGTCTCTCTCACGTCGATGTTTCTCTCTCTATCCTTCTCCTTTCCACTCTCTCCAAAAATCAATGGAAAGGTATCCTCCGGGGAGGATTAACCGGAAAAAAAAAAAGCAGCACTTCTCCCCTGGGGTGGATTGGGCCCCGGGGGCGTGTGGCTGCAGCTGCAGCAGCTGAGCTGTGTGCTGCTCCTCGCACATGTTGAGTACAGGCCGGAGATGCTGCTCTCCACCCTGCAAGGCACACAGTGGCCCCAGTTCCCAACAGAGGTCCTCCAGCCCCCGATGTCAGGGGTGCTGGGGGCCAGGGCCTGCCCCTCATCCTGGGTCTCCCTGAGAGGTTTGGGGAGGTGAGTGACGAAGGGGCGGTGTTTTCCCTCCACGCCCACGGACTCCCCTGTGGGCTGAGGAACCTGGTGGTGGAACAGGCAGGCCATTAGGTCACCTTCCCTGAACACGGGGCCCCTCCCCTCTTGGGCATGGCCAGCCTCCAGCACCAGGCTCTGCCCCACCCCGTCCGTCCCGGGTCAGGGAGCCGGCCGGGCCGGTGGCCAGGCAGTCACGAGGCAGTTGTCATGGCCTTTAGCATCATCATCGTCTGTCTGAGTTCCCTGGGGTGGCCATAACCAAGCGCCACGGAGTGGGGAGCCTAAGCCACAGAGATTTACTGCTCCTGTTTCTGGAGTCGGGACGTCCAGGGTCACGGTGCCGGCAGGGCTGGTTTCTCCTGAGGCCTCTCGCTGGCTGAGCCACGGCTGTCTTCTCCCTGTGTGTCTGCATCTCAGACTCCTTTCCACACATCCAGACACTGACATTCAAGCTCACGTTCGCCGCAGGTGCGCTGCGTGACTTGATATGGGTGTGCATTGTGAAGTGGTGATGTGTCTCCGTGGTCGGCAAACTGCGGCTTGCGAGCCACATGCTCTTTGGCCCCTTGAGTGTGGCTCTTCCTAAGCCTTAGGAGTACCCTAATTAAGTTAATAACACTGTACCTACCTATATAGTTCAAGTTTAAAAAATTTGGCTCTCAAAAGAAATTTCAATCGTTGTACTGTTGATATTTGACTCTGTTGACTAATGAGTTTGCCAACCACTGGTCTAGGTAACATCCATCGCCTCACACAGTTACAGATTTTTTTTTCTTATGCAAACTTTGAAAATTTGCTCTCTTAGCAACTTTCACATAGACAAACGGTATTATTTTTTAAAAAATATATATTTTATTGATTTTTTACAGAGAGGAAGGGAGAGGGATAGAGAGTTAGAAACATCAATAAGAGAGAAACATCGATCAGCTGCCTCCTGCACACTCCCCACTGGGTATGTGCCCGCAACCAAGGTACATGCCCTTGGCCGGAATCGAACCTGGGACCCTTGAGTCCGCAGGCCGAGGCTCTATCCACTGAGCCAAACCGGTTAGGGCACAAACGGTATTATTAACGGCAGTCCCCGTGCTGTACCATACATCCCCAGGACAGGACTGACTTCTTTTATGACTGGGACCCCCTGACGTCTTCTTGTCAGGACACCGGTCACCGTGGCTTCGGGCCACTGCAAAGGCCTCACTGGACCGTGATCTTTAAAGACCCGAACGCAGAGTGCAGCCGTGGTGTTAGCACAGCTGGGACTGGAATGTGGTCCTCCGGCTGTGTGGGCTCTGTCTGCCCCCGGCCCCAGCGTCCAGGGGCGTGAGCTCTGGCTTCTGGAGGCAAAGGCGGTCGAGCTGTATTGATTGGAGGGGAGGGGATCCTGTAGCCCACCCCTAAGGGGGTCCCTGCCCCCAGAATCAGAACAGCAGGCTCGAGAGGCAAAGGTCCTGAGCCCTGGGAGCACCGTAGGGGTTCCCCTGGGGCAGGTGGCAGCAGCCCCCAGCTCCGCCCTGAGGCCAGAAGGGAGGGTGTGTGGCAGGAGGCAGCATAGGACTGCCTGGCCCTTCGGTCCAAGGGTCAGGTGATAGTGGCAGATTCCTGGCAGGGAGTGACAGTGGCAGAGGGAGCTGGGGTGGCCGTGCGGCAGGTCCCGACGCCCCTCAGCTCGGCCTCTCCTGGGCCCCCCACTCCTCGGTCGCAGGAGGAAGGTGTGGCGGAGGAAGGCCGTGCCCGGCTGGCTCGGCTCCAAGCTCCCCAATGTCAAGACCAGCGGTGGCTCTCGGCTTGGCGGTGACCACGCGTGAGTGGCCGACATGCCGGGGTGTCCGTGATGCCCTCTGATGCCACCCGGAGCCTCCTGGGAGGCTGGTCAAGGTGGACACACTTCCTCTCTGAGACGGGCCGCCTCGGGCACCACCTCGCAGATCTGACTTCTGTCTGCTTCTCCCGCAGACTGAGCTGGACCTGGAAAAGGGCTTGGAGATGAGGAAGTGGGTCCTGTCCGGCATCCTGGCGAGTGAGGAGACGTACCTCAGCCACCTGGAGGCGCTGCTGCTGGTGAGGCGGGTGTGGGGAGGGGGGGGCTGGTGGGTGGGGCAGGGCCGCGGGGAGCTGTCAGCTCACATGGCCCGGGCCGAAGGTAGCTGGCTGGAGCCAGGGCACCCACCCTCCTGGGAGTCATGGAGGCACCTGTGGGAGGGTTGGGGCAGGCCGCCTGGGTGGAGGCCGGAGCTTCCCAGGGGCGGTGGATGGCAGCATAAGACAGGTGCCAACCCAAGCTGGCTTCGCATGGTTATATTTCATGGAATTTAAATACATTTTTATTGATTTCAGAGAGGAAGAGAGAGGGAGAGAGCTAGAAACATCAATGAGGAGAGAGCATCATGGATTGGCTGCCTCCTGCACGTCCCCTACTGGGGATGGAGCCCACAGCCCGGACATGTGCCCTGACTGGGAATCGAACCATGACCTCCTGGTTCATAGGTCGACGCTCAGCCACTGAACCATGCCGGCCAGGCTGTATGTCATAGAATTTAAAAATAATAGCACAGAGCCCTAGCTGGTGTGGCTCAGTGGATAGAGCATTGGCCTATAGACCAAAGGGTCCCAGGTTCAATTCCGGTCAAGGGCACTTACCTTAGTTACAGGGTCCTCCCCAGCCTGGGCCCTGGTCAGGGTGCGTGCAGGAGGCAACCCATCGACGTGTCTCTCTCACATCGATGTTTCATTCTGTCTTTCCCTCTCTCTTCCACTCTCTCTAAAAATCGATGGAAAAATACCCTCGGGTGAGGCTTAAAAAATAATAATTAAAAAAATAAAGGCACGTATGTCACATGACCAAGATCTTCTGTGGCCATCCCATGCCCCTGGCCCATGGCGAGCCCTTTCATGGTGGCCCCTCGCCTGTGCCCCCTGCAGCCCATGAAGCCTCTGAAGGCGGCGGCCACCACCTCCCAGCCGGTGCTGACGAGCCAGCAGATCGAGACCATCTTCTTCAAAGTGCCTGAGCTCTACGAGATCCACAAGGAGTTCTACGACGGGCTGTGCCCCCGCGTGCAGCAGTGGAGCCACCAGCAGCGCGTGGGCGACCTCTTCCAGAAGCTGGTGAGTGACGGGAGCCGGGAGCCGGGAGCCGGTGCGCAGCCGCCCGCCGGGAGGGAGCGCGGGGCTGCGGAGGCGGCTGGCGGGGGCGGGCCTCTCCCGGGACCTGCAGGTGGGTGCTGCTGGGGCTCGGGGGACACCAAGGTGACAGTTCAAGTAAAGAGTCTGGGGTGGTGCCCGGCCGGGGTGGCTCAGTGGTTGAGCGTCGACCTATGAACATGCCGGGTTGCAGGCTTGATCCCCAGGAGGGGGCGTGCAGGAGGCAGCCGATCAATGAGTCTCTCATCGTTGATGTTTCTGTCTCTCTCTCCCTCTCCTTTCCTCTCTGATATCAATAAAAAAATAATATATTTTTTTAAAAGGCTCTTGAATCACTTGCAGACTTTTTTGAAATATTGAAAAGTATTTTTTAAACTATATTTTTATTCATTTCAGAGAGGAAGGGAGAGGGAGAGAGAGATAGAAACACCAATGATGAGAGAGAATCGTGGATTGGCTGCCTCCTGCATGCCCCCTACTGGGGATGGAGCCTGCAACCTAGACACGTGCCCTTGACTGGAATCGAACCTGGGACCCTTTAGTCTGCAGGCCGACGCTCTATCCACTGAGCAACACCAGCAAGGGTTTAAAATGTTTATTTATTGAGTTGAGAGAGAGAGAAAGAGAGAAACCGATCTGTTGCATTCATTGGCTGACTCTTTTTTTTTTTAAATATATTTTATTGACTTTTTACAGAGGGGAAGGGAGGGAGAGAGAGAGTCAGAAACATCGATGAGAGAGAAACATCGATCAGCTGCCTCCTGCACACCTCCCGCTGGGGATGTGCCCGCAACCAAGGCACATGCCCTTGACCGGAATCGAACCCGGAACCTTTCAGTCCGCAGGCCGACGCTCTATCCACCGAGCCACACCGGTTTCGGCCTTGGCTGACTCTTGTATGTGCCCGGCTGCGGTGCTGGTATTCCACACGCGCTCCGTATGCACATTTCCCCCCCCGTCAGCCGTGGCGTTCCTTCCAGCCACTCGTCCTCTGACGCAGGACCCAGTCCAGGGTCACAGATGGGCTTGGCTGTCGCGTCTCCTTAGTGTCCCTCCCTCTCTCCAGTCCCTTGGCCTTGACGCCTCTCCCATGACCTGACTGCTTTTCTGAAGGGGACAAGCCAGTCTGGGTCTGGGTGACCTTTCCTCAGGAACAGCTTGCACTGGGGCGGAGCCCACAACCCGGCCGCGTGCCCTGACCGGGAGTCAGACCCTGACCTCCTGGCTCGGACAGGTCCCTGCTCACCCGCTGAGCCACGCCGGGCAGGCTGCACGTATTTACTTATCGTGTCTCTCCCGGAGCTGGCCGCCCCGTGGCTGGGTGACTCGTGGCTGTGGTGGCCGTGCCTGCAGCCCGGCCTCCTCTGGGTGGGAGGGGCTCAGGGACCTGCCGGGGAGGGAGAAGGGCTCTGGGCCGGACTGTGGTACCGACAATGAGAACCTGAAGTTTGGGGGTGCAGTGACTTTTCCGGGGTGATGGACGTGGCGGGAGCCAGGCAGGGCCTCCCCCAGCTGCTGCTTCTTGTTGTGCGCCCCCACACCCTCCATGCAGCCCCCATTGGGAGCAGGGCCAGGAGACCAGACAGTGCTGAGAGCGCCTGACTTACCCAGTGTCTGGATTGTCATCTGGAGAAACATAAAATTCAATGTAAATGCAAATGCATGTAGAAGTAAAGGTTCGATTCTACACAGGACAGACCCCAGCATCAGGGGAAGCCTCAGGCTTCAGTTCCTGTTGGCAGCAGTGGGAGGCCCGGCCGGGTGGGTCCCCTGGGCCCGCCCTGACCCTCCCTGAGCCTGGGCTTCTGGTGCAACGTGAGGGCCGGCTCCTCCCCCAGCCTCTGCAGACGGCCCGGGGCTCCCGGACGGCGGTGGCTGCACACACGCTTCTCCCCATGGAAGGGGCTGCTCCGTGGAGTGTCTGAGCTGTGGGCTCTGTGGGGAGACCCTCTGCTAATGTCTTTGGCTTGAAAAGGCCTCTCACCTTGTAGCCAGCGGGCTGTGTGATGCCTGGGTCCCCTCGCCAGGTCTGGGCCGGGCTCATATCTGAGCAGTTGGAGCCTCTCCAAAGGCAACCAGATGGCACGACCCTTACGTGTCTGCAGGGATCGGATGTGACTGGGGCCCTGGCCGGTGTGGCTCAGTGGATAGAGCATCGGCCTGCAGACCGAAGGGTCCCAGGTTCGATGCTGAGCAAGGGCATGTACCTCGGTTGCAGGCTCCTCCCCAGCCTGGGCCCTGGTTGGGGCTCTTGCAGGAGGCAAGCAATTGATGTGTTCTCTCGCATCGATGTTTCCCTCTCTCTTCCACTCTGTCTGAAAATCAGTGGGAAAATATCCTCCAGTGAGGATTTAAAAAACAATACCGATGTGAAGGGAGCATCGAATCCACCACAGGCTTGAGGGGCCGACCTCCTTGTCCACGTTGGTCTCCTGCGGCCAGAAGGGGCAGGTGCCACTCCATCCCACCTGCGTGGACACCTCTGTCTGCCTTCACCGACAGCCTTGAACTTCCGCTCTTGTCAGTGGCACCTTTTAAAGGCGTCGGGTGGGAAGACGAAGCAGCTGGGGCGGGGAGCCGTTACCTGCCCGGGGTGGGCCGTGAGTCACTTCTCGTGTCGCTGTCGCTGTGGGAGAGGGAAGCGGGCTCGGTGCGTGGGGCGGGGAGGCAGGTGGGAGGCTGCGGCGGGGGGAGCTGAGCTGTCTGCAGCTCTGCACCGCCTGGCACCTGGGTTCCTCCGGAGCTGTGCACAGCAGCTCGATTCTCAGCGAGATGGGGTGCCGCGGCGCCTGTCTCACCCCTGCCCCCCGCTCTCTGCCCTGCTCCTCCCTGCAGGCCAGCCAGCTGGGCGTGTACCGGGCCTTTGTGGACAACTACAAAGTCGCCATAGAAATGGCCGAGAAGTGCTGCCAGGCCAACACTCAGTTTGCAGAGATCTCCGAGGTAGGCGGGGGCGCTTCGGACAGGGCACCTGCAGCCCGGCGGGCGGGCCCCGCGCTGGGCGTTGGTCCCCGCGACCCAGCAGAACAAGGCGCGCCAGGCCAAGGTTGGTCGTTCGCCTCAGCCGTTTCCAGGTGCCTCCGGGTGGGCACCGTCAGCCCTGCCCCTGCAGGGACCCTGTTGTGAGCAGACAAGGAGCAGCTGAGGTTCCTCCCCCACCCCCTCCTGCCCCCCAACACCCACCCGGGGCCAGGCCTGATGCTGGGGCTCAGTCAGGTCCCTGGATAGATGCAGTGAGGGGGGTCCGCAGTTCTGTCCTTTTTAAAAAATATATTTTTTTTCTTTCTTTTTTTTTTTAAATATATTTTATTGATTTTTTTACAGAGAGGAAGGGAGAGAGATAGAGAGTTAGAAACATCGATGAGAGAGAAACATCGATCAGCTGCCTCCTGCACATCTCCTACTGGGGATATGCCCGCAACCCAGGTACATGCCCTTGACCGGAATCGAACCTGGGACCTTTCAGTCCGCAGGCCGACGCTCTATCCACTGAGCCAAACCGGTTTCGGCTAAAAAATATATTTTTTTATTGATTTCAGAGAGGAACGGAGAGAGAGAGAGAGAGAGAAGCATCAATGATGAGAGAGGATCATGGATCGGCTGCCTCCTGCACGCCCCACACTGGGGATCGAGCCCGAAACCTGGGCATGTGCCCTTGACCGGAATGGAACCGTGACCTCCTGGTTCATAGGTCGATGCTCCACCACTGAGCCACACCGGCCAGGGCCTCACTTTTGCTGTTGGAGCCGTCCCGCTCCTCGGAACTCTGACTCGCCTTCCCCGACCACATAAGGACTCGGGTGGGAAAGATCTGCATGTGGGGAAGGCGGCCTCTGAAGAAGTGGGAACTAGAACCAGGGAGAGCGTCCGGCCTCCTGCTGGGAGACCATCGCGCCCGACCATCGCGCCCGACCATGGTGCCTGGCTGTGTGCCACAGGCTCTGTGCCCTTGTATAACGTATCGCGGGAGGTGGCGTGTCCTGGGCCCTGGCACTTGCCATCTCCTGCAGTGATAACATGGGCCACGTGTTCCTCCAGGCCCCGTGGGGCGCCCGCTCCCCGCCTGGCGCTGCTGGGCACGGGCTATGCACCCCCCAGGGCTCCGGGCCGGCTCCAGACTCCCCTCCCCAGCTGCCCAGGTTTCGCCTGGCACGTTCAGTCCCTTCTTTTCCTGAGCTCATTCAGTGACCAGCCCCACACACACCCCTAACAGCTGGAATGTTGGCCCAGAATCCAGAGTGACCTTGACAAATTACAGACCTAATTCTCTAAGGGAGGCTGCGGTTCATTGGGCCAAGGTTAAGTCTGCCTGGGCAGGTTGCTATAGAGGAGGGAAGAAACGGTGGTGGGACACCCCCCCGGGGGTTATGGGGGTCCCACCAGCCGCACACAAGTGGGAATCTAAGCCAAGGCCAACAGCCAGCCCCCCATCAGGCCGGTACCACCGGGCGGCATTTGCTTTGGTTCTCCGTCCACGTTTCAAAAGAGCAGAGCCCATCAGGGAGGAGAGAGAATCGCTGACCGGCTGCTTCCTGCACGCCCCCCACTGGGATCGAGCCCGCAACCCGGGCCTGGGCCCCGACCGGGAGTCCAACCGTGACCTCCTGGTTCACAGGTCGACGCGCCACCACTGAGCCCCGCCGGCCGGGCGCATGCCCTGTGTCATATACTGTGGCCCAGGACCCCCGCCCCGGGCCGCCGCATCTGGGGTTCCTCGCGGTGCGAGAGGGTGAGAGGGCCGTGGCAGGTTCCCCGACCCTGGGACTGCCCGCCCCATCGCCACTGCTGGCATTGTGCCCCGTGAAAATGCGCCTTTTTTCTTGGCAGAACCTGAGAGCCAGAAGCAACAAGGATGCCAAGGACCAGATCACCAAGAACTCCCTGGAAAGTGAGTTCTCGTGCCGAGGCCTCTTCGTGCCCCTGAGGGGGCGGCCGCTGCGAGCAGACGGGGCATTTGCTGGGGAAGTGAAGGTGGTGCCCGCCGGTCGCCCTCTGGACTCCCCGCAGTGGTGTCGGGACGAGGACAGAGCAGCGGGGCCTGGCAGGGCGGGGAAGGAAGAGGGCAGGACAGCTTGCCACCAGCAGTCACAAACAGGAAAAATGGTGGGCGTGAGCAGATACCCACAAACCAGGCGTTGCCTGGCATTAAAAATGTCATGCTGGCCCCAGGAGCCCCAGGAGCCCCTGCTTTCAGATGACAAAACACGTTTGGGACAAATGTCACCCACGCAGAACCCAGGCCCCAAGAGGTGCATGCATAGAGGGTGCAGCCAGGGCGCCAGGCCTGCTCTCGGCCTCCTCCTCTCTCTGGGGGGAAGTGTGTTGGGAGAGAGGGGCCACTTCTCCCTCCCTGTTGCTAGGGCAGCGGGAGGTCACACTCGCAGGGAAGAGCAGGGGTGCCTCTGCTGCCCAGAGCTTCCCCTGCTCAGCCTCGGTCTCCCTGTCTGTAAAATGGGGACAGCGATGCGCTCTGCACACAGGCTGCGGGAGGCGCGGGCGGAGAGGCACTGGTGTGTGTATCGGGACACATCACAGCGTCTAAGCCTTCGGGGCGGTGCTCACCGTGGGAAGCGGGGCCCTGGGCCCACCGGTAAAGACGAGAGCCATGGCACCCCCTGAGTTGGCTCCTGTCGTTCTCACGATCAGGCCTCCAAACTGCAAGAGAGAGTGGCATGCAGCCAGTTGGCTCCCGGGGGCCCTGGCCTGGAGAGCAGGTCTCCCGCCAGGGTGGGGACCCCCGCTGGCCCGTCCTCACGGGGTGCTGGCGGGCTCCCCAACCCCAGGGGGACACTAAGCAGCTTAGCGGTTGTCACTGAGTCAGCCACCAGGGCTCGGCTTCTGACGGCAGCTCTGGGCTCCACGTTCATGGCACAGACTGAACGCCCAATGCCGTGGACCCGGCCTTCCTGGTACTCGAGGTCACTGAGCAAGGGGTTCGCTCACCGCGAGGGTGAGCGGGTGGGGGCGGGGCGGCTCTCTCCACGGTGGCCCCTCTCTCCCCGCAGCCCTGCTCTACAAGCCTGTGGACCGGGTGACGCGGAGCACGCTGGTCCTGCACGTGAGTCCCGCGCCCCGGCCTTCCCACTGGCCTCTCGGCTCCCGCTGTCCTCGGGCGGACACGGGTGTTTATGAGGGGCCCCTACTCCCCTTTTTCTGCTCCCTGCCTTCACTGGAGATGCAGACATGAGGTGCCCCTGCCATCCTGGACTCCTGGGGAGGGGATGTGGGGGAACAGCAGGCTCTCGGGGTGTCCTAGGCGCTCCCCTTGGAGCAGGGGCAGGGCGGGGCATCCCGTCTCCTGTGGGAACTAGGACTCCAGGTTGGTCAGCGTGGGCACAACAGCGGGTGCGTTCCGGGGCCTGGAGGGTGGCCACCGCCTCCCAGCCTGGGGAGGCCCCGCCTTGTAGGGCTGTCTCTGAAGGCGGTGAGGCAGACCCTGAATGGGTTGTCTTTTTTTTTTTAACGTTTTCATTGATTTCAAAGAGGAAGGGAGAGAGAGAGAGAGAAACATCAATGATGAGAGAGAATCAGGGATCAGCTGCCTCCTGCACGCCCCCCACTGGGGATCAAGCCTGCAACCCGGCATGTGCCCTGACTGGGAATCGAACTGTGACCTCCTGGTTCATAAGTCAATGCTCAGACCACTGAGTCACGCCGGCCAGGCAAGGGGTTGTCTTAATACTGAGAAGCAAAACCAGGAAACACACATGGCCCCTATTCCTACTGCCCGGGAGACGCTGCTCACAGACTTAGAGCAAGTTGCACAGCCACTGAGCCTCGCACGCTGGGGCTGTGAGCTTTCGGACGGAGGGAGAGGAGACGAGGTTTCCAGTTTGGAAGCATCTGGCCCGTGGCTCGTGTCCCCTCGCTGTGATGGTCAGGCTGCACCGCCCAGTGCCCTGGCGGGGCTGCAGGGAGCCTGTGGGCTGTCTGTGCAGGGCGCCTGGACTTGGGAGCGGAAGAGATTGTGTTTCTCTGACCAGGGAGCTGGTGACCTTGAGGGCGAGTCACGTGCATCCCTCGAGGAGAAGGAGGCCGTGCTGCGTCCTTAGGCTCTTATCTACCAGGGGAGGAGCTGGGGGGCTGGGGGAGCTGCTTCCTCCTGACCTGGCACTGCCCGTGCTTCATGCTTCCGGACCGGGACCGGGTCCGCCCCCTAGGGACGTGCTGCCATGTCTGGAGACGTCTGTGGTTGTTAAGCTGCAGATGAGGAGGTGCTGCTGGCATCCAGTGGGTGAGGCCGGGGAGGTGCCAGCTCCCACAGGACACAGGACCACACCCACCACAGAGAATCATTTGGCCCAGCCCGGCCGGCGAGGCTCAGTGGTTGAGCTTCGACCTATGAACCAGGTCACGGTTCGATTCCCAGTCAGGGCACATGCCCGGGTTGTGGGCTCCATCCCCAGTGTGGGCCGTGCAGGAGGCAGCCGATCCATGATTCTCTCTCATCATTGATGTTTCTATCTCTCTTTCCCTCTCCCTTCTCACAAATCAATAAAAATACTTATTTAAAAAATCAGCCGTAGCCAGTTTGGCTCAGTGTATAGAGTACCGACCTGTGGACTGAAGGGTTCCAGGTTCGATTCCAGTCAAGGGCATGTGCCTCGGTTGCAGGCTTCTCTCCGGCCCAGGTTCTGGCCGGGGCGTGCAGGAGGCAACCCATCGATGTATTCCTCTCACATCGATGTTTCTCTCTGTCTCTCCCTCTCCCTTCCACTCTCCCTAAAAATCAATGGAAAAATATCGCCAGGTGAGGATTAAAAAAAAATAAAAGTATTCGGCCCAGAGTGTCACCAGTGCCAGGGTGGAGGCAGCCTGCCCTGGACCCTGAGGGTGGGAGCCCCTTTTTTTTTTAATATATTTGATTGATTTTACAGAGAGGAAGGGAGAGAGATAGAGAGTCAGAAACATCGATGAGAGAGAAACATCGATCAGCTGCCTCCTGCACACCTCCTACTGGGGATGTGCCTGCAACCAAGGTACATGCCCTTGACTAGAATCGAACCTGGGACCCTTCAGTCCGCAGGCCAACGCTCTATCCACTGAGCCAAACCGGCTACGACGGGAGCCCCTCTTGGCAGCATGCGAGCCCCCGGGTTGTGGGAGTTCTGTTGGGCCCTGCCTCCCAAGTGCGCGCCCAGCGCTGCCCTGAGGCCCGGGCCCGGGTGAGAGGTGGCAGCGAGGCCTGCAGAGCCCGTGGCCCTGGGTGCAGCCCAGCGTGTGTCTGCGGTGTGCCCACAGAGGGCGGTGCCAAGGCTGTCTGACTCTCATCCCCTCGCCCGCTGCAGGACTTGCTGAAGCACACCCCCCCCAGCCACCCCGACCACCCCCTGCTGCAGGACGCCCTGCGCATCTCCCAGAACTTCCTGTCCAGCATCAACGAGGAGATCACGCCCCGCCGGCAGTCCATGACCGTGAAGAAAGGCGAGGTAAGCGTGGCCGCGGTGGAGGGGGCAGGGTCCCCTCTGGTCCTCAGCAGACGGACCCTGGACGGTTCAATGGGACACAGGAAGTGCAGTGCCTTTTGGGGTCTCTGACCCTGGCGGGGCCCCACCCAGTCCCGTGTGCAGGGCGTCCGAGTGGAATTGCACAGGCGCGAGCCTCACTCGGCCGCCTCTTCCTTTCTCCGTCACGGGGGTTATGTCCAGGGCACCCCTTCTGTTACCCACACTTGGCCAGCTCGGGGTCCCCGCTGAGGAGACGGGAGAAGGAGGGTGGCCTATGGCCTGCCTGGAACACCTAGCGTCTCCTGAGTATTCTTTTATTCAGGAAGAGTTGTCGCCGGGTTTAAGGACTTAAATGGGAGAGAAAGGGAGGCGTGTGTGGCGTGCATGTGTGGCATCCAGAACATGTGTGTGACGTCTTCAGCCAGACATGTTCTCCTTCCCCCTCCCTCCTCCCTCACTGACAGCCGCCCGGTCCCCATCTCCCAGCACCTCATTGATGAGAGGCTGTAGAACAGAGGGCTCAGGCCCTGGCCGGTCTGACTCAGTGGATAGAGCATCGGCCTGGGGACTGAAGGGTCCCAGGTTCGATTCCGGTCAAGGGCACATGCCCAGGTTGCTGGCTCGGTCCCCAGTAGGGGGCGTGCAGGAGGCAGCCGATCAATGATTCTCTCTCGCCGTTGATGTTTCTAGCTCGCTCTCCCTTTCCCTTTTTCTCTGAAATCAATAAAAAAAAATACATTTTAAAAAGAACAGAAGGGCTCAGGCCGTACTGCCCCGGCCTGCCCAGTGGCCTCTGCCCCTTCCTGGGAGCGGCCCAGCGTGGTCAGGCCGGTGCCATCCCCGGCGGGCGGCACGCAGCGAGGCACAGAGATGCACCAGGCAGGGGGCTGGCCGCCATCGTGAGCATCCGCCGTCCGAAGTCGCATTCGGCGAGGGGAACTGATGCGTGGCCTCTGCGGTCTCCGGCCGTGAACCTGACGGCGGCCGCCGCTGAGAGCCACTTCCTCCTCTTTCTTGTGGTTCGCGCGCCAGGTGCTGAGTGTCAGGCTCCCGGGCGGGTCGCTCTGGGTCGAGGCGCCCTGGGTCCCGGCCTCCCCATCCTCCTTGGGAAGCAGCTCCTTGCGTGCGGAGTGGGAAGCTCCCACCTGCCCAGGGTCTCGCCGGGCCGGGCGGTGAGCGAGCGGCTTGGTCAGGTGTCTCCGGCTGGGCCTCCCGGGAAGAGCCGTGAGGAGGGAGATGTCCCCTCCATCCACTCTCAGGCCACCACACAGCAGGTCCCACAGCGAGGCTGCGGGAGCCATTATGGCTCGGTGCACTGCCCGGGTCTCAGGCCCTGAGGGGCACCCCGCCCCCTGCTTCCCCTGCGTGTCGGCCGGGTTTGGGGGGCTCTGTTGTAGCTGCTCTGGCAGGGTTCTACCGAGAGGAAAGGAGCCTCCATCAGCCTGGGCTTTTGGGGGTGCCCTGTAGCCACCATCTCCACCTGCTCGGCCTGGGTGAGTCAGAGAGGAGGCAGAGATGGGGGGCAGCACACAGGGGGGCTCAGGCCGGGACGCCGCAGGGGCAGGGGGGCTGGTCGGATGTGCCGGGCGCCGTGACGTTGAGGCTTGTCTTAGGAAGATGAGGGTGTGTACAGGCAGGGGTGGGTGCAGAGGGGCCAGGTGGCCAAGGTGCCCAGGTGCTCCTCACAGCCCCACGTCCTCTCAGCCCAGCGGGCGGGCATGCTGGCTGCCCAGCAGCAGGGCAGCTCAGGTGGCCCCATGGAGAATGGAGGTGCCGGAGGTGGGATTTCAGGGAGAGTGGGTGGACCAGAGGGGAGGCCAGGGGGGTGGGGGATCAGTGCAGGGGACCATCTGGGTGTTTCCAACCTGCAGGCCCAGGGGACCCTACTGAGTCCACTTCTGAGCTGGGCGTAGGGTGCCCTCTGCTGGTGGTGGCCAGGGGCTCAGTTCTTTTGAACTTAATTTTTTTTTTAAGATTTTATTGATTTCAGAGAGGAAGGGAGTGGGAGAGAGAGAAACATCCATGATGAGAGGGATTCATTGATCGACTGCCCCCTGCATGCCCCCCACTGGGGATGGAGCCTGCATCCCTGGCATGTGCCCTGACTGGGAATTGAACCCTGACGTTCTGGTTCATAGGTCGATGCTCAACCACTGAGCCACGCCGGCCGGGCCAGGCTGCCCTATCTTTACCCAGTGCTAGGCTCTGTGCGGCAGTGCCCCGTCCTTCACGGGGCTGGCCCCGTGCCCAGTCTGAGTCTCAGTGGCTTCTGAGGGGGTCTCCTGCCATCATTGCACACAGACGTCACATACCCTCCCAGCCTCAGGCCAATGGCCTTTCCCCGCCCACGTGCCTTCTTCCACGGGCCAGGCTCCCAGGAGGGGCTCGTAACTGGTGAGTGGAGAAGAGCTTGCGTGACACGTATGTTCTCGGGCTGATGAGACGGAGGCACGCTCTGGAACGTGGGTCTGTGGCTGGAGGTGGAGGGGGTGGAGGCCGCTGCCCTAACCTTGGCCCCTGCCCGCCCCGCCCGCAGCACAGGCAGCTGCTGAAGGACAGCTTCATGGTGGAGCTGGTGGAGGGCGCCCGCAAGCTGCGCCACGTCTTCCTGTTCACCGACCTGCTCCTCTGCACCAAGCTCAAGAAGCAGAGCGGAGGGTGAGTGACCGCCGGCCCGTCCCGCCTGCAGGGGAGGCCCTGGGGCGTGGCGTTGGTTTCATGCACAGAGGAAAGCTAGTTTGTTGTTTGTTTTTGTTTCAAATATACTTTTATCAGTTTCAGAGAGGAAGGGAGAGGGGGAGAGTGAGAGAAACATCAATGAAGAGAGAGAATCATGGATCAGCTGCCTCCTGCAGGCCCCTGACGGGGGATGGAGCCTGCAACCTGGGCACGTGCCCTGACCTGTACTCGAACCCTGACTTCCTGGTTCATAGGTTGACGCTGAGCTATGCTGAGCCATGCCGGTCGGGCCTAGTTTGTCTGTCTTTTGTTGTTGTTTTTTCTCCCAATGTGAGCCTGCGGAGGGCAGTCCCTGTGTGGCTGGGTGGTCCCTCTACGCTGCATTCTGTTTCCATCTGAATGTGAGGCCTGGCTCAGGTTCAAGGTCATCACTAACCCCCTGGAGACCTTCCGGGTTGGGGTCAGGTCTCACTGGAGGACTGTTGTGTCATGACTGGGAAGTGGGAGTGACTGGTCGGGGCAGGGGGGAGCTGCCGGGTGTGGTGCAGGCTGGCAGGTGGAGGGACTGGCTGCTGCACCTGCTTTCCACAAACCTGGTGATAGCTCCTAAGTTATTTCAACGTAGGCTGCAGACACCCTCCCCACCCAAACACACACACGTGCACGCCCACACGCGTACATGCACACACACATGTACAGGCACACACACGTACGGGCACACACAGATGCACACATACACACACATGTACACACACGCACGCACACACACACACACACACACATACATGCACGCAGCCTCCCAGGGATCAGACCCCAGCGTGCTCGCGCTGGGATGGAGGCAGGAAGGTCACATTGGGAGGGATCAGCACTGGGCTCTTCCCCACCTTCCATTGCTGTGCTGAGTGGATTTAATCATTCAACTCAGCGAGGAGCCTCAGTGTCGACCTGTGAACCAGGAGGTCGCCGTTCGATTCCTGGTCGGGGCACAGGCCCGGGTTACGGGCTCCATTCCCAGTGTGGGGTGCTCAGGAGGCCGCCGACCCGTGATCTCATCATTGATGTTTCTATCTCTCCCTCTCTCCCTTCCTCACAAAAATATTTAAAAAAATAAGAAGAAGAAAAGAGTTTCTGTTTCCCCATATGTCAAGGCAAGGGTTCGCACCGGGTAGATCAGCAGCCCCTCAAACTCGAGGACTCGGGGGGCCTCTGCGGGCCTGTCCTAGTTGTCATTGGGTGGCCGTAACGGCTCCAACGTCACAGAGCCTATGAATTGCCACCATCACTCCTTCCCCAGGGGAATCGGGGCTTGTCAGACCCCCGGGGCCTCCGTCACACATGCCCGAGTCCAGGGATCTCCGAGTCTAGGGCCTTAGCGTCAGCCGGGGGTCTCACGCCAGCCTGCCCCGCGGGCCCCAGGCTGAGGTTTCAGGTCGTGGCTCTCGGCTTCTGAAAACAGCGATGTCGGCAGAGGAAGGGGGTGGGGGTCAGAGGAAGGCGGGGGTCGTGCTCACCTGCTCCTCCCTCCCCAGCAAAACCCAGCAGTACGACTGCAAGTGGTACATCCCGCTCACGGACCTCAGCTTCCAGACGGTGGACGAGTCCGAGGCGGCGCCCACCATCCCCCTGGTGGTGGACGAGGAGCTGGACGCCATGAAGATCAAGATCTCGCAGATCAAGAGTGACATCCAGAGAGAGAAGGTGGGCACGGAGGAGGCCGGGCTCTGCCGCTCGAGCAGGTGACCCCGCCTCTGGTTTCTGGGACCTGCTGGGCCTCCCCGTCAGGCGTGGAGCCTTCCAGAACGTGGCGAGGGCAAAGGACCCGGCTGCCTTGATGGGGAGAGAGTCCCGGGTGGCACCCTGGGCCGCCCCGGGCAGACCCCTGGTTGTTGCTGGAGAGGCGTGGGTTTTAGGGCCAGTGAGGAGTGGCCCAGGCCACAGCAGGTCGCATGCAGTGGCCGCAGAGGAGGCGGGTCCCTAAGAGGTTGGCCCTGGTCCGGGGGACCCTGACGGAGGTGGGCACAACAGGACAGATGTCCTCCTCGCTCCTCACCCACCTGCCAGCCTGCTGTGTGGGGAGGCCAGTAGGGGGTGTGCGTGAGGTGGTTTATCCCCACGGAGGGGCCTGCCACCTCCCCGCAGAGGGGAAGCCAGGCCGCGTCCTTGGGGCCGCGGAGCCGTATGTGCTGCCACCGGGATGCTTGTCCCCATGGTGACCATAGTGTCAGGTCTGCCCGGGATGGTGGGTGGGGGGGCCTTCAGAGGGAGGCGCATGGCACCCGGCAGGCAGGGTTTCCCCGACCAGGTCCTGGGGGTGCACCGGGCCCCCCGTGCAAACCCTCCCACACGCTCTGGGGGGCCTGATGCTGAAATGTGTGTGGTCCCAGGAGTGGGGAGGGGCCCTCGGCGTCACAGCGGCCCCTGCACAGTGTCCAGGTTTGAAGAAATTGAAAGAAGGGAGGTTTGTAAAGGTCGTTCCTCTGCCCTTGTGATGCTCAGTGGTTAGAGCACCAGCCCGGGCCCGAAGGGTCTCGGGTTCGATTCCCGGTCCAGGGCACGTACCTGGGTTGCCGGTTCATTCCCTGGCCCTGGTCAGGGCGCATATGGGAGGCAGCCAATCGATGTGTCTCTCTCCCCGCTCCCTTCCACTCTCTCTAAAAGCAACGGGAAAATACCCTCCTGTGAGGATTAACCAAAATAGGGAGGTTGGCTGAGCACGGCCAGCAGCCTGTGCCCGGCCCTGACCCTTGACCCTGGAGCCGGCAGCAGCTGACCAAGGCGCTGTGCTGGGCTGAGCTGCCAGTGGCATTCCTGGCGTCTGAGGGCTGAGCATCGGGGGAACGGGCACTGGCCGAGCGGGACCAGGTGGCCCTGGCCCCCGGGCCGGGGATGTGACCGCGACCTCTCCCCGCAGAGAGCCAACAAGGGCAGCAAGGCCATCGAGAGGCTGAAGAAGAAGCTGTCGGAGCAGGAATCCCTGCTCCTGCTCATGTCGCCGAGCATGGCCTTCCGGGTGCACAGCCGCCATGGCAAGGTCCGTGCCGCGCCGGCTCGCCCTGCCACCCGGGCCCCCCCCCACCCCCGCTCCCCCACTCCCCTCACGCTCCCCTCCCGCTCCCCCCCTCCCGCTCCCCCCCTCCCGCTCCCCCCCCGCCCCTCCCCGCCCCTCCCTCCGCTCCCCCTGCTCCCCTCCCGCTCCCCAGGCCGGCCCTCCTGGTCCCTGGCTCCCACCCATTAGGACTGTCCCCCTGTGCGTGCCCGGCCAGAGGCACAAAGGTGCGCGTGCCCCGGAGGGTGGTGTCCCGTGCGGACAGGGACAGGGAGCAGCTTCGCTGGGGCAGAGGTAACGGGGCGCCTTCTCCCCCCCCCCAGAGCTACACGTTCCTGATCTCCTCCGACTATGAGCGCGCCGAGTGGCGGGAGAACATCCGCGAGCAGCAGAAGAAGTGTGAGTGGCCCCCGCGCGGAGGGAGCCGTGTCTGGGGGTCGGGGCGGAACGGTTCTCACCTGTGGCTTCAGACCTTCTTGTTCCCCGAGTAGTGGGACTCCCATGAGATGTTCGGTGGCCCGGACGGTGTGGCTCCGTGGATGGAGCGTCGGCCTGGAGACAGAAGGAAGGGTCCCGGGTTCGGTTCCCGGTCAGGGCCCAGGCCCGGGTTGCGGGCTTCTTCCCCAGTGTGGGGCGTGCAGGAGGCAGCCGGTCCATGACTCTCTCATCATGGATGCTTCTATCTCTCTCTCCCTCTCCCTTCCTCTCGGAAATCAACAAAAGTATATTTTTTTAAAAAAGAGAGAGAAGGAAGAACTCCCGTGGCCGTGCCGGGGAGTGGCTGACCCCCGTCTGTGAGGGTTACGCTGGGGTTTCTCCTGCTCGGCGCCTCCGGGGCCTCCGGGGCCATAGCTCGCTCTGTCACGCACCACTTCCTTCGCTGGGAGGTCTCGCCCGCCTGTCGTGCCCTCTCACCAGGGTGTGCCAAGGGTGCAGTTGGGGGCGCATCAGAAAGCGTCCCCCCGGAAAGGTCCGAGCGCCTGTGCCGACACCCCCCCCCCCCCAGGTTTCAAAAGCTTCTCCCTGACGTCCGTGGAGCTGCAGATGCTGACCAACTCGTGCGTCAAACTCCAGACGGTCCACTGCATCCCCCTGACCATCAACAAAGAAGGTGGGACCCCCCCCGCCCCCGCGCATCCCTTTCTGCCGTCCGTCTGACCTGGGGACCGTGGCCTTCCGTCCCCACTGGCCTCTCCCAGGAGTGGGCGGGGCAGGACAGGTGCTGTCTGGCCCCACAGCTGGTGATTGAGGAGACCCATTGCCCCGCCCCCATCCCGAGACACTCCTCAGACTCCTTGGGCACCAGGGCTGGCCCCCCTCCCCTGTCCCCCTGCCCCCCCCCCCCGCCCTCCCCAGCCAGCACCTTTGGTTCACTGTTGCACACACTGGTGTACACTTGGTCGCACACACAGGTATACGCTGTGCACACATCCCCCCCATCCATGTCACACGCTCCCGTGACCCCTCTCCTGTTCTCGGTCACTGGTCTCCCTGTGTTGTGAAAATAACCCAAGCCTGCCTCCCTGGGGTTGCTCAGGGATTAAGCCATTGATCCAGGAACCAGGAGGTCACGGTTCAATTCCATTCTGGTCAGGGCACATGCCCAGCCTGTGGGCTCGATCCCCAGTAGGGGGTGTGCGGGGGGCAGCCAATCAGTGATTCTCTCTCATCATCGATATTCCGATCTCTCCCTCTCCCTTCCTCTCTGAAATCAATAAATATATATTTAAAACAAAAACAGAAATGCTAGATCCTCAGGTACCCAAGACAGGCCACGTGGATGTTTCCGGTCTGTGGCGTCGCCTTGACCCCTGCTGGGCACATGGCGACCACAGGGTGCCCCTGAGGGTTGATGGGGGAGGCGAGCCTGTCCCCTGCCGCCCTCTCCCAAGATGGACAGACGCTCACCTCTCTGTCTCTTGCACAGACGATGAGTCTCCCGGCCTCTACGGCTTCCTGAATGTCATCGTCCACTCGGCCGCCGGCTTTAAGCAGAGCTCAAGTAAGTGTCCGGTCTGGGAAGGAAGGCGGCCGGGCGGGCGGGGAGCCAGAGGGTGTGGGACCAGGGAAGTGACTCCAGTGACCATCAGGCGGCTGTGAGCCCTGAGCCCTGAGCCCTGGGGGTGCGGCCCGGGGTGTGGAGCTGTTTTCCTGGGGTGGACCTTGCCCTTTCCCATGCCCGTCTCCGGTCCTGTGAGCGGGTGCGCTGACCCCTGCTGGTGGGGCTTGTCACTGAAGGGGCTGGAGTTGGCTACAGACAGACCAGTGAGCGAGGCTCCAGGCCGGGAGGGCGGCGGTCAGGGGCTCGTGGGTCCTGATGGGCAGCGTCGCTTTGGCTGCTCTGAGGAGTCCCTCCCGGGGGCCTCTCCCAGCTGCTGGAGTAGGTAGAGCAGTGCGGGCCGGTCACCTGTACCTCCCGGTGGGCACACGTGTTTAAATTGACTGAAGACCCTCAAGCCGTACCCTCGCGATGGACGGATTGCACAGCGTGCAGGTGACACCCCTGCAAGGCTGCAGCACGCACAGCTCTTCCGGGTGCCTCTCGGGCTGTCCCCCACCTAAATGCTGGTGTGTCCAGGGGGCACCCGTCCTGCCTCCCTCGGTGCACAGACTCCCTTCTTCCTAGTCCCAGGGGCCCTCCCATCCACCACGCAGTGGAGCTCTAGCTGGTGTGGCTCAGTGGATAGAGCGTCGGCCCGCGGAGGGAAGGGTCCCGGGTTTGATTCTGGTCGAGGGCACGTACCTTCGTTGCAGGTTCCCCGGCCCTGGTCGGGGTGCGTGCAGGAGGCAACCGATCCATGTGTCTCTCTCACATCGATGTTTCTCTCATCTCTCAGTCTCCCTTCCACTCTCTCTAAAAATCAATGGAAAAAAATATCTTCGTGTGAGGATTAACCCCCCCAAAAAAAGAAGAAAGAAAATCAAGACCATTTTTTCTGATTTCAAAAGTAACGCCCGCTCTTTTGAATGTGGGTTGTCTGGGCAATGTGGCTCAGTGGTTGAGCGTCGACCTATGAACCAGGAGGTCACAGTTCAATACCACACATCCCCCCCCCACACACCCCCACCCCGCTCAGGGCACATGCCCGGGCTGTGGGCTCGATCCCCAGTAGGGGGCGTGCAGGAGGCAGCCCATCAGTGATTCTCTCTCATCATTGATTGATGTTTCTATCTCTCTCTCCCTTCCCCTTCCTCTCTGAAATCAATTAAAAAATACATTTTTTTGAAGTGTGGGCCGTGTGGTCACCCTCTGTGTCGCCCCCGCAGATCTGTACTGCACCCTGGAGGTGGACTCCTTTGGGTATTTTGTGAACAAAGCCAAGACGCGCGTCTACAGGGACACGGCTGAGCCCAACTGGAACGAGGTGAGGCACCCCTTCCCACAGTTCTTGGCTGCTGCCCTTGTCCTGGGAGGAGTCCGAACCCCCAGAGGCTCCCCAAGGCTTCCCCCGAAGGCCGCGCATTCCGGGAATCTCCTGGGGGAGGGGTGGCTTGCCCGAGAGATGTTATCTGCATCTTCCCGAGAAGTTTGCCTTCCCTCCCCCATGACAAAGAAATGACCGATTTTGCTGGAGGAGTGTTTGGAAAAAGAACTTAAAAGGGCCTTTTGTGCTGCCTTTGTTATTGCTGAGTGTTTACTTGGTAAGTTTCCATGGCATTTTTCCTGCGAAGTTGGAATGAGTCTTCTGTGACCCACTTGGTTTCCGGAAGCTCAGGGCTCTGCCGGGAGGCGGGGTGGGGAGGGTGGGAGTGGGGGCCTGGGCTTGGAGACCTGGGCACCGGAAGGGTCCTCTTTGCTTGTCCCAGGCACCGGGTGTGTGGGTTGCTCTCTGTGTTCCTCCGCCTCGGAGAGCGGTTGGGTGACCCGCTTGCCCAGCGGGCCTGCCTGGAGCCGTTGATGGCAGCGTGGCCAGTCTTGATGAAGCCCCAGATCTTTGAGAGGCGCCATTTCCAGGCCCCTGGAGCAGCCGTTGGCCCTCGGGTGGAGGGTGGGTGGAGGCTGCCAGGCTGCCCAGAGCTGCCACCACCACGCCCACCGCCCCCACCGCCCCTCCCCTTCCCTGCAGAGCGGGAAGCTAAGACCCACCAGGCTGCCTGGTCCCCGATGGGCCCTGCGACTGGTGGGGTGGTGGGGCCAGAACCCAGGTGTCAGTTCCCAGCATCCACTGCTCAGGTCGTTAGACTTGCTGCCTCCTTGGGGCTGGGGCCCGAGAAGCTGAGGGCATTGCCTGGTCGCGGGAGCCCCGGGCGTCCCTGCAGAAAGGGCTGCGTGAGGGACGGGTCAGAGCCGGGGGCATCCGTCACAGAAAGCTTTGCAGAGAGCAAGAAGGTTGTGACCCAACGGGCAGGGAGGAGGAGGGTTCCGGACATGCAGCGAGCTCAGCTGCGAGCTGGGGTGGGGGTGGAAGGGTGTGTGGGACCCCGGCACAGGAGTGCCACAGCAGCAGGTCACCCAGCAACTGCCCAGGCGGTGCCTTCAGCGTCTCTAGGGGTCTTACCTGTTCCTGGCACACACAGCCCCGCCCCAACCCCATTCTGGCTCAGAAATACCTGCTTTCTCCCCCACCCCCACCCCCCCAACTCTTCTCCATATCCCACTAAGATCCCATGCTCAAACCCTCGCTGGTTTGGCTCAGTGAATAGAGTGTTGGCCTGCTGACTGAAGGGTCCCAGGTTCGATTCCTGGTCAAGAGCACATGCCCGGGTTGCAGGCTCCATCCTCAGTTGGGGGGCATGCAGGAGGCAGCTGATCCATGACTTTCTCTCATCATTGATGTTTCTGTCTCTCTCCTTCTCCCTTCCTCTCTGAAATCCGTAAAAAAAAAAAAAAAAAATCCTATATAATAAAAGCTTAATATGCTAAGTGTCCTGTTCAACTGTTCAACCAGTCATTATGACACACACTGACCACCAGGGGGCAGACGCTCCGACCGGTAGGTTAGCTTGCTGCTGGGATCCGGCCGATCAGGACTGGGCAAGACTGGCCAGACACGCCCTGGAGCCCTCCCGCGGCCCCTCCTCAGCCCGATCGTGCACTGGTGGGGTCTCTCGGCCTGGCCTGCACCCTCTTGCAATCCGGGACCCCTTGGGGGATGTCGGAGAGCCAGTTTCGGCCCGATCCCCACAGGCCAGGCCAAGGGACCCCCGGGCCTCTAGTATATATATGTCTAAAAAAACGCCCAGACCCCCAGAAGCATTGGTGTGAGGTGCAGAATGGCCTGAAGGTCTGTGGGGTGACGGAGGAGAAAGGTGACACACCTCCCAGCAGACACCCCGAAAGCCTTTGGGGCAGGTCTTTCCTCTGAAGCCCCCCTCTCTCCCGATCACCTCCTGCATCGGTGGTTTTTTCCCTTTCAGATATAGAAAGAGCAGCTTCGGGTCCACAACAAAGTGTAGCAGAAAGGACCTCGGTTTCTCATTATACCCTCTCCCCCCACACGCACACACACACACGCACACACACACATGCATGCACACATACACACACGCACACACACACATGCACAGCCCCTGGATGGGACATGTGTTAGAGCCAGCGAACCTATGCGGATACATCATCATCTCCCAAAGGCCGTCCATACGATGTCTGCCTCTGTAGCCCCTCCCCGGAGCTGGTGCAGGCCGTGTGGGGACCCGCCGCCCTGTGAGCTGCTGGCTTCGGGGGCTGGGATTAGGTTTGAGAGTCATTCGGCGCTTGCTGCTTGGATCAGTGGTTGCAGGCTCCTCCCCGGCCCGGGCCCTGGTCGTGGCTCGTGCAGGAGGCAACCCATCGGTGTGTTTCTCTCTCATCCGTGTTTCTCTCTGTCTCGCCCTCTCCCTTCCACTCTCCCTAAAAATCAGTGGGAATATATCCTTAGGTGAGGATTAGCAACAACAACATGAGTCATTCGGAGCTTCCAGAAGCATCCAGACAGGGTCGCGGTGTGATGCTCACGGGGCCGTAGCGTCTGGGGTCTGCATCCCTGGGCTGCAGTGGGGCGGCCTCCAGGCCCGGTCCTCCGGGGGCAGCGAAGGAGCGGTTTGGGAGACGCCGCCCCGCGGAGGGCCCCTGCGGCCGCGGCAGGGACCGCCGCCCTCGGACCCGGCTGTTAACGTGGGGCTGTCCTTTCCCGGCGCTGCAGGAGTTTGAGATCGAGCTGGAGGGCTCCCAGACCTTGAGGATCCTGTGCTACGAGAAGTGTTACAACAAAACGAAGATCGCGAAGGAGGACGGCGAGAGCACCGACAGGATCATGGGGAAGGGCCAGGTCCAGGTGAGACTGCGCCGCCTCCACCCGTCTGTCTGTCTGTCTGTGTGAGTGTCCGTTAGGCCCCAGTGTGTCCCCAAAGGAAGTCCAGTTCCACTTGTTTATCCATCTGGGCTTTGGTTCCTCAAGGCAAAGGGTTATGAGGCCGGCGCTTCTGGGAAAAGCATGATGATCTTGCCCTGGCTGGTATGGCTCAGTGGTGAGAGCGTCGGCCTGGGCACCGAAGGGTTTCAGGTTCAATTCCTGGTCAAGGGCGCGCACCTGGGTTTCAGGTTCGATCCAATCCCTGGCCCTGGTCGGGACGCAGGCAGGAGGCAACCAATCAGTGCGTCTCTCCCACCTTGGTGTTCCTCTCTCTCTGTCCTCTCCCTCCCTTTCACTCTCTCTAAAAATCAATGGAAAAATATCCTTGGGAGAGGACTTAAAAAAATAACAATAATAAAAACAGACTTTATTTATCACCAGTAGCCCAGTTGTAGAACATTCCCATCACCCCAAAGCCATGTCCTCGTTCCCACGACAGTCACTTCCTGTCCCCCAGACCCAGCGGCTCCCGAGAGGAGTGTAGGGAGCCCTGTCCTGGGGCTTTGCCACAGGGGAGGGGGGTGCGGCTCAACTCTGACCCCCGACAAGGAACAGTGGGGACTTCTAGCCCAGGAGTAGGGTGAGGGGGTGTCAGTGGACGGCAGTCAGAGAAAACATCAGGGTGGGAGGGTTCTGGCTGACCAGACCTAATGGGGCTCCTGTCAGAGGCAGGCCAGGGCGGGGTCAGGGGGTCAGACCTCGCCTGGGGGCGGGGTCTGGAGTCAGACATCACCTGGGGGCCAGAGGAGAATAAGAAATTGGGTCAGTTGTTAAGGGCCATCAGATATCAGGGATGGCCTCTGGCCGAACTGACATAGCAGGATTCTTCTGTCTTATCACTGGGCTCAGAGGATGTGCCAGGAGGAGGCCTCCCTGGAAAACAGCCTGGAGCAGCCTGGCTAGAGTTTGCTCAAGGAGAGACGTCTGTCAGCTCCCTTGCCACACCTCCCGTGGCTGTGCGGAGTCATCTCACCTTCCGTGTGTGTGTGTGTGTGTGTGTGTGTGTGTGTGTGTGTGTGTGTCTGTCTCTCCCCACACCTGTACCTTGGGGTGGGCCCTTCGGTGTCCGCAGCTGCTGTCATTCTGATCTGTGGTCATTGGTGGTGGAGAAGGCGGCTGGGCCCCACCCCTGGCCTCTGCCCCGGAGGGAGGGCTGATGGGAAGTCTGGTCTGGCCGCGAGCATCATCCGCCAGGAAGGAATCCCGCCCGGCCAGCGGGAGAGGATGTTTGTGACTCAGGCCCGAGTGGGCTGGCTGGGCTCCCGGAGACCTGGGCTCCCCGCGGCTTGTTAATGCACCGGGATCCCCAGGAGGAAGAAGGAAGGAAGGAGGAGGAGGAGGAGAGGTGATGAGGCCCCACACCCCAGCCAGGCCTCCTGCTCCCTGACCCTGTGGGTGCTGTTGTGTGGGGCGCCTGGGGGAGCACCTCCATGCCCGGGACCCAGCCCCCTGAGACCAGGCTTTTCCCAGCCATTCCCGGCGCCTCCCTAGTGCCATGTGGGCGGGCGGGCGGGCGGTCCTGCTGCTCGTGGTGGGTGGGGTGGAGACCTGGGGGGTGGGGAGTGCATGGCCTGTCCCCCTCCCAGGTGCTCCCTGCCCCCCATACGCACTTTGACTCATAAGCTGAGTGGAGAGCACTTCCTGTGAGGAGGGGAAGGCGCAGCACCCATGGGTGTCTGACGGGTGCAAGAACAGGTCCAGACGCCCGGCCGGTGGGGCTCCGTAGCTGAGCATCGACTGTGAACCAGGAGGTCATGGTTCAGTTCCCTCCCGGTCAGGGCACCTGCCCGGGTTGTGGGCTCCATCCCCAGTGTGGGGCGTGCAGGAGGCAGCCGGCCCATGATTCTCTCTCGTCATTGAGGTTTCTGTCTCTCCCTCTCCCTTTCCTTCCCTCTCGGAAATACATTTTAAAATATATGTTCGGTTTGTTTTTAAAGAAAGAAAACCGCCCCAGGGAGTGGGTGATGTGCAAACACTTGGGGCTCAGTCAGGAGCCGGGGAAGCGCTCGGTCCATTCTGGGCGGTGATGGCACAGAGGAGACCGCCGTCTCCAAGGAGGCGGGTGAGGAGGGAATGGCATTTCCTCCTGAGCACAGCTCCGTGCTGCCCCCCCCCCCCCCGGCAGAGGGCGGGGGAGTGGGTCCCCGTGCCAGTCCACGGGTGCCCCAGCTGGCCTTGCCAACCACCAAGCAAGCAGGCCAGCTCTGGTCCTCGGCCAGGCCGCTCCGGGCGTATCAGTGCCTGCCCTGCCTGGACAGGCCCTTCTGCCCCGCCCCCCCCCCGCCCCCCCGCCTCCTGGAATGGGTGCAAAGGGTAGTTTTTTGTTTTGTTTTTTGTTAATATATGTTTATTGATTTCAGAGAGGAAGGGAGAGGGAGAAAGAGAGAAATATCCATGATGAGAGAGAATCATGGATCAGCTGCCTCCTGCACACCCCACACTGGGGACCGAGCCCACAACCCGGGCGTGTGCCCTGACCAGGAATCGAACCGTGATCTCCAGGTTCATAGGTCGAAGGTTAACCACAGAGCCCCAAAGGGTAGTTTCCTAGGCAGACTTCAGGGCAGCCGGCCACCAGGCCCACAGCTCTAGGGAGACGAGCAGGATCCAGACCATTCTCCTGAGAACACTGGGTGTGAGCAGACATCACCTGCCGCCCAGGCCCCATCCCCCGAGCGGCACTGCGGCCGGAGACCCCCAGGTGGCGTCGGGAGCACCCTCACATTTTCCCCGAGACGTCCCCTTCCTGGTGCTGGCTGCTGGCCGTCTGTTTTCCCAAACCCCCCACTTGTTTACTTCGCTGGGGCTTTCACAGTCGCCGACAGAGCTTGCCAGCCTCGACTGTTGTCTGGGGCCGCGGGGCGACACTCGGCCTCCTCGTCGCCGTGTTATTCTTCTGGCTGCTTCCGCTCGGCTTAGCACGCTCTGTGCTTTGGAACCGAGCCAGCCCGGGGGTGGCCGCTCCCACCAGAGCCGCCGTCCAGGGCCACTGCGAGGGCCGGGCCCAGGGCGGAGCCCCCTGCAGCCTGTGGCCGGTGGCCCGGGTCTCGCCTGCAGGCCAGCTCCTGCCGCGGCCTCTGGGCCGGGTGGTGGGGGGTCTGGACCTCGGTGCTGGGGGTGGACGATGGCACCGAATCCCCTGTCACCGGGCCAGCTATCCAGGAGGGACAGGCGTGGGGTGTCCTCAGCTCTGTCCGTCCAAGGCAGTGCGTGCCATTATTGGGGTAACTGGCTGGGGTGTGCAGGCCCTGGGGGTGTCCCCGGGGCGCCTCCCGCCATGCGATGCACGGGCCAGGCAGCCGCGTTACTCAGCGTTTCCAGCGCCCACAGGAAACGGCCCCTGGAGAAGGAAATTGGGCTTTTCTGGGCTTTGGAGAAAACCGTGATGCGACACAGTTCCCGTAACCAATCGGCTGCTGGCGGGGCTGTTTTTTCCAAACAGAGGCCAAAAAAAAGTCGAAAACTGAAGGGTCAGAGGAAGCTTTGACCTTGGCGAGCCAGGCTGCAGGGGCGGGGCTTCCTGCGAACCCCAGTCAAAAGGCTGCGGAGGCCGGGGCTGCCCGTCCAGCCTCCCGCCCAGCCCTGCTCGCCCTCCGACCAGCCACCAGCGGGACAAGGATGCGAAAGGCGCCGGCCGCTCCGGCCGCCATGCGGGGCCTCCTGCGCTGCTTCCACCGGAGCCCGGGGGTCTGTGCGGACAAGCACCTGTGCGCTCCGGGCACCACCCTGTGGACCCACCTTCGAAACCTCCTGTGCAAGGGCAAGGTGGGCCAGCGGGGCCGTGCTGTCTCCCCGGGGGGAGCTGTGTCCGGCAGGGGCCTCCGTCCCCTCCTCTCCCTGTCCCTTTGCTGGTCGGCTGCGTTGGCCAAGTCTCAGTTCTTTGATTTTTTTTTTTTTTTTTAAATACGGTTTTATTGATTTTTAGAGAGAGGAGGGAGAGGGGCAGAGAGAGAGATCGGCTGCCTCCCGCAGGCCCCACACTGGGGATGGAGCCCGCAACCTGGGCCTGTGCCCTGGCCGGAATCGAACCTGACCTCTCGGTTCCTAGGTCGACACTCGGCTGCTAGCCGGCCGGGCCGGGCCCTCCTTAGGTGACTCTGATAGCGGAGTCCTGCAGGCCAGCGCCCCAGGTCCCCAGCATCGTGATTGGGAGCTGGGCACTGGCTCCTTCTGGGCCAGACTCTAAGCCACAAGCCTGGCCCAGCGGGAGGCCCCTCCTGGGCACCAGGCCCCACGGCCAGACCGCAGACCCAGCACATGCTGTGGGAGGGTGAAATGGGGCGTCCAGAATTGTCACTTAGAGCGAGGACTCAGCCCTGGCTAAGCGTAGGTGGCACCTGTGAGGGTTGACGAGGGGGGGCAGGGGGGGCCCAGCTCCTGGACTGCCAGCATGGACTTCAGCTCCCATCTGGACGGGATGGAGGGAGGAGCAGGGAGGAGGGCCCAAGCCGTCACCACCTCACACACAGGTGTCCCCGGCCCCAGGGGACAGCGGTCGGGAGCAGGAGGGCTCTCGGGTCCCAGGTGCCCAGCAGGTGCTCTCCCCCCCGGGGGCCCCTTGGCCCGGGATAGAGGTGCTGGCCCAGGTGCGGCGTGCATTGCCACTCGCTGTGGAGGAGCAGCAGGCGTGGGCTGCGGCCTGGTGGGGCCTCGGCACGGGTCCCAGGGCCTCTGGTAATCGTGACCCCTTGCTTTCAGCTGGACCCCCAGGCCCTGCAGGACAGAGACTGGCAGCGGACGGTCATCGCCATGAATGGGGTATGTACCCGCGGGGTTCTAGGGGCCCCCCCCCCCGCTCACCCCAGCAGGTGAGCATGGCCCCGGCTCGTGTAGGAGGGAGGGGGGCTGGAGGAGGGGGAGGCCCGAAAAGCGGAGCCGCTGCACCGGGAGCGAGGGACCCACGTGGGGTGTGGAGCGCAGCCAGCGGCCGGGCACTGGGCATCCCTCCCGAGCACGAGGCCAGTGGCACCGCCAGGACAGGCAGGTCCCCTGACGAGCCCTCAGGGCCCTTCGTTTCTGTCTCCCTCTCCCTTCCACACTCTCTAAAAATCAGCGGAAAAATACCCTCGGGTGAGGCTTAAAAAACAAAAAAGTGAATTGGCAAATTTAAGACATTTTAGAGAGGGAGAGAGAGAGAAACAAGCAAAAAGTCAAAAAATTAAATTAAAAAGAGAAGCAGTGGGGTCGTGGGGGGAGGTTCCGCCAAACTGGTCCTTCCACCGCCCGCACCGTCCTGCTCCTGCTGATTCGGCCCGGGCGTCCCGGCGGCGGTCCCGCCTGGCGCTGGGATCTGGGCCCGCCTGCCCCCGGGGTGGGGAGATGCGCCCCGGATCCTGGGCTGTGAGGACCAGAGGGTGACAGGGCCGTGCCGTCTCCTCCCCCAGATCGAGGTGAAGCTCTCGGTGAAGTTCACCAGCAGGGAGTTCAGCCTGAAGAGGATGCCGTCCCGGAAGCAGACGGGCGTCTTCGGGGTCAAGATCGCCGTGGTCACCAAGTGCGTGTCCGGGGGCTCGGGCTCTCGGGACTCTTGTCCACCCCCCTCCCCTCCTGAGGTGTTTCTGGAGGACAGAGCGCACGCGGGTCTCCCCTCTGTGGACGGCCCGGTGGCTGCCTCCCAGGCCCGGGGACACGGGGTGCCTAGCTGCCCCCATGTTTCCTGCACAGCTTACCCTACAGGCTCGGGAGTGTCCTTATTCCTTCCCGATGCAGGGGGCTGGCCCACACACGCCCCCCACCCCCGGGACTGCGAGGGCAGGGGTCTCTCCCCAACTTGGGTCTGTCACGACCTGGGTCCCCGTTGCAGGATGGCGATCCCCCCCCCCCCCCCCCCCCCGGGTCACGGGTCAGCCAGGAGCTCTCACCTGGCGCCTTCACCGCCCCCGGCTCCAGGCGTCGGACAGGCAGTGGCTGCGCCCCGGGGCTCACACGGGGCCGCCGGGCACTCACGTGCGCCCCTTCCCCGCAGGAGGGAGAGGTCCAAGGTGCCCTACATCGTGCGCCAGTGCGTGGAGGAGATCGAGCGCCGGGGCATGGAGGAGGTGGGCATCTACCGCGTGTCCGGCGTGGCCACGGACATCCAGGCGCTGAAGGCGGCCTTCGACGTCAGTGAGTGCGGCCCCGGGCAGCGTGGGCGGGTGTGGGCGGGTGGCCGTGCTGTCTCCGGGGCGCCCTCGGGGCCTGTGCTGGTATCGCGCTCTGCGCTTTCTCGTTCCTAAAAGTGAGGAGAAAACGGTTGTGGGCGGCGATTCCGCCGGCCCCGGTCCTCAGCCCCTGGGACCAGGCCTGGCTCTTGCTGAGCTGGACCAGGGCTTCCCCGGGGGCTTTGGCTGGGGCTCAGGCTGCTCTTTGGGGGGGCAGCACGGGGGGCAGCACGGGGCGCAGAGGTGCCGACCGAAGCCCAGGGCCAGCGTGGCTGCCCGGCGATAAGGCCGTGCGAGGGCCCGGCTGCCTGCGGGTCTCTGTCTCCCTCCCCTCCGCACACCAGGAAGCTGACAAAGACACCCAGACCCCAGGGGGCCCTCAGTGGCCACCGCAGCCCACAGGGAAGGCGCTGGCTTAACCCCTGAAATGGAACACGTAACCGTGTCTTCCTGTTGTCAGAAGACACCACATCCAGCCGGCTGGTTTGGGTCAGTGGATAGAGCATTGGCCTGTGGACTGGAGGGTCCCGGGTTCGATTCCCGTCAAGGGCATAGGCCCGGGTTGCCAGCTCGATCCCTGGCCCTGGTCGGGGCATGTGCAGGGAGGCAGCCCATTGATGTGTCTCTCTCACATCCATGTTCCTCTGTCTCTCCCCCTCCCTTCCACTCTCTAAAAGTCAGTGGAAAATGAGGCTTAACAACAAATAAAAACGCACTGCAGCTGGGCGTTGGTTCAGGATCCAGCCGCCCCCCCCAACCATTCTTTCCTCCTTCCCCAGCTGCCCCTCGCCCAGTGGGCGGTGTGGGGAGGAGGCTGGGAAGGAGTGGGGTGAGTGGCTAAGGGGAGAGGCGCCCCGCAGGCAGGCAGGCAGCCAGGCCGGGGAACAGGCCCTTGCAGGACGTGGGGTAGCATCTCCTCCCCTGTGCTCTGTCCAGACAACAAGGACGTGTCCGTGATGATGAGCGAGATGGACGTCAACGCCATCGCGGGCACCCTGAAGCTCTACTTCCGAGAGCTGCCAGAGCCGCTCTTCACCGACGAGTTCTACCCCAACTTCGCCGAGGGCATCGGTGAGCGAGCATGGGAGCACCTCCCCCTCCCCTCTGGTCCGCATGCCCCCCCCCCCCCCACCCGCCTCGGTCCGGGGTTCAGCCCAGACTCTGTGCATGCCAGGGGCACCCAGCCCCGAGCCGGTGCTCGAAGGCCTCCCTCTGTCCTCCGTGCACCTTCTGTCCCCGCCCCTCTGAGTAGCTGGGTACATGCCCGGGGGTGGGGATGGGGTCGCGATGGCTCCTCATCCTCCTCCCTAGAGCCCTTGTCCTGCTCCCCTAACGCCAGGTCCTGATACATCAGCGCGCCCGCCTTCAAAGCCGGGCTGACGCCAGGTCAAAAGGCGGGGTAGTGTCCAGAGGGTGGGGGGGTGCGCTGGTGTAGGGGCAGCTGCAGCCTCTGCACCCTGCCTCCGGGCTGTTCGATTGGGGACCTCGTCCCCCGATCGTGAACAGGGTGATAGGGGGTCCCCGGGGCCTCGCAGCCTCCTGCCCCTCGGGCTGCCTGTCTCATTCCGTACGTGGCTCCCCGTGCCTCGGGCTGTTCTGAGCAGGAGGCAGGAATGGCCGAGTGGGTGTTCCCCGTGGTGCCTTTGACCCCTTTCAGACAGAGAGAAGGTGTCCCAAGGGGCTCGGCCCCACACAGGCTCCTGTCACAGGCTCCCAACCGTGTGAGCCCGAGGATGACCGCCCTGGCTGTCCTATGCCCAGTGACCCCAAGAAGTGACAGGCCTCCCTCCCCCCCTCCCCCGCAGCTCTGTCAGACCCTGTGGCGAAGGAGAGCTGCATGCTGAACCTGCTGCTGTCGCTCCCCGAAGCCAACCTGCTGACCTTCCTCTTCCTCCTGGACCACCTGAAAAGGTACCCCCTGCTCTGCCTCGGGGGAGCGCTTTCTGCGCCCGTGGGCTCCCCTCAGACTCCTTGGCACCAGGGGTCACCCACCCGCTCTGGGCACTAGAGCCACGGCCACCTTCTTCCCTCTCACCACCGCCCCCTCTGCACCCGGCCTTAACGTGAGGTGCTTTGCCCGGCCAGCGTGGCTCAGTGGTTGAGCATCGGCCTATGAGCCAGGAGGTCATGGTTCGATTCTCGGTCAGGGCACATGCCTGGGTCACGGGCTCCGTCCCCAGTGGGGGGCGTGCAGGAGGCAGCTGATCGATAATTCTCTCTCATCATGGATGTTTCTCTCTCTCCCTCTCCCTTCCTCTCTGACATCAATAAAATATATTGGGGGGGGGGAGTGAAATGCTTGGACCCCACCCACCCCGTCCCGGCCAAGGTCATGGCCCAGGGTTGGCCCCGCCACCTGTTGGCCTCAGGTCCTGTCCATCTGGGCCCCTCAGACCCAGGAGCACGAGGGTGGGTCTGCCTCCAGCACAGCCAGGGGCGGGTCAGCTCTGCTGTGGCGCCGGCCCAAGGCAGAGGGGCCCATCACCACGCTCCCTGAGGACTCTGGGGTGGCCCGGCCCTGGGTCTCCCCTCTGTCCTGGAGGGGGCGTCCCAACAGCACCCTGTGCTTCGGCCTCTCACAGGGTGGCCGAGAAGGAGACGGTGAACAAGATGTCCCTGCACAACCTCGCCACGGTCTTCGGCCCCACGCTGCTGCGGCCCTCGGAGAAGGAGAGCAAGCTCCCCGCCACCCCCGGCCAGCCCATCTCCATGACTGACAGCTGGTCCCTGGAGGTCATGTCCCAGGTACGAGCAGACGGGCTCCAGCCCATGGCACCCAGCCTCACCCAGGTGTGGCCTCTGCCTGCTCCCCCCAGAGTCCTGCCAGGCGCCACTCAAATTGTACAGGGGGAAAAAAAAAATTTTTGTACAGGGGAACCCTAGCCCGTTTGGCTCAGTGGATAGAGCATCGGCCTGAGGACTGAAGGGTCCTGGGTTCGATTCCAGTCAAGGGCACATGTCCGGGTTTCGGGCTCGATCCCCAATAGGGGGCGTGCAGGAGGCAGCTGATCAATGATTCTCTCTCATTCATTGTTTCTCTCCCTCTCCTTTCCTCTCTAAAATCAATGCAAATATATATATGTATATATATATATGTATATATATATATATATTTTTTTTAATTGTACAGGGGAGGTGGCCAAGAGGGACCCGCCTAGGGAGGCCTCTTCCCTTTGCACCTTACTGGGCTTCTCGGGGTGGTCCTTCAGGGGCACCCCGGTGTCTTGCTGTGAGGGGCTCATGGCCGCGTAGGAGCCCTCCGCACCCCGAGCCAGCCTCAGGGCCTCAGTGACCGCGCCCCGGCCTTTGGTCGGGAGGACCTCCCGCCTGCGCTGTGAGCGCCCCTCTGAGCTGCCCCCCCTCCCCCTGCTGTGCCCGGCAGGTCCAGGTGCTGCTGTACTTCCTGCAGCTGGAGGCCATCCCTGCTCCCGACAGCAAGCGACAGAGCATCCTGTTCTCCACGGAAGTCTAACGGCCCGACTCCGTCTCCGAGAAGCCGGCAGAACGGCCTGGGACGCTCCCGGCGAGACAGGCCGCCACGGAGCAGGAACCGCATCTTCTTGAGGCGTCCCCGGGCGCCCCCCGAGAGCGAGGCCCTCTGCCAAGAGACAGCTCGCTGCCCAAGGCAGGAGGCCAAGTGGCCTGGACAGTGCTGGGCCCCTGAGCTCCCGCTGGCCTCCGACTCTGGCTTCCCGCCACCAGAGGGCGCCCCAAAGCCCGCACGCACGGCTCAGAGTGCAGGCCTGGCCCCCGAGACCAGGCGAAAGGAGTGGGGTTGTTTGGGTGTTTTTTTTTATGAACTTTTCAGAGTTTCAAAGATTTCTACTGGATCCCTTGTCAAGATGCACCCTCTCCGCGGAGAGGGGGACACGAGCAGCTTCCCTCACGGTCGTGTCTTGAAGAAACATTGCTGCTGCTTCGCACCGTGGGGGCCCCAGCCCGTCCCCGCGTGGGTGGGGGCGCTTGGGTTTCCCTGACTTAAAACGTTCGACTCCTGTGTGCAACAGGGCGTGCAAAGCTAGGTCAACACTGTGTAGCGTCGGACCCCTTCCGCCTCCTTCCTCGCTCCTCCCGCTTTCTAGAAGGATCTCTGTGCAGAAAGGGGTCCTTTTCCTGTCCTGTCCTGTGGCATTGTGTTTGCAGATCACGTGCCCCTTGGAAGGCAGCCGCCCGTGTAACACCCGGGACCGGCCACCAGGGGGCGCGAGGCCCGGGCCGCGCACTTTATGGCTCCTTCTGCAGGGAGAGTGACGCCTGCCACCGGCCCGCCCGGCCCAGCCCCCTCCCCGCCGGGCACACGCTGCCCTCTGCAGCTGACAGAGGCCTGGATCGCTAGCTTCTCCCCCCCCCCCCCACCCCCACCCCCGGCTTCAGGTCCTCGCTCTGCTGAACAGACTCAGTACGTTTTTGTAACAGTTTCCGCTTGCGGCATCGGCATCGGCTTGTTTTAAACTTTGATCCGAATAGCCTTTTGATACTTGAATATTTTTAAGTTTTATACATAGTTTCTAATTCCCCCCGCCCCCCCCCCCGGACAGACTCAGATACCTAATAAGATAGGAGAGCGGCATCTCCGAGCGCCAGCTCTGTCCATCGGGAGCCGCATCCCAGAGCAGGCGGGAGGACAGCCGTGCCCCCCACCCCCACCCGGCTCTGCACGCCCCTGGCATTCCTGCGAACCCCCCTGACCCTCTGGCTGAGAGGAAAGAGAAGGGGAAGCCACTAAGTATTTTGAAGAAACAGGTCTATGAACATTGTATCTGTCCTTTTTTTAAAAAAGGGGTTGGGCCCCCGGCCGGTTTGCTCAGCGGATAGCGTGTCGGCCTGCGGACTGAAGGGTCCCGGGTTCGATTCCGGTCAAGGGCACGTCCCTCGGTTGCAGGCTCCCTCCCCAGCCAGGCTCTGGTCGGGGTGCATGCAAGAGGCACCTGATCGATGTGTCGTTCTCACATCAGCATTTCTCGCTGTCTTTCCCTCTCTGTCCTACTCTTTCTAGAAATATCCTCGGGTGAGGATTCAAAAATAAATAGAGGGTGGGGCGAGGAGAAAAGAAGGGACAAGGTGTCCACGCCGGTCTTGCAGGAAGAGAGGATGTGATGATGCATCGGAGGAGGGAAGCCATGGTGTGACTCAGGAAAAGGTGTTTCATTGTCACGTGATCGCGCCGGTAACGGGTGGCGCTGCCCCGCGTCCCTGGGGAGGGGGCAGGAAACAAGGTCACTGAAGGTCTTACGTCTGCATACTGTATTTATTTAGTTGGACTTTTTTCTCCCGAGGAGAGCGGACCCACCGCGTTAACGCAGCCCCGCTCTCCGGGGGGGATGAGGGCAGGGCGCGGGGTTCTCTGGCCTCCGCGTTTCTGGGCCCGGTGGGTGGGTTCCCGGGGTCCCTCCGGCCTGGCTCCCGCCCCGACCACCTCAGCAAACCTCCCGCCCTGCCGGGAACACACTGCTTAGGAGAGCTCACCCGCCCTGGGTCCCCTTCCCGGTTCCCGTGATTTGCATCTGTCGCATTGAAACTGGAAAGCAATACATCCTCGTCTGTGCCAACGCCCCGTCCCCCTCCCGCCTCCTCCCCGTTTTATTTATGTGGAATGTGCGCTTCACGATGGAATGGCCGCCCCTCCGTCGCTGGAAAAGCGCCCCTTCGCTGGGCCGCCGTGGCGGGCTCACGAGGGATCCCCCGTGGTCCCTCTGACATGCAGCCCCCGGGTGGGCGAGCCAGCAGCGCGCAGAGGAAGGCCCGGAGCCCAGATGCAACCCTTGCTGCTCCTGCTCGGCGGCCAGGCCCCGGCGCTGCAACAAGAAATGAAGCCTCCCGGCCCTGGCTGCGGGGTCTGGAGCCCTGAGCTTTGTTCCGTCCTCCCCGGGCCGCCCGCCTCCCACCGGAGACGGGCCCGGGCTGGTCTCAGCAGCTCCTTTCTGCCTTTGAGCGCCACCATCTGTACCGCGTGGGGGAAGGGACCACTGACACTTTCATTAAAGTTGCCTGAGACGACCTGGCCTGCGTGGTGGTGATTGCTGCACGAAGAAGGAAAGCCGCTCGGGGCCTCGGGTGGGCTTGGGGTGGGCAGTGCGGCAGGTGGCGGGAAGGGCCGGGTGCCCCCTGGGCCTCGGGGAGGGAGGCGTGCCCGCTGTTGTGGAGGGGCCGCTGGACGGTGTCGGGACACGGAGCAGCATCAGTCACTCAGGAGCGAGAGCTGCGGGCCATCTGGTTTGAGAGGACAGAGGGAGCGTCAGCTGTGCCAAGCCCAGGGGCAGGGGGGCTCCGGCCCGGCCCTGCAGAGCCCTCAGCCTCCTGGTTCCCGCTGGGGCCCAGGCTCGGTGGGTCTGGCCTCTGCAGCCTGCAGGCCCTGGCCGCTCTTAGCCACCACGGCCTCGCATTGGGTGTGCCGCCCCTAAAAGGCTATCGTGTCTCTACCCCGATCTTCCCAGTCCTGTTTGGAGACCTTTATTATTTTTTAAAATGTATTTTTATTGACTTCCGAGAGAGGAAGGGAGAGGGCGCGAGAGAGAGAAACATCAATGAGAGAGAATCATGGATCGGCTGCCTCCTGCACGCCCCCTTCTGGGGACCGAGCCTGCCACCCGGGCCTGTGCCCTGACCCGGGATGGAACTCTGACCTCCTGGTTCATAGGTCAACGCTCAACCCCTGAGCCACGCCGGCCAGGCATATAGACCTTTAAGAAAAGTCCTGTTGCATCTCTGACTTGGGGTTGACTTTTCAGGCCAGAGCTGACGGTCCCCGTGTTCCTGAGAACAGGGACTCTGTCCGGCCGAGCCCAGGCCACTGTCGTCGCCCAAGAAGCGGGACCACTCGCTGCTCCCCAGCATCTGAGATCCTGACACTTCAAAGGGCCACCACAGGCCTCTCGGTCCAACGCCTTTACTTGATAGATGGGTAAACTGAGGCACACAAAGCCCCCCCCCCACACACACACACACACACACACTCAGCATCCCAGAGCAGGTTCATGAACGGAAGCTGGGATTTCAGGGTCTTGATGGCCCCCCAAACTCACTCCCTTCCTGCTGGACTAGACTCAGCCAGACCACGGCATGGGTCTGGACACACGGACGAGGCCTCCTGGCATTGGGCACACACCCTGGGCGCCTAAAAGGAGGGCAGGGTTTTGTATAAAAATACCAGAAGATGCCTTAGCCCAGTGGTTCTCAACCTTCTGGCCCTTTAAATACAGTTCCTCATGTTGTGACCCAACCATAAAATTATTTTCGTTGCTACTTCATAAGTGTAATGTTGCAACTGTTATGAATCGTCATGTAAATATCTGATATGCAGGATGGTCTTAGGCGACCCCCGTGAAAGGGTCGTTCGACCGCTAAAGGGGTCGCGACCCACAGGTTGAGAACCGCTGCAGGCTTAGCCTGTTTGACTTAGTGGTTAGAGCATCAACCCGAGGATTGAAGGGTCACGGGTTCGGTTCTGGTCTAGAGCGTGGACCTCAGTGGCAGGCTCGATCCCCAGCCCCAGCTGGGGTACGTGCGGGAGGCAACCAATGGATGTGGCCTCTCTCACATCGATGCTGCTTCTCTCTGTCTCTCCCCCTCCCTTCCACTCTCTCTAAAAAGAAAAGTCAGAGGAACCCTGGCCGGTGCGGCCCCGTTGGTTGGAGCACGGTCCTGTACGCCGAAAGGTCGGGAGTTCAGTTCCCAGTCAGGACACACACCCAGGTCGCAGGTTCGACCCCTAGTCCAGGTGCATACAAGAGGCGACCGACCGAGGCTTCTCTCTCTCATAGATGTTTCTCTCCTCCCGTCCTCCCTAAAAAAATAAAAGTAAAATATTTAAATCTCAACCTTTATACCCCGTCCCCCGCCCCCCAAAGAATGCTCTAGTTTCCTTAAAAGGAAGTGTGTCCACTGACTAATGATGGGCTGTCAAAAAAAAATAGCTCTGGAAAGAGAAACAGAAAAAATGAGGGGGTGACAGACACACCCAACCCTTGACGAAGCCAGAAGGCCTCCCGGAGCCGGTGTCGCTGCCAGGGGTCAGGGGGCAGGATTGGGGCTGAGGTCAGCCCTGGGTGAGGGGGGAGCTGTCAGACCTGGGGCTGCGGGGGTGGGGGGAGAGCTCGGTCAGTGTGACTGGAGTGGGAGAGCACTGGGTCAGATGCCAGGCAGAGCCTGCGTCACCCGAGTTCCCCCAGCACCGAAAGGCCAGCCGGGCCATGGTGACGAACGGGCACCCACGTAAATGTTCTAGGGGACAGGGCCCTGTCGCGTCTCCCAGACGTGTGTGTCCAGATTGGAAAGGAAACCAGGGGCGGCCTGGCCGGTGTTGCTCAATGGATAGAGCCTTGGCCTGTGGACTGAAGGGTCCCAGGTTCCATTTGGGTCAGGGCATGTGCCCGGGTTGCCGGCTCGGTCCCCAGTGTGGGGCGTGCAGGAGGCAGCCGATCCATGATTCTCTCATCACTGATGTTTCTCTCTCTCTCCCTCTCCTTTCCTCTCTGAAATCCATAAAAGTATATTTAAAAGAAAAGAAGGGAGACCAAGGCTGCCTGGAGGGCTGAGCCGAGTGTCCTGAGCCAGGCCGCCGGCCGGACCTCACAGGGCTGTGTGTCCCGAGACAGGCCCTCGGGCTCCTAGGACAGCGAGGGCTCAGTCCGCACACCGAGTACTTTTCCGTCCCCTCCCGTGGGTGGACCCGGGCAGGCCGGACCACAAGCTCCCCTTCGGTTCTCAGTCACTTTATGGAAACTTGAGCCCCGCGCCCGGGGAGGCGCCGGTTCAGATGGGATTCCGGCCAGAGAGGAGGCCGGAGGCGCGGGCCTCGCCGGGCTCAGGGCCGGAGGAGCCAGAAGAGCCGGCACCTGAACGGTGGCCCCCCCAGGCCCGGGGCCTCCCCGGGGGCTGGAGAGCTTGAGTGACCATAGATGGGCAGACGTGAGGAACGTACGGCATGGCTTCATGGGGAATCCAGACCCACCCAGAGAGCAGCAGCTGCTCATTGAAATTCAGCTACAATTTACTTTTTTAGTCTATTTTTATGGATTTCAGAGAGGAAGGGAGAGGGAGAGAGAGAGAGAAACATCCGTGATGGAGAGAATCGTGGATGGGCTGCCTCCTGCACGCCCCACACTGGGGATCGAGCCCACAGCCCGGGCAGGTGCCTGGGAATTGAACCCTGACCTCCTGGTTCCTGGGTCGATGCTCAACCACGGAGCCACGCCGGCCGGGCTACTGGTTTTGTTGAAGGGGCTCTCCAGGCCATGTCACTTTGGGGGGCCCAAAGCCCCCGAGCCGCCTCTCCTCACCCCCTGGGCTCCTCAGTCGCGAGGCTCCCTCGCCCCAGAGTTCTGAGCTCCCTGCTGGCGGTTTCTGCCGGCGCGTCCTGGGCTGAGACGGTGCGGAGCAGCGGTGCCTGCGAGATTGGGCGACACTGATCCCCAAGCGAGGTGGGGCGGCGAGGATTTCTCAACCCACCGTGGAGCAATTCTACCTGGGACAGGCGGTCGGCTACCAGGAGGGTTGGCGTGCCTTGCCGGGAGGCACGTGCTGTGGGTGGCCTTTGGCCTTGGTGCTGCATGGCCACTGCTCTCAAGATGTTCAGAACTGGCCCAGCCGGCGTGGCTCAGAGATTGAGCATCGGCCTAAGAACCAGGAGGGCACAGTTCCATTCCCGGTCAGGGCACAGGCCTGGGTTGCGGGCTCGATCCCCAGTAGGGGGCGTGCAGGAGGCAGTCAGTCAATGATTCTCTCTCATCATTGATGTTTCCATCTGTCTCTCCCTCTCCCTTCCTCTCTGAAATCAATAAAATATATAATTTTTAAAAAGACATAATTGTAAAGTAGAAGAAGAAGAAGGAGGAGGAAGAGGAGGAGGAGGAAGAGGAGGAGGAGGAGGAGGAGGAGGAGGTGGAGGAGGAGGAGAAGAAGAAGAAGAAGAAGAAGAAGAAGAAGAAGAAGAAGAAGAAGAAGAAGAAGAAGAAGAAGAGGAGGAGGAGGAGGAAGAGGAAGAAGAAGAAGAGGAAGAACTGGAGGCACAGAGAGGTTGAGCAAATATATTCCAGGTCACACAGCGGGTGGCTGTCTGGGCCAGGTTTTGAGTTCACAGCTGGGGACCCACAAAGCTGGCACAAGGGAAGCATTGGCTCACCACTCTCTTCTCATGAGCCTCAGTTTCCCTAGATCTGACATAAGAGGGTCTGATGGTGTCTGGTCTCTGTAGGCCTGAGGGAGGGGGGACAACTTGTCCGGAGTCGTCCCCTTCCGGTACCTCTTCTGGGCCGCCTGCAGGCCCGCTGGGCATCCAGAGGACCCGCCAGGCTTCAGCCGCGGTCGCCAGGCCCCCGGGTCCCTCCTGACCTGCGCACTGTGGTTGTGGAAGGCAAGCAGCTCATCTCTGCCTGCAGATACTTCATCCGTTGTCTGACGGTCACCCATTTCCTGGGGCCCAGTGCTCCCCTGGCTCCAAGGAAGGCATGTCAAGAATCCCAGCTCCATGTCCTGGCACTCGGAGCCGATGGCCTGATAACCGCTGGGAACAGTTTTCCGATGAAAACTTGGCACGCAGCCCCCGCCTGCTGGGCTCCTCCAGCTGTGGTTCGACCCGAGCAGCTGGGCCCAGGTGGGGGCGGCAGGGACTGGATGGGGCTGAGCGGATCAGCGGGAAACCAGCGTCGCTGAGCTCACTGGGGTTCAGGGCTGTGGAGCTCGGCCCATCTCCATGGTGATGAGACCCCAGCATGGCAGGGCCCGCAGGGATGGAGGTCAGGGAGGTGGAGGCTGGGCCCCAAGATAGATGGCCTCCAGGCCAGTAGTTGCTCCAATTGCCTGCTTTTTTTTTTAATCCTCACCTGAGGATATTTTTTCCCATTGATTTTTAGGGAGAGTGGAAGAGAGAGGGAAAGACAGAGAGAAATATCGATGTGAGAGAGACACATCGATTGGTTGCCTCTCAGCTGACTGGGGCCAGGGATCCAACCTGCAACCCAGGTACGTGCCCTTGACTGGGAACCAAATATGTGACCCTTGGGCCAACATTCTAACCCAGGGGTGGGCAAACTTTTTGACTCGAGGGCCACAATGGGTTCTTAAACTGGACCGGAGGGCCGGAACAAAAGCATGGATGGAGTGTTGGTGTGAACTAATATAAATTCAAAGTAAACATCATTACATAAAAGGGTACGGTCTTTTTTTTTTTTTTTTAGTTTTATTCATTTCAAACGGGCCGTATCCGGCCCGTGGGCCGTAGTTTGCCCACGGCTGCTCTAACCACTAGGCGCACTGGCCGGGTTGTGTTTGTTTAAGATTTTTAAAAATTGATTTTTAGAGTGAGGAAGGGAGAGGGAGAGAGAGAAAGACAGCAATGTGGCATCGGTGGCTGCCTCCTGCACGGCCCCTACTGGGGATCCAGTCCACAACCCAGGCCTGTACCTGACCAGTAACTGAACCGGCACTCTGTTGGTAAATGGGTGACGCTCGAACCAGCTGAGTCACCCAGCCAGGGCAGTACATGTTTATTTGAGACAAGTACAAAGTTCACTTAACTCTTTAATTCATGAGGGAACCAGTCAGATGTTATCATCAGTTCAAAGGAGAATTCCAAAGTCAGATACATTTAAAGATCAACAAATCTGAAATAAACCTGCAAATGGCGACAAAACTGGCTTTCCCACTGTTGGGAGGGCTGTCTCGAGATAAGAATTATTTGCATGTCCCTAGACAAGAATAATTAACGTTGACATCAGTTTTCTACAATTTGGGGAGTTGTAAAATAGCTCAAAGACAAGGAAAGGCCCGGAGGCCCAGCATCAGAATCAGATAACAGCAGGGCGTTTCCCAGGGAGGCATGGCTTCCCATTGGAGACACCAGGAGCCTTTTCTGCTTAATCCCATTTTCCTTCGCTAATAGCTTACAACTGCAGACAACCCAAATGCCCATCAATAGGAGAGTGGATAAACCGTGACGTGGTAAATTCATGCTGTGGAATACTACACAGCAACCAAAATTGTGTTCATTTTGCATGCCAGAGATCACACAATCTCACTTATGGACAAATATGCAAAAGTGCTAACTGCTGCTAATATTCTAATAAATGGTCTAGCAATGAAAAATATATCGAGCCAAACCGGTTTGGCTCAGTGGATAGAGCGTCTGCCTGCGGACTGAAAGGTCCCAGGTTCGATTCCGGTCAAGGGCACGTACCTTGGTTGCGGGCACATCCCCAGTAGGAGGTGTGCAGGAGGCGGCTGGTCGATGTTTCTCTCTCATCGATGTTTCTAGCTCTCTATCCTTCTCCCTTTCTCTCTGTAAAAAATCAATAAAATATATTAAAAAAAAAAAGAAAAATATATCGAGACCAAGCAACTTGTCTTTTTCCTAGGAAACCGAGATGATGTAATAAAAATCTAATGTCTTTCGAACTATCAAAGGAAAAAAACCTGTATGATAATTGCGACCTAACAGAACATTTTTAACTTGATAAAGGATATTTAGCTTCGTGGTTTTTTTTTGTGTGTGGGGCTCACTTTTTAAAAATGTTTTTAAAAATATATATATTTTTTATTGATTTCAGAGAGGAAGGGAAAGGGAACGAGAGATAGAAACATCAATGAGAATCATGGATCGGCTGCCTCCTGCACGCCCTACACTGGGGATGGAGCCTGCATCCTGGTCATGTGCCCTGACCGGGAATCGAACCGCGATGTCCTGATTCATAGGTTGATGCACAACTGTGTGGCTCACTTTTGTCCGTGTTCCCTGCTGCATGGGGAGCGCCTGGAAGGCGGGCTTGTGTGTTTATTTCACCCTCTCTAGCTCATGCTTAGCACAGTCCTTGGCACACTGTAAGTAAGCGGTGGTGGACCTCTGAGCTGAGTAAAGCCTCTGGGACAAGGGGGTGCTACACCTATCACCTGTCCGCGCCCAGCGAAGGATCCGGCACCAGCCCGACCTGGAGTGCCAAGGGGTCCAATGCGCGCGCACCCGCTGCCCCAGCCCTTTATGTGGCCGGCCGGGTGCTAGCGCGCCTGCGCAACCCAGAACCTGGAGAAACGTGAGAGAGTGGGCGGGGCTTCGGGCGACGGCGCGGCGGCGGCATGTGGGCGGGGCCTGTCGAGCGTCTGCACATTCGGCGCCAGTCGCGCAGGGCGGGCCGGGGGCGGGGCGAGGGCGGGGCCCGCGAGGGAGGCAGGGCGGGCCGGGCCCACGGCGCCGCGGGGTTGGCTGCTACCCTGAGGCCGGACTCAACGGGATCCGGCCGCGCCACCGGGCGACCTCGCCCCCGGCCCAAGTCCGGAGCCAGCAAGCGAGCGAGCGAGGCGGCGCCGCGCGGTAAGAGCCGGGGCCCGGTCCCCTCCGAGGGCGCCCGCGGGCCAGTCCACCGCCTCAGCGCCGCCCGCGCGGACAGGCCCAGGCGGCCCCGCGGACCCCGTCGGGCCCGCGCCTGCGCCGTCCCCCTGCCGGGCCCCCAGCCCGGCCCGCGCCTGCGCCTGCGCCGTCCCCTCGGGCTCCCGGGCCGCCGGTCAGCGGGCCGCCCCGGGCTGGCGTGGGGACCCGGTGCTGGTCACCCGGCTGCCGGAACCCTCCGAGCCGAAGCGCCGGGCGCGGCGCTCGCAGTTTGCTTCCTCCGGGCCGCAGCAGAGGCCGGGCCGCCGCCTCAGTGCCCGGGTCCCGCGGTCCCCATGCCCCCGGGGGGCTCCGAGGACGCGGCGTGGGGAGCTGGGCCGCGGGCGGCGGATCCCGGGCCCGCGCCCCCACCCTGGTCCCGCTGGGCTGGGAGGTCAGCCCGGAGCAGGCGGAATGTCCTTGTTTCTCGAGACCCGGTTCTGGCATCCGGTTCGATGTGCATAACCCGGGGTTTGGCGGAGGAAGCCTTTGCCTCTCCCGCAGTCTGGTAATCATTGCACCGGCTTGAGACACGATCGCGCCCTCTTGGGGGGCTCCCCCGGGGGCGTCTGGGAAAGAGACCCATTCCCACGCGCGTCCAGCCCGATTCCTAGACCAGGTCAGAGAGAGACCCTGGGTGGCTGAGCCCGGGAAGATGCCCGCCCGTCGCTGCCCTGCGGTGGCCGCGGGGCGAAGGGTGTTGTCAGAGTTACCTCTACCACCGATCCCGGGTCCTGAGTTTTGGGCCGATTCAGAAACGCCAGGAAACGTTGCGGAGCCCACCCGCCCGCGTTTCCCGCGGCCCCGGGAGGATGCTCTTGAGATGAAATCAGGGCTGAGCTCGGAGACATCTGCACGAGACATAGACATACATGATCAGGCAGCCGCCGCCACGCAGAGGGCACGAGGTGCCAGGGCAAGTGGGGTGTGGGTCGGGAAGAAGTTGATTCTGTAGAGAAATGGCCGCCCCAAGAGTTTTTTTTTTCTTTTCTCTCTCTAAAATAGCGTCTCTTCTCTGGGTTCCTCTGCACCAGGCAGCCTTTAAGACTCAGCAACTTTGGTAGCTGGAGAGTGTTGCTCGGTTGCCAAGGGCGGGAGGGGTCCAGGCAGGAGGGGATTTTGACAATTTTGACAATTTCAGGGAGGTAGTGAATGCTGTGCCCCAGAAGAGCTCTCTCTCTCTCTGCGCCTTGGTGATGGTCTAGATCAGGGGTCCTCAAAATTTTAAACAGGGGGCCAGTTCACTGTCCCTCAGACCGTTGGAGGGCCGGACTATAGTTTAAAAAAAAACTATGAACAAATTCCTATGCTCACTGCACATATCTTATTTTGAAGTAAAAAAACAAAATGGGAACAAATACAATATTTGTATTTGCATGTGGCCCGCGGGCCGTAGTTTGAGGACCCCTGGTCTAGATAGACCAGCGGTTCTCAACCTGTGGGTCGCGACCGCTTTGTGGGTCAAACGACCCTTTCACAGGGGTTGCCTAAGACCATCCTGCATATCAGATGTTTACATGACGATTTATAACAGTAGCAACATGACAGTTATGAAGTAGCAGCGAAAGTAATTTGATGGTTGGGTCACAACATGAGGAACTATTTAAAGGGCCAGAAGGTTGAGACCCACTGGCTAGAGATCTGTGAGCCCATCAAGTCCAGTGTCGCTCAGCGGGGGGTAATGGCAGCCGTTGCGGTGGAGGTGAAGTTTGTAGGGAGGCTTCCGTTTCGAACTTGAACTTTCAGGATGCGTGTCTGCAGTGCCGTCTGTCATCCTGAGATGGGGTTTCTTTTCTGAAGCAGAGGTTCTCCTTGTAGCTGACGCGGCGACACAGTCCATTTTATATCGCAGGCGACTCAGGCGATGGCATCGCCCCGGTTCAGAATGAATGACCATGTAAGGGCTGGCGTGGAGCCACGTGCATATGTGTAGATCGCGGGGCTCACGTGTACCCGGCGTCACGCACACTGTCCAGCGCAGTGGAGGAAGGGCGGTGGGGCGGCCGCAGGCTTAGAGGAATTCTCTGGGCTCTCTGCCTCTGGGCACGTCTGCCTTCCTCTCTGCACCTTCATTTCCCCATCTGTCAAGGGTGGGAGTCGAGGGAGGAGATGGGAAGGAGCTTGAGTTGCTAATATTTTTAAAATATATTTTTATTGGTTTCAGAGAGGAAGGGAAAGGGAGAGAGAGGTAGAAACATCAATGATGAGAGAGAATCGTGGATCAGCTGCCTGCTGCACGCCCCACACTGGAGATGGAGCCCACAACCGGGGCATGTGCTCTCACCTGTAATCAAGCCATGACCTCCTGGTTCGTAGGTCCACGCTCAACCACTGAGCCTCCTGGCCGGGCTTATTTTGTATTAGTTTCAGGTGTACTGCATAGTGGTTAGATCTTTATTTCTAAAAATATAACCAACCCAGCTGGTGTAGCTCAGCGGTTAAGCTGCCGCTGAGTTCTCCATTTTCGGAGGATAACGTGGTAACCCCATAAAGGGCGTCTGTCCATGAGAGAAGAGAGTGCAGATGTGTTACCAGTGTTTTTCCTGACCTTTTCCCACCTCTACATTGTAGTTCTTCTCTTTATTCTTTAGCTAAATCCAGATGTTTGCTCCTGCCTTCTTTCCAGAATAGTGATCTGTGCATAGTCACTCCTCACTCCCACTCCTGCAGCTTCAAGTCCTTCAGTGGCTCCCGCTACTTTCATAGTCGGGCCTGCCAGTCCTGAGCTTGGTAGCGAGGACACTTCCTCATGGGCCTGGCCTTCACTCTCAGCCTCCCCCTCTTCTCAGGTGCTTCGTTGCGCTTTGCTCAACGCCTCTTGGTCCCCGGAACTCTTCCCACTCTCCTTGTCTTCCTCTGCTGGAATGTTCTCTCCCGTCATCTGATTGTCACCTTCAGAGCTCAGCTCAGATATTACCTTGCCTGGAGACATCCCTTGTCCCGCAGATTGGTCTAGCACCCTGTTTAGTTGGGATTTGGCACCTGTGTGTTTTTTTAAAATATATTTGTATGGATTTCAGAGAGAAAGGGAGAGCGAGGGAGAGATAGACACATCAATGATGAGAGAGAACCATCAATCAGCTGCCTCCTGCACACCTCACACTGGGGATGGAGTGCGCAGCCCAGGCCTGGGCCCTGACCGGAATCGAACCGTGACCTCCTGGTTCACAGGTCGAAGCTCAACCCCGGAGCCACGCTGGCTGGGCGGCACCTGTGTTTTTTCATGCTCCTTCTAGCCGGTGACACCGCAGTGCATAGCAGAGTGTCTGGCCCGAGGTGAAGTGGTTGCACGTGCTGGGCGCGGTTAGCGCGGCATATCAGAGCTGCAGCGAAAGTGGAACCGAGTCCCTGCCCTGAGCTTGCACTCCAGGTGCACTTGACCCCACCGGCCTCAAGACCCCTCCCAGCCACGCATACCAGCTTGCAAAGTCCGTTTCATTGTGCCTTAGCGTCCGATTAGAATCTTATTTCCTGAAGAAGACTGTCTCTGTGTCTGCTGTCACCCAGAAACCGGGTGGGCACCGCCTTTGCTCCCAGCTTCCCTTTCCACCTGTATACCTTTCACCTTAAGTTCGCTTTTTTGTTGTTGTGTTGTTTTTTAAATTTAAGTGTTTGGACAGTAAATCTTTGAGGTTAAGATACTAGATTTCAAGTTTGTCTATTGTGCATATAGCCTAGGGAAAATTGTTAAAGGGGAAAAATATTTCTTTAATCCTCACCCAAGGTTATTTTTCTTTATTGATTTGAGAGAGAGAGAGAAACATCAATCTGTTGCCTGCCATACCTTCCCCAGCCAGGGATGAAACCCATAACTGGGTATGTGCCCTGACCAGAAATTGAACTCGTGACCTTTCTGTGCATAGGTGGACACGCCAACCAACTGAGCCACACTGGCCAGGGCTGGTTTTTTAAAAAAAATTGGAAATGAAGTTAGAAATGCATACTTGTCAGTGACTTGCTTAGTCAGACCCTCCAGTCTGAGACAGACTGGATCATGATGGAATGCAAATCATTTATTAATCAGAATTTCACTATAAGGAGTAAAATGTTATTTTGCAAAATATTTTTTTTGGCATTTTAGTTCCTAATGTTCCTTGTTTCTAGATGGAAAAAAAAATGCAACCTTCAAGTTTATGTTAAACTAGTATTTCCGAAGGTCTAGTGGAGAATATAAATGTGTCAACATAAACATTCAAACCTGTACATTTTTATGAGTTTATTTGAGTCAAACTGATGACAGTTGTCAGGAGGCAAAATCTCAATTGATTGAGAAAGTTCGCCTAAAAATGGCAGTTTTCCCACATATTTTGCACATCAGAACCAAAGGGGGAGAGGGAGGGGGTTCGTGAAATCCGTTGGTGATGTATTCCAGAGGCGGGAGGGGGAAGTGAAGCCGGGAAATCTCTGGGACACGCACAGCCTTCTTTCACAGGTGAGTCTAGTGTAGTAACAGCATGATGACAGCCATGGGGGTGTGCGGCCTCCGCTCTGAGGTGTGCTTTGAGGGTGGGGACAGGAACAGAGCACTTTGCTATTTCAAAGGTGTGTCATCGGGGTGTTATCTTAGATGGGAAAAGTTGAAGATTAAGCTTTGTAGGAGAATACCGCCCTAGGACATGACTACGCCTCGAGCTGCTGTTAGAAAGCTTTAATTTCAGACCATCCTAGTGGTTGCTTCAGGTCTGGGCGTTCGCAAGACTGCGTGCAGGCCTCAGGTGAGGTTGTCAGGTTTCGGATGTGGCTGCACTGCGTTCTGTGTCACCTCTTCCTGCCTTGGCTTCTGATTCTCCTCCCACCACATGTGCTTAGCGTGGGTTGGGTTCCAAACTTTATTTATAAAACTAATTTAATTCCCAGGGTTTATGAAGTCTGTGTTAATAGGATGTAGAAGCTAACGAGCACCTATAGCAGCGGAGCTGAAAGGCCTACACTTCATGTGTCCCTTCCACTAACTGTGGTCCCCTCGACACATCTTGAGGTAGTTAGAACAACTATTATTTTCCTTAATTTTGTAAATGAAACGAGGTTAAGAATACAGAGCTAACCCGCGGCAAGCTTGGGTCAGAGCCCAGGTTTCTGACTGAAAGTCCTGTGTTCTTCTCACTGCCGTGGGCTGCGGCTCAGCTAGAATGCGTTTGCCATATTGCTATTGGGGACGGCATCCTCTTCCCCACTGGGTTCTGGCGGGGGCCGGGGGCCGGGGTCCTTATGATATCTCGAGAGGAAGAATTTTCTGAGACTTGCGTGGGATGAGGAGTGATTTTTATTTGCATGGGATTACCTCTGTGTTTCTAAAGTCCCAGTCCCGCCAGAGGGGTGGAGCTGGGGTGTTAGGAAAGCTAAAGTCAGAGCCAGCGTGCAGAGCGTCTGTTCCGTGTTGCAGCTGGGTGCAGTTCACATCAGGCTACGTACGGTCCATTAGTCCGTCGCGCGTGCGAGTTCACATGGCTTTGGCCAGGCCGGTGGCAGGGGAGAAAGAGCCCCTCAAACCAGGAGTCAAGTGCAACACACCGAGAGCCATCAAGGGAACAAGCTCCTTTGTTCAGGGAATGAAATATCCCAAATTTTGTACCCTTGCAGTGGCCACGCCCATTCTGGCCAAGGACCTGTCCTCAGGTGTGACTGACAGGCCAGGTACCTTCCCGATGTCACCCCAACTTCAGTGGGCATGCGCCTCCCCCCTGCCCAGCCCCCTCCCCAGGATCTGCGGGTAGCCTGGTGGCTCGCTGGGGCGTGTGAAGCTCTAGCTTCCTGGGGCAGCTGCCCAATGACATGCCTATATTCGGCCTTCCCTTTGCTCCCTTCCTGTTACTAATAACGAGGTTCATCGAAACAGGACCCTTGTGGCTGAAGGAACTCCAGTGCCTGGAACATAGAAAACCCAGGTAGGCACTGAATCTTTTGTCATTGAAATATTTGAAGAGCTTTTACGTGGAAGAGGCATACATCTGTTTTGTGTTGCTTTGGCTGGTAAATGGTAGTTACAGTTGCACTGACATGGGTCAAGGGAGTAATTTTGACTTTCAAGTCATTATTTAAGAAATACATTTCCTGCCCTGACCGGTTTGGCTCAGTGGATAGAGCGTCGGCCTGCGGACTCAGGGGTCCCGGGTTCGATTCTGGCCAAGGGCATGTACCTTGGTTGCGCGCACATCCCCAGTGGGGAGTGTCCAGGAGGCAGCTGATCGATGTTTCTCTCTCATCGATGTTTCTAACTCTCTATCCCTCTGCCTTCCTCTCTGTAAAAAATCAATAAAATATATTAAAAAAAAAAAAAGAAATACATTTCCTAAGGTTATAGCTGCAATAGATAGTGACTCCTCGTGGGAAGAGCTAACAGCAGAACCAGTGTAGCCGAGGGGCGTGCGCGTCTCAGCGTTTGGACCAGGAAGTGTGGCCCGTGACATCTGAACTCCGAAGGAAGTGCTCTCCATGTTTTCCCCTTTTCCCTCACATCCTCATCCTCCCCGGCATGCGGGGGTGGGCGATCTCACTCCGTTAGGGGGTGTCCCTTCACAGCCGTGAACTGCTCGGTGATGAACGCACCGGCCCAAGAAGCGTTTGCTAGGGTTTCCTTCTGGGATGTGGGCTCTTCTCATCATGCTTTTGTCTGTCTTTCTAGTTGTGGTTCCGCTCTCTGTATAGGCACTGAGCGACACGCTTACGGCACTGGCCCTGCCTGGCCTCAGACACAGCATCCGCGTGCGGGGCCTGCGGGTGCTAAGCGCTGGAGGAGGCCCGGCTGAGGGGGAGACCAGCTGTGATACGGTCCTGGGAGAGGGAGCCCCTCCAGGTGGCTTCAGGGGGACTGAGCTGACCTCTCCTTTGAAATTGCCTCTTTTTTTTTTTTTTTTTGAATTTTTATAAAATGTATTTGAGCCAACCAGAGGAGGTGCCTGGAAGCAAGAGCTTCCGCAGACTGAGAAAGCTGCTCTGAAGCGGGAAGGGGGGGGGGTGGGGGGTGTTCCAATGAACGGGCATTGGAGTTGGGGGAATAACGTGCCCGCTGGAATGAGCTGCCTGGACCAGGGAGAGTGACTGGCACAGGGCGGCTGGTTTCATGAAGGTGAAACAGACCTGCTGCTCTAAGCGAGGCTGTGTTGGGGGAGGGGTCCCAGAGGGGGGGGTGGGGGGTCAGGCTGTGTGGAGGGAGGGGTCCCAGAGGGGGTGTGGGGGGATCAGGCTGTGTGGAGGGAGGGGTCCCAGAGGGGGGGGTGGGGGGTCAGGCTGTGTGGAGGGAGGGGTCCCAGAGGGGGTGTGGGGGGATCAGGCTGTGTGGAGGGAGGGGTCCCAGAGGGGGGGGTGGGGGGTCAGGCTGTGTGGAGGGAGGGGTCCCAGAGGGGGGGTGGGGCGGTCAGGCTGTGTGGAGGGAGGGGTCCCAGAGGGGGTGTGGGGGGGTCAGGCTGTGTGGAGGAGGGGTCCCAGAGGGGGGGTGGGGCGGTCAGGCTGTGTGGAGGAGGGGTCCCAGAGGGGGTGTGGGGGGGTCAGGCTGCATGGGGGGAGGGGTCCCAGAGGGGGGGTGGGGGGTCAGACTGTGTGGAGGGAGGGGTCCCAGAGGGGGTGTGGGGGGGGGTCAGGCTGCTTTGTGCAGGGCTGGCTGTCAAGCAAAGGGGTTCCGGCTTCATATTGCTGGCTGTGGACAAGACTTCCACATTTTTTGGTTGTGGTTCACTTTGCGTTTATTCCTTGTGTCTGTTACTGCCTCTCTGCCGCTGCCCTTCCCTTCCCCGTGTGAGGAGCTGTGCCAGGGCTGGAATGGTCAGCAAGGACAGGACGCCAGTGCCTTTGGATTTCACGCAGAGTGAAGGCCCGTTCAGTCCACGGCGGCCCCGAAGCTGCCCGGTTCAGCGGCGGGAGCTGAGCTCTGGGGCCCACGTGCCCGGGCGGAGGGCCGACGCCGGGACCTGCTGTCCGCCAAGGAGGTGGTCATGGGCCTCCAGGAGAGGGGCCGGTCGGAGCAGCAGCGTGGCCGTGTTTGCGTGGGACACGGACGTGGTGGGAGGGCAGCCCGCTGGTCACGGAGGCGTTTGGCCTGAGGTAGGCACCCGGGCGTCCCCGACGGGGCTGGCAGGGGGCTTGTGCTTCCCGGTGTGGAGAAGGCGCGTGGGGCCGGAGGAGGAAGCAGAGGGCACATCTGGAGCCCGGTACGATCCAGCTGTGCGCTTCCTGCGGCCGGGCGGTGGGGACCGAGAGGAGGGACTGCCGTCAGCCAAGAGACCGCCATCCTTTCTAAATGTCTGAAGGCAGAGCACCCCCTGAGCCCTGGGCAGCCTCACTGTTCAGGCCCCTTGAGAGAGCCCCCGGGGAGGGAGCGGGCTGGGGGAGGGCGTGGGGTCGGGAGTTCCCTTTTCAGAGCCCTGCTCTGTCCTCACCCTTTCCACGCGGCCCTGATGTGCGTACCTGCCGCAGATGAGCAAGGCCTGACTGGTTTAGCAAGACTTTATGTCATTGGCAACAAAAATTCTCCTCCTAAAATTTTAAGCTTACTTTAAAGGATTTTTAGTGATACACTTCACTGACTAGTGAAATACAAAAGAAAATGTTTCATTTTGTATTTCAGATCAGTTTATTATAAATTACAAATATATCAAATTGATGTTTTAAATTAAAAATAATGGTCGACGGTTAATTTTATGAATACAGGACTGTGCGAGTTTATAACCGCCTGCCAAAAACCTGAGCATAAAGCCACCGTTTGCAAGAATCCTGAATAAACGTTTTCTTTTTATAAATATTCAGAAACCTTGGCTGAGAAGGGAGTGGCCAGAGGAGACAACATTTCTTGCATTCTGGGATTTTGAACTTTGGGAGCCAATTTGTTTTGGTCTAAATCTGGAATAATCATTTGTGTACCGCGGCCAGAAATTCTTGTCGGCCGTCCCTTTCCAGCCCTGTCACTTGTCTGGAATGTTAAGTATTGTTAGTAGTTTAACGGCTTTCCAGCAGTTGTATTACCGAGAGAGGTCTCCTGAAATGGTCTGGAGAGATCTCGGTATGACATTAGGTTTTTTTTTAAATATATTTTATTGATTTTTTACAGAGAGGAAGGGAGAGAGATAGAGAGTTAGAAACATCGATGAGAAACATCGATCAGCTGCCTCCTGCACATCTCCCACCGGGGATGTGCCCGCAACCCAGGTACATGCCCCTGACCGGAATCAAACCCAGGACCCTTGAGTCCGCAGGCCGACGCTCTATCCACTGAGCCAAACCGGTTTCGGCTGACATTAGGTTTTTTGTTTGATTCTTTGGAACACACTAAGAAGGAGAATATGGATGGTTTTAAGTTTGAAAAATCCAGGGAGCTTCTAGTTTTGTTTAAATATTTCCTTGTGCGAAATCTTGTCGGGTAATAGAGAAAAATCATAAATGAGCATGGGGGGGCTTTCTGTGGCCAGAGCCAGAGGAAATGGAGTTGGGCTCTTGAATTTTTGTTGCTTGATAATGAGCTCCTCTTCCCAGCATCCTGTTAGCAGCTGTAGTTTAGAAGAGCGAGCTCAGACTTTGGGCAAGCGGCTAACCGTGGTGTCTTCCTCCTTCCCAGCCACGGGGGGAGGGGGACGTGAGGGTCCAGCGTGCTGGTGGGGTGCAGCGGCCTCCCCCGGCCAGCTGGCCGCCTCGTTGCTCTCTGGCCCGCTCTCTCACAAAGGCAAAACGCTTCTTAAAATCCTCGCCCGAGGATATGTTTTTTATTGACTTGAGAGAGAGAGGAACAGAGAGAGAGAGAGACATTGATTGGGTGCCTCCCTTACATGCCCTGACGGGGAATCAAACCCGCAACCTTTTGGTGCTCAGGATACGTCGGCCAGGGTTCACAAAGCCCCATTTTGGAAAAGTTTTTTGTCTTTCACCTTCTACTCAAGTTTTCTTCCCCTTCCAGTGCAGCCCGGTTTTGCTTCCGTGCTCCCCGTGGAGCTGTGTTGACTGGCGCACCGTCACCTCCTTCTCACTGAGGAGTGAGCACGTGGGCCTGTGGCACAGCACGGCCGCCCCCCCCCCCCCCCGTGTTGGTCACCTGTGGCCCCGGGCAGAGTGTGGCAGCCACGCACTCGGGAGGGAGCTGTGAGGGGAGGAGGGTGGACTGCATGGAGGAGCTTTTCCCTCCTCCTGGGACCGTGCGGGGGGTAGGGGCCTGCACCCTAGAATAAGGAGAGGACGTGGCGAAGTTGCTTCCTTCCCAGAGCTGGAGGTTGGGGTGGAGGAGAGGTAGATGGAAATGCCTTCTTTCCTCCGTAGTCATTTGCATGATTGATTTCAGGAAACAGGTAAAACAACCGTATTAAATGTGCATATTAGTTGATAATCACAACCTAATTTTCGGCATGAGATAAATTCTGTCTTAAAAATGTCATGCTAGAATAGAAATATCATGTAAAATGGTCAGTAAGAATTGGGGTGTTTTGGGCAGTAATGGACTTTGTGGGTTCGTTCTCAGCGGAGAATCACATTCCTGGAGGCATCTCCCCTCACTCGCCTTCCCGCCTCTGTTCTGTGCGCCTTGAACACACCCCGTCGCGCGTGTGCAGGGCTTTTGTTTGTTTTGCTTTCTTGGGCTTTTTGACGTGACAAGACTCAGCGTTTCCTCTGAGTGAGCCTGGACTTTTTCAATAAATCCCACTCCACGTCTACTAAATATATACATTTAAGTGCGTTTTTTTCCTGATTATGTGTTGTAATTCACAGTAAGTAAGGTTAAAAATATGTATATGTTGAGGAATTCAGGATAGGACCAGCCTAGTGCATTACCATTTATTTAATGAAAGCATTTTTTATTGAATCTTTTCAACTTTTTAAAAAACATGTTTTTGTTGATTTCAGAGAGAGGGAGAGGGGATCGAGCCGAAAGCCCGGCCCTGACTGGGAATCGAACTGTGACCTCCGGTTCATGGGTCGACGCTCAACCACTGAGCCACACTGGCCGGGCTGTTTGGTTTTTGTAGAATATGTGCTTTTATCAGATTGGGTATTGGTTTTGATTCATTTAGCAGCATTTATTTACTGACTCTAATGTAGCTAATTTGCTGAATTTTGGTTTTCCCTTGACTATGTGATTCCTTCTCAGTGTTTTAAGTCTGCTCTTAGTTTACAATTTTAACATGATCACTACGTCTTAAATATGAAGTTTGTGAAATTATAGAGGTAAATGTATTTAGATTGGGTCAAAACCCTTTTTGGATTTTTAATGAGATATTAATAGGCATAAACAAACGTAACTAATAAGCAATTTCTTTTTTAAAACATGGTTTGACTTCTGGTTCTGAAGCACAAATTGTAAAATGGCCTTTTTGACTTTCTGAAAGAAAGATCCTAACAGCTCCTGCTCGCCTTATAACCGAGGCTCAGAGTTAGCATGACTCGCCCACAGTCAGGCGTCGGGCCTGACCACAGCCCAAGTCTCCTGATTATTGTTCTAGTGAATTCCCTACCATGTATTTTCAGTATTTCCTGCTATGTAATTTTCAGTGGGAAAGAACCAGAAGCAAGTGCTGTTTGTTGACCTCTGCGCACCGCAGTATGTAATTTAATGTAAGTAGTAAGTAAAAACAATCTTCAGTCACTTCTTATTATAAAGAGTCCCTCTCACAAAGTGTCTTTTGAGTTGCTGTTTTATTTTAATAGGCGTTAGTCATACTCGGGGCATGTGGTGTGTGCTCTAGAAATTATGATCGCTTACATCGACTCCGTCTTTACTGTGGGCTGCCACCCTGCTAAGCACTCGCGGTTTATTATTTTAGTTCATCCTCTCAGCATTCTTTTAAGGTGGGTGGTCTGATTACCAGCCCGTTTTACTTATGAGAAAGCTGAGATTTCAGAAAGGTTCCCGATTTGGTCAGACATACACTGGCAGCGAAGAGGAGTTCTTCAGGTCCTTTTGGCATTATTTCTGAAGCTCGATTGGTATGTTTTCCTGGGTGGATGGTTTGGGAGGGTGGAGTCTGCATCACTGAAATAAATTGTCGCCCCTCATCTTAGCTCCTGGCACTGTTTTTCTGGCACTTGAGCCTGGTGAAGTAGCTTCTGGAGTGAGCGTGTCAGGAGTCCTGTTCTTTTCCGTGCTGTGCTCGCTCTTTTGTGGGAGGACTCCATGGGTTGGGCTCACCAGCTCCTCCTGAGAGGAAGGAAGCAGAGGTGCAGACAGGAGGCGATGAAGTGGTTTGAGTGACTTGCCCACGGTCACACAGGCCGCACAGCTTGTGGGTCACAGCCGGAGCTTGCCCCGCCCTCCTGACCACGGCTGTGCTGAGACCGGGGACAACACGGAGCCTGTCCTGTACTGACATCACCAGGAGTCACATGAAGTACATTCAATTAGAATCATTCCAAATTCATCATGTTCAAGAAGGGAGCCTTGCACATAAGGGGACATTAATAACTCTAAGAATGTTTCACTTTTATTTTCTGTAGCTGCATCTAGCTTTCGATCATTTGTATTTATCACATAGTAAAATTCTTCAAAAGTAAATTTCTCAGGAGCTTTCTTCCCGTTTGGTTCTCAGTATGCCATTTCTTTCCACAGATTCGCTTGTAAATGTATCACGAAGAGGCAGCCCAGAATGAAGAAGGCAAGCAGGAGTGTTGGCTCAGGGCCTAAGGTGTCTGGGATAAGCAAAACGCAACCAGTAGAAAAAACTAAACCTGAGAACAGTTCCTCGGCATCTGCGGGCGGCAAACTCGGAAAACCCGGACCAGCAGCGGCATTGTCAAAGGTATTCTGTGCGAGGCTGAGCACGTGGTTTCAGGAGGCGCGGCCCTTAATAGGATGTTTGATTTATTAGAGAAGCACTACTTAGGGCTCGCCCTCTGCTGGTGCTGGGGACACATAGCCTTTGAAGAGAGTTCACAGTCCGGTGGACTCCATCCGTGTGGATGGTCCGTCTCTATGAATGAAACCAAATAGTAGGCTTATTCATGAAACAAATCATTGAGCCGGGCACCGACCTCTTTTCCCTTAGGTGGTCAAATAAAAAAATCATTGAGCTCTCTGCTGGTGTAAGCTGGAGGAGTTTGTGTAATGGATGGAGGTGAGTCACCTACAGAATAACCAACATACACACGGAAAGATCAGATGCCTTGGGAAAGCAGGGAAACGGTCATCAGTTTCAAGGAGGAAAGTATGGTTTCTAGCCCGAAGGTTTATGCCTTGTCTTACAGGATGACCCGCAGGAACATTCCTGGGACCCGGGGCAGGGCTTTCATTCCCACCCCACCCCACACACCGCAACTGTCACTCTTTCCGACAACGACCCAGCATTAGTTCTAGTTAGAACTGGGTGACAGTAATTTTCTTTACACTCCTGAATAAGCTGGCTTGGTTCCTGTTATCATTTAGGACAGTGATTCATTAGATCAGCGATCCTCAACAGCGCGCCGCAAGGACTTTTAAAACATGAATACCGGACTGTTCAGCCGGGCACCGACCTCTTTTCCCTTAGGTGGTCAAATAAAAAATGAAAATGACAACAGCCAACACAACAATAGCCAATTAATTTTAATTAATACCTATTTTCTTGTTAGACCAAAAAATATGTTATTTGATGTGCCGCAGGATTTTAGTAACTAGTTTCTGTGTGTGCCGTGAGGTGAAAGAGGTTGAAAGCGCTGCCTTCGATCACGGGTTTCGGGAGCAGACAGGTGGTTCAGAGCCGTGGTCGGGGGAAGTGAGGGGAACCTGTGAGGATGCTGAGTGCGGGCTCTGGCACACGGCACGTGCTTAGTGAAAGCGGCAGTGAGTGGTTTGCTCTAGTCCAGTGGTTCTCAACCTTCTGGCCCTTTAGATACAGTGCCTCATGTTGTGACCCAACCATAAAATTATTTTCGTTGCTACTTCATAACTGTCATGCTGCTACTGTTACGAATCTTTATGTAAATATCTGATATGCAGGATGGTCTTAGGCGACCCCTGTGAAAGGGTCGTTCGACCGCCAAAGGGGTCGCGACCCACAGGTTGAGAACCGCTGCTCTAGACAGTCTGCTCAGTGTCTGTTGGTTTGACGGTCCCAGGGACAGGGTGGCTCCAGGCACATCTGTGCCGTCGCAGAGCCCACGTCGCGTCTTCAGCCTCTCCCCGCCCGGACGTCACTTTCCGTTCTTTGCCTGTTTGTTGGAGGGGTGTGGGTGGGGTCTGGGCTTTGACTCGGTGGAGGAAACCTGGAGAGTCTCCCAGCCTGACGGGAGGAGCCCCGCCCTGCCTGGAACACGGTCCTGGAAGCCTGTTGTCCGAGCCGGCTCTGGTTATTATTAGAAGCACCTCCAGGAACAGCTGGCGAGGGGCTTCCTTGTGGTGGAAGGAGCCAGCAGGGATGCTGGTCGTCTCCACCAGGCTGGACACCAAGCCCAGCCTTACCCCAGGGCTAGGCCATACCCCAGGCCCTCTCCTTGCTGCCGCCCGGTGAGCTGCCCTGCGTCCGTTAGTCTGAACCAGCACCAGGAATGAATGCTTTCCTTTGTGGGAGATGCTGGCGTTTCCTGGCCTAACTGGTTACTTGGTTTGTGGGGCTGCCTTCGGCGTGGAGCGCCCGTGTGACCTGTGACTTACGTGACTGGAAGAACAGGTTGAAACCCCGGCTTTGGGTTTGCCCGCTGCCTTCGCTGCCTCCGTATCAGTGGCAGCAGCGTCTCTGAGGTTCGCAGTGGAGTGTGCGCGGGGCAGGCGGGGCAGATCTGAGGCTGGGATCCGAGTTGCAAGTAGCTCGGTCTTGAACAGTGAGTGCTTTTCACTGTACAGCAGAACCGTGTGCCTGCTGTGTGCCAGCACATGCCAGCTGTCCCGATCCGCGGCCCTGCTGTGGGGGCTGGTTTGTGTGAGTTCTGTGTGTGAGCAGTGGGGAGGGTCATAAAGGAGATGAAGCTATTTGGGGCGCCTCACCTAGACTGGAGCAATTGCTTTTACTTCGGAGAGGAGGAAAAAGTCGAGTAGAAATTGAAGTAAAGAAGAAAACTGACAATGAACAGAAAAGTTAAAAAAAAACACTAAAAAGACTTGGAGACCCACAAACTTCAGTGTTGTCTTATGTTTCTAAGTTTTCAGATTTCACGTGGTTCCCTAGCATGTAGCTACCACCCCACAACTTGAACTCCTGTAACTGATGGAGCATTGGTGATTAACCAAATGAATGAAGCATTTGGCTTGTAAGGGTTTAAACACGCATACCTACTCATTCTCTCATGTGGACATCCACATTATTGTGTCTGTCGGGTGTGAGTGAGTCGGAATTAACACCTATTTTTCGAATATCGTTTGGGCCAGACCCACCTGAGTGGTGCAGGAAAGGACTCTTTGGCCCAGAGCGTCTCACTGCTGATTGCAGCTTTTGCAAATAATAAAATGAAGCACTGCTGCTATTGCCAGTGAGTTTTGGGGAATTTGTCCAGCAGCTGTGGCATCTGTCGTGGGGTGTGGGATACGTAATTCCTTGTCACAGCCAGTAGAAAGCTGGTTTTCCATGTAGAGATGGTGTCCTACATGCCTACACCTCTCAGGTTTCACACAGTGCTCGGAGCGCATGTTCATCCTGGGAGAAGTAAGATACTCACTGTACTGGTGGGAATACTTGTTTCTAAAGGTTGATATTTGGGAATTAAGCTGCAGTTACTTCCGTTAGAACCTATCTAAATAACTGATGACTCTTGATGATTATTGGTGATCACATCTTTTTAGTGTAAGATGAGTTAACAGTGATTTGGGTAACAGATTAACAAAGTTATACAGGTTTCACGGTGCACAATTCTATAGCCTGTCATCTGTACACTGTATTGTATGTCCACCCTCCAATCAGTGACCAGTTTTATTAACAGAACTAGTCTTTTTTAAATATATTTTTATTGATTTCAGAGAGGAGGGGAGAGGGAGAGAGAGAAACATCGATGATGAGAGAGAATCATGGATCTGCTGCCTCCTGCACGCCCCACACTGGGGATTGAGCCCGCAATCCAGGCATGTGCCCTTGACTGGAATCGAACCTGAGACGTTTCAGTCCAAAGGCCGACACTCTATCCACTGAGCCAAGCCAGCCAGGGCAACAGAACTAACCTTAAAGAATATGAACAATCCTTAATGATTCATGCACCCCACCTCCCTTATTATATAGCCTAGATTTTTCATAATATGACAACCCTAAACACCAAATCTAGTTTCTGTTTAATGCATTTAAAACATTAATCCTTTTTCTGCCTCTTTAGTAAGACAGATTGACCTACCGAATGGCACTACTATGAATAGTTTTCATAATTGAATGATGAGAACAGAATCTATTCCATCTGGAGTCACTGGCATGTAGAATTGGAGGAGACGTTAGAAATTGTTTGACTGATGAGCCATTTTAATTTGTAGAAATGAATGAATTATGATGCTCTAAGGGGAAGCATGGTTCCAGATAGAAAACCACATCAATCAGTTGACTGACTGGTGCCTTCACCTTAGTTGCCCCGAACTTTTTGTTTTCTTTATTGAGGAAACAAGAACAATGGTGTGTTCTCCTCATTTCCGGGAGAAGGAAAGCAGATTTCAGAGTGCTTGTGGGGGGTTTTCTGAAAGCTCATACTCTTTCATTCATCTTTATAAAATATACATGAATGCTACAATGGTCTTTCTCAAGTAGTATGATCATTTAGACTGACTAACCCTCACTCTAACCATAAAGTATCTAGTTTTTATTTACATATTATCCAGGCCTCTAAAAAAATCTTTCAGTTTTGGCTTAAATTAGACTACTAAACATTTGATAAGGTAAGAAAAAATTTCAGAATGCTTTTTTTAGGTATTGAATTCATTGTTGAATCATTTTAGAGCATGCAGATTATTTCTGATTCTCACTGATATTTCTCTCTAGAAATTGCAGGATGGTACTTCCTGTGCATTATAGAACTTTCCTGAGATGCCCATGTGGTATCGCCCAATGATCTTTGTTCCTAAGTCATGTCCTAGATGAAAGGGGCCTGGGAGGATGTCTTCACTTTCCCTCATCCCTCATGAAGCGGCACCTGTGGGCGCACAGTGGGCTTTCATAACATACACAAGTTTACATATGCGACTACATACATGATTTCTTTTTTTAAAAAAATATTTTTTTTTTTTTTATATATTTTATTGAGTTTTTACAGAGAGGAAAGGAGAGAGAGATAGAGAGTCAGAAACATCGATGAGAGAGAAACATCGACCAGCTGCCTCCCGCACACTCCCCACTGGGGATGCGCCCGCAACCCAGGCACATGCCCCCGACCGGAATCGAACCTGGGACCCCTCAGTCCGCAGGCCGACGCTCCATCCACTGAGCCAAACCGGCTTCGGCTTTTTAAAAAATATTTTATTGATTTTTTTTACAGAGAGGAAGGGAGCGGGATAGAGAGTTAGAAACATCGATGAGAGAGAAACCTCCATCAGCTGCCTCCTGCACAGTCCCCACCAGGGATGTGCCCACAACCAAGGTACATGCCCTTGACCGGAATTGAACCTGGGACTATTCAGTCCGCAGGCCGACGCTCTATCCACTGAGCCAAACCGGTCAGGGCCCATATACGATTTCTTTATTTTAGAGAGAAGTGTGATTGTTTAGAAGCCAGTTGAGAAACTCTGCTTCTGTTGCACAGTACGATCAGCCGCTTGCTGACTGTTAGAAAGCCTTTGTAGAACTCGTGAGCTCAGTATAAGGCAAGAACTTCATTTAGTCTGAAAATGTCATTTAATCTTGCTTCATCTTGTCAGCTTACTTTGATCGTGTGTTGCTTGCAGACCAAGAGCAGTGATGACCTTTTAGCTGGAATGGCTGGAGGGGTGGCCGTGACGAATGGTGTCAAAGGGAAGAAAAGCACCTGCCCTTCCACAGCGCCTTCAGCCTCGGCCCCCGCCGCGACCACCGTGGAGAACAAATCCAAGATGAACACAGGTAGGCGCGGCGCTCGGCTCAGAGCCCAGCCGCCTGTGTGCCGAGCCCAGCCGCCTGTGTGCCGAGCCCAGCCGCCTGTGTGCCGAGCCCAGCCGCCTGTGTGCCGAGCCCAGCCGCCTGTGTGCCGAGCCCAGCCGCCTGTGTGCCGAGCCCAGCCGCCTGTGTGCCGAGCCCAGCCGCCTGTGTGCCGAGGCGGGTAGGCATTAGGGGTTCCGGCTAATGGAGAAGTTCAGGCATCTGCACAGGTGAACTGATGGGCCTTGCAGTGCCGTGTCCACCCACTCAGATTCCTCTCCTGCTCCCTTGTCACAGCAGCCCCGGGGGAAGCTTCTCTTCCTCTGTCTGTCCCTTTCCTCTTGCTTCTCTCCCGCCTTTCCTTTGGGACATGCTCAGTGCTGGCTCCCGCTCTCTGGCTCTCCTCGTGCGCAGACCTTTTCTCTCCCAGCCTGCTCTCTGGTTTAGTGCAGAAGGGTGATGGTCTGACTTACAGAGTGGGGCAGGGAATGAGTATTGGGGGACAGTGTTACAGCAGTCCTTTTCCTCTTCGGCCTCCCTTTGTGGGGTTCCTCCCCATTCTGTTACTTGTGCCTTTGAATCTGTTGCTGATTTATGATCCCGTCTGTGTTTTTACAGAGATCCCGACCTTACTCCCTGAGTGTAGGGCTTCCTTCCTCTCCCTGCTCTGCCTCTCACGTTCCCCCTTCCCCGCTCTCCCTTCCTTCACATGCTCCACTCAGCATCGTCTAGGTGAGTTTCCCCAGCAGGGCTCTCTCCTGTGTCTCTTCCCTGCCCAGGGGCATTGGCTGACCTCTGCGACTCCTGAACTCCCCTGGGCAGTCAGGTCTCTATAGAAACCTCCCCTGCTGCTTTTGTCACCTGTGTGGCCTCACTCTACTTTTAATGCGCCATGCTCGCTCCTGCCTGCCCTGTGGCCGCCACCGTTCCCTTCCCTCCATGCTCCTGAGACCTGCCCATCGTCCTGCAGCACGTAGCTCTTTTGTTCCTTATTACCTCTGTGGCCTGGTGCCTGCCACAGACAGGACTAATGGTGCTTTAAAAATACTCATTGATTAGGTCTAGAGAGTATTTTTCACAGCAAAAAAAAAATGCTAATTGACTTCTTAAGTGTTTGTGGGAGGAGGCAGCTGATCGATTATTCTCTCTCATCATTGGTATTTCTGTCTCTCCTTCCCTCTCCCTTCCTCTCTCTGAAATCAACGTGTAGATGCCTAGATTTCATCTCATTAGACCCGGGGCATAAGTAAACTGTGTGCCTTTTTATCGCTGATATTTTTGCCTTAAATTCTTTGTCTTAAACATGTAGGCACAACTTCTTCAACCAAGCGTAGCACATCCACAGGGAGTAAGGAATCCGGCTCCACGAGAGAGAGGTTGCGTGAGCGCCCCCGGGTCAACCCGAGCAAGAAGCTGCCTTCCGCGGGCCAGGGAGCCAGCGACGCGGCCCTGCCCAAGCGCTCCCGCAGTCGCACGGCGGCGGAATGTGACGTCCGCATGAGCAAGTCCAAGTCGGACAATCAGATCAGTGACAAAGCCGCCCTGGAGGCCAAGGTGAAAGACCTCCTCTCGCTGGCGACCACCAAGGACGCGGAGATCTTCCATTTGAGAAGCGAGCTCCGCGACATGCGCGCTCAGCTGGGCATGAACGAGGACCAGGCCGCGGGGGAGGAGAAGTGCGAGGAGAAGGCGGCCATGCTGGCCCACCAGCCCACCGACGTGGAGTCCACGCTGCTGCAGCTGCAGGAGCAGAACACCGCCATCCGCGAGGAGCTCAACCAGCTCAAGAACGAGAACAGGATGTTGAAGGACAGGCTGAACGCCCTGGGCTTCTCCCTCGAGCAGAGGCTGGACAACTCGGAAAAGCTGTTCGGCTACCAGTCCCTGAGCCCAGAAATCGCCCCCGGGAACCAGAGCGACGGCGGGGGGACGCTGACCTCCTCGGTGGAAGGCTCTGCCCCGGGCTCCGTGGAGGACCTTCTGAGTCAGGACGAGAACACCCTCATGGACCATCAGCACAGCAACTCCATGGACAACCTGGACAGCGAGTCCAGCGAGGTGTACCAGCCGCTCACCTCGAGCGACGACGCCCTGGACGCGCCCTCGTCCTCGGAGTCGGAGGGCGTGCCGAGCACCGAGCGCTCCCGGAAGGGCAGCAGCGGCAACGCCAGCGAGGTGTCCGTCGCGTGCCTCACGGAGCGGATCCACCAGATGGAGGAGAACCAGCACAGCACGAGCGAGGAGCTGCAGGCCACGCTGCAGGAGCTGGCCGACCTGCAGCAGATCACCCAGGAGCTCAACAGCGAGAACGAGAGGCTGGGCGAGGAGAAGGTCATTCTGATGGAGTCTCTCTGTCAGCAGAGCGACAAGCTGGAGCACTTCAGCCGGCAGATCGAGTACTTCCGCTCCCTCCTCGACGAGCACCACATCTCCTACGTCATCGACGAAGACGTCAAGAGCGGCCGCTACATGGAGCTGGAGCAGCGGTACATGGACCTGGCGGAGAACGCCCGCTTTGAGCGGGAGCAGCTCCTGGGGGTCCAGCAGCATTTAAGTAACACTTTGAAGATGGCGGAACAAGACAACAAGGAGGCTCAGGAAATGATAGGGGCGCTCAAGGAGCGCAACCACCACATGGAGCGGATCGTGGAGTCTGAGCAGAAGGGGAAGGCGGCCTTGGCGGCCACGCTGGAGGAGTACAAGGCCACCGTGGCCAGTGACCAGATCGAGGTGAACCGCCTGAAGGCCCAGCTGGAGAACGAGAAGCAGAAAGTGGCGGAGCTGTACTCCATCCACAACTCGGGGGACAAGTCAGACATCCAGGACCTGCTGGAGAGCGTCCGGCTGGACAAGGAGAAAGCGGAGGCCTTGGCGAGCAGCCTGCAGGAGGACCTGGCTCACACCCGGAATGATGCCAATCGCTTGCAGGACGCCATTGCCAAGGTACTGCCTCAGTAGCTCAGTGTTAGCAGCAGCCTCCTGCAGCTGCGCATGCCCATGCCCATGCCCATGCCCGCTGAGAGCCAGCATCGCTGCGTGGGGTCATTAGCTGCTTTGTCTGTTCCTCCTCACCCGAGGATACTTTTTCCCATTGACTTTTGAGAGAGTGTGGAAGGGAGGAAGGGAGGAAGGGAGGGAGGGAGGGAGGGAGGGAGGGAGGGAGGGAGGGAGGGAGGTGGTGGGGCGAAAATCAGTGTGAAAGCGATACATCGAGTGGTTGCCTCCTGCACACCTGCCCCAACTGGGGCCGGGATTGAACCTGCAACCCAGGTACATGCCCTTGACCGGCACTCAAACCCTTGACCTTTCAGTGCATGGGTCAACGCGCTAACCACCTAGCACGCTAGCCAGGGCTCATTAGCTTTATTTTCAGCTGCTATGCTTAAAGTTTGAGGATGGTTTTCTTTTATTGGGGTAGAATGAAAAGTATTCTTTATTTAAAAATATATTTTTATTGATTTCAGAGAGGGAGGAAGAGGGAGAGAGAGATAGAAACATCCACGATGAGAGAATCATGGATTGGCTGCCTCCTGCAAGTCCCCAACTGGGGATCGAGCCCACAACCCAGGCATGTGCCCTTGACCCGAATCGAACCTGGGACCTTTCAGTTCGCAGGTCGACTCTCTATCCACTGAGCCAAACCGGCCAGGGCGAAGAGTATTCTTATAATAATGTCACTTCCACTCACTTGCATTTCGTTACCGTTTTTCTGCCTGGGGCTGGAGTTCAGCTAACACCAGAATTTGTCCGTGGTTCTGGTACACCCAGGGCAGCATGCCAGGCAATTTCCCATCTACATCTGTGACGTATTCTGGCATAAGAAGGATGGAGAGCCAGGATTCCAGGTGGCGTCTGCCACTGCTCATCTGTTGTGGTTTTAGGTTTTCAGGTAGAGTCTGTTGTGAGTTAAAAAATGTTCTGGAGTGTGAGGCTCCTTTCCCAGAGGCCTGTGGTTTGTTGCGGGGGGACCTTTGAGGTCATAGTGCAGGTCCCTTGTCTTACGTGCGGCTCAGTTATGAGGACTCAGGGCTGCGCCCCAGGGTGCTGGCACTCTGGCCCTGGCTCTCTGCCCGCCTGATGGCTGGTATACAGTCTGTTTGAATGAGTTTATCTAATTTACCTCACGCTGCGTTTCCTATTTTAGTGCAATGATTTTTAAAGAAGAAACATTAGTATGTCTTTGGCCAAAATTTGCATAATTTAGACCCTAATTTTTTTTAGTGATACAATTTAGGTGTGACAGTATTTGGGGATTATTTTTTGTTTCTCATTATTAATTTGATACTGAAACTACCACAAATGGGACAGTTTCTGTGGGAGAACATGTTAACCATTAATCGAATGCATGCCTTCAGCCCAAACTTTGGAGGAGGGAAAATTTCCAGAATTTCCTCCTACATAATCTAGTGAAATTCAACATACTTAAATTCAACATAGTTAAATTCAGTCTAGTTAAATTGCCAACATACTTTCAGTCAGTGATGTCGTGACAGTATTCTAAGTATATTACATGAAGTTCTGTTGTAGAAGGCTGCTTCATACTTTTAACCAGTCATTTCTTATGCAGGTCATTTTAGTTCATGCAGAGCAACTCGCACTTCGCTTCCCTTTGAAACTGTGTACACCTCAGTTCCAGAATGTATCGTAAAACAACTCTTAACTTTTCTAATCTGCACCTCCGATTTCGTACAGGTAGAAGATGAATACAGAGCCTTCCAAGAAGAAGCCAAAAAGCAAATAGAAGATTTGAACATGACATTGGAAAAATTAAGATCAGAGCTAGAAGAAAAAGAGACAGAAAGGAGCGACATGAAAGAAACCATTTTTGAACTTGAAGACGAAGTCGAGCAGCATCGAGCCGTGAAACTTCATGACAACCTCATTATTTCTGATTTAGAGAGTAAGTGACGCGGGGACATGTCGATCCTTTTCGTCCTGCCCCTTTAACATGTGGGAATAGTTTACAGCCAGTAACAGAGTAACCAGTAGTCATTCTGACAGCAGTGCTGCGAAGGCAGTCGCAGTGGCGCAGCGGCACAGCGGTAGCAGAAATATGCACGTGGTCAAGTCTAGCCCACACGTTAGCTGGTAGTTTTCAGGCTGCCCTGTTTTGTTCTGAAGAACTGTTAAGTGGAACATTACATTAAAACTGTGCTTAATTATGGAAAATTATTTAAGCAACAAGCTAATGGGGTTATTATTTTCTAGATCTTAGGAAAAGCCATTTAGTATCTATTTCTAATGATTGCAGGTATACTGTGACAAAAAGTATTGATCCTTCATAATCTTATGCCTAAATCGCAGGTTTATTTGTCTGATTTTCCTCCCTCCCATGGAGATTCTATAATCTGGTGGAATTGAGACTCAGATTTTAAGTTGCTTTTTAAAAATAAAACTTTTTAAGAACTATTTTGCAGTTATGTCAGATTTATAAAAAGTCGCAAAAATAGTACAAAGATTCCTGTGAGAAAGTGTGATGAACCAGAATTTTCATGATCTTAAAATCTTCCCAGACTGTTGATTACGTTGCAAGTGAGGAAAAAGAAGCAACAGAAATTATGCAGTGGAAAAATTGGGCTACGTTTTAACAGGGTGGTCATGTCAGTGACCGGGGCACAGAGAGATCAGACACATCAGCGAGGCTGTACTCTGGCTGAGGCATAACTTCAGTTAATCATAGAGAAACATTAGACAAAAAAGTGAGGCGTGTGTTACTAAGAGCAGGAGTGGGTGGTGCTGAATTCCTAAAATACGCCAGTGTCATAGAAAACAGAGTGATGGAAAAGTTCTAGAGTGAAGGAGGCTAAGGAGACTGCCTAGACTGGGTCCAGTGCTATAGGGGGAAATGATGTAATGGATATTATGACAAAATTGGAATGTGGATGGTAGATTAGATACACATATCAGTATACATTTATGAACTTGATAACTGTACTGTGTCTTACAAACGAATGTCCCTATTCTTGGGAACCACACACTAAATATTTAGGAGTAAGGGACCATGATGTATATCCTTAAAGGGTTTGGGAAAAAATTAGGGATAGAACCCTGGCTGGTGTGGCTCAGTGGTTGGGCATCATCACCACCACGTGCACCGAAAGTTTGCTGGTTTGATTCTCAGATTTCCCGCGTAAGACTTTTGATTTGAATGTGGAAAGAGTGACACCTTGTGGTAATCACTGGAAAAGGTTAAATGATAGGGATTCCTGTGCCAAAACTTTATAAATCATTGCCAAAATAAAATTACATTAACATTATATGGATTTTAATTAAAGAAAATTCTGAATAAATTATTTAACTATGTAGTTTCTCTTCCCATTTTTTTGAAATGAAAAGTTCAAAAGTTCAGAAATACTGCAAGAATGATATAGTTAGCACCAACTACTGAGATTTGACAATTTAATTTTAATTTAATACTTTGCAATATTTTGTGTGTGTGTGCGTTTAACTGAACCAGTTGATAATAAGTTGTAGACCTTATGACACTTAACATGCAACTGCTATTAAACAGTCTCAAATGGTCCTTCATCACTTCTCCACTTCTAGAAATGTATCTTCAGGTAAACAATTGTGTAAAGGCACTCATGGTGTGTATAACAAAACTTAGAACCATTCTAACTTCGTTTATAGGAAGTTGCTAAGACAAATCATGACATATCCAGTCCATGGAATACTAACACAGCCGTCAAAATGGTGCTACAGATCTGTATGTATTGATAAAGGTGTCCCTCGCCTGCTAAGTAGAAAGGCTTTTAAAGCAGTATAATGGTATAATCCCATTTTTTTTTAAAGTATAAACTCATAGGAAGTCTGAAAGGATATATACCAAATCTAATTATGGGTAATCTATTTTTGTTACCCTTTTCTGCTTTTAAGATTTTATTGTGAACACGTATTACTTTTAGAATCAAGGGGGGGAAAGTTATATCCACTTTTTTTCCAGAAAAATAAAAATGAGTAAAATAAATATTGAAAAATAAAAGTAGTCAATTGTTCATTTGAAGCTCGCCTGTGTCCTCTGTGCACATGAGGAATTCTGGCTTTGGGGATAAAGCTGTGACCCACTGGCCAGATGCCCTGCCTGCCTGCCTCCCCTGCCCCCGAGGCGCGGTAATGTAACTGGCCACCCTTGTTCTTTCCCTTCTTCCCAAATCGCACCTGCTATCCATTGGCGCAGCTCGCCCAGATAGGAGAGTGACTGAGCACTGGCTGTGAGTACCCTGAGGTTTCTTGGATTTGGGGGGCACGGAAGTTTGCTTGTGAACTTTCATCATGTTACACCCCTGGGTCCGTGGTTGATCCCGAGCCAATGGTCGCTGTCTAGTAGCACCTGCAGGAATGACGGGCCTGTCGCTGGCGCCAGCGTGGAGGCCTGGTTGTGGTTCTTGGTTTGTCTTGGTGTTGAAAGGATGATGAGCCCTGCTATTAAGGGGGCAGGACAGTGCCCACAATTGTTCAGAGCAAAATTGGTCTAATAACAATGAGAATAGCAATTTACCTGATTTCTAAAAAGAAATAGGATTGTAAAATTGAGTTATAGGTAATTTAAAAATGAGATCATAGTAGCACTTCTGTCCTTTGGTAATAGAGTTTAATGTTGCTTTTGAGTTGAAGACAGTAGATGGCAGTGTCCCTCTCACTAGGAAGACAGCGAAGGAAACTGCATTTAGATCAGTGGTTCTCAACCTTCCTAATGCCGCGCGACCCTTTCATACAGTTCCTCATGTTGTGGTGACCCCCAACCATAAAATTATTTTCGTTGCTATTTCATAACTGTCATTTTGCTACTGTTTTGAATCGTGATGTAAATATCTGATATGCAGGATGTATTTTCGAACGACCCCTGTGAAAGGATCGTTAGACCCCCAAAGGGGTCGCGACCCACAGGTTGAGAACCTCTGGTTTAGAGGCTCCAGTATTGAAGACATAGGCTGTCCTTTCACGTGATCATGAATGGGCTCAACTGGTTTTCAAGACAAAAACTTAAGCACAGACTCCTTTGATTCTGAGGAGGAAAAGCCTGTTGTCGTTTTTGTTGTTGGTAATATGTTCTCATTGATCTTTTAGAGGGAGGGAAGGAGAGGGAGAGAGAGAGAAGCATTTATGAGAGAAACATCTATTGGCTGCTTCCTGCCTGCCCCCGTGACCTCTTGGTACATGCGATGATGCTCAATCCATTGAGCCACACTGGTCGGGCCTGTTGTCATTTTTAATTCTTTGTTGCAAAGTGAAAATACAGTTATGATTTGTAACTTTAGCTCAAATTCCCTAGAGACCCTTAGTGCGCTTTATTCTTCCTAAGTGTGTCCATTGGCTGCCAGCTTCGCTTCTATTTAAAAGGAATCAGACATGACAATGATAGGCTGTAGTGCTGGGTGTGGAAGGATAATCTTTTTAGGCGTGATTATGTGCATTTTGTGGCCATTAATGTGGAGAAAGAGAATAAGGACAAAGAGAAAAGGATAAGGACAAAAGAAATGAATGGAACTGATTAAGCAGCGGTCACCAGCAGGGCAGCCCCCTAAGGCCTTTCCCCTTCAGCATGGGTTTTGGAGCAGAACTCTCAATAGAATGTGACTCCCCAGACATTTCTGGCTCTGGAGGATTCTGGCCTTGGCTGTGCCTTCATCTCGCATCCCACTCTATCGAGTATGGCACTTGCCTATTAGCGCTCACTAAATGTGTACAGTGAGTGAAATGGTTTGAAGAAAATTCATATTATGCAAGAAGTATTCATTTACTTTATAAATATATTTTTCATTTTGTAAAAAGACTCCTAGAATTAATGGCAGCAGCTCCCCATGGTATTATATAATTAAGTTTGTAAAAATTGTATTAATTCACCACTTTTCTGCCATTTATCCCAGTGTATGAAGTACGTTATGCTTGCATAAATACTTTACATTAATAACCCTTGTGATTAAAAGTTCACATTGTAATAGCAGTCAGTGTTGTTTTGATTGTTTGTGAGCCAATAATATGCATGCTTCTAACAATTGATTTTACTAAACTTATTGTTTCAGAATTAAGGCATTGAGGAAGGAAGTACTCCAGAAATTGTGATTTAAAGTTGACATTTTCTTTAGAAAGTAATGCTGTTTCATCCTTGGAGTGAACGTTTCTTTTTTCTTTAAAGCTGTGTATTAAAATGAAAGGGCTGTGGGCAGCAGGCCTGTTTCTGAATGCCATATTTAATGACCTCCTCCCTTTCTATTATTCCTTTTGAATGCAACTCGAAGAATAAATATTTAAACTTTTGTGATCATTTCAGATACGGTTAAAAAACTCCAGGACCAAAAGCACGACATGGAAAGAGAAATCAAGACGCTGCACAGGAGGCTCCGGGTAGGCTAAGTCCTCATGGGTTGTCTGATTAGAAAGCAGAGTCTTCTGGACGTTAAGCACGGGGTGGTTACTGACCATGGTCACGGTCACGATAAGCTTCAGATACAGTTATAATGTTGACCCCACTAGGCTTGGAGCAGAAAGCTAATGCCATTATTTAAAATTGAGACTGGTACTAGATTCTGGGGAGAAGAATGTACTAGTAACTCATTAGTGGTAATTTTAGAAAGATGGATTTAGCCCGGCCGGTGTGACTCAGTGATGGAGCGTCGACCTATGAACCAGGAGGTCACGGTTCGATTCCCAATTAGAGCACAGGCCCGGTTTGGGGGCTCCATCCCCAGTGTGGGGCGTGCAGGAGGCAGCCGATTCATGATTCTCTCATCATCATTGATGTTTCTATCTCTTTCCCTCTCCCTTCCTCTCTGAAATCAATAAAAATATTTCTATAAAAAGATGGGTTTAAGAAGCAAGTGTTATCTTTTGGAAAGAAAGGGGATTAGCTGTTGATTGGAAAGCACCCTACACCAAGCTGTTCCAGCCTGCCATGGGTCTGGTCAGCTTGCCAGCAGCAGTGCCCTCTGCTGCCGAGGGTGGAGGAGCTGACGTCATAGTCTGGCTGGTGCCACGGTTGCTCCGCTGCCCTCCCGGGGCAGGACATTGCTTTGGGGTGGCAGGCGCTGGGCTGGGTGTGGGCAGCTAAAGCTGTGGTGGAGGCGATGCCCCGGGGAGGCTCCCCCAGCCACCCCCGCATCCCCCGTGGCTGTGGGAAGCGGTGGACTGTACAGTTCCTTAGCTCCTCTCTTTGTCTCTAAGGTTGTGTCTGCCTAGATTAGGTTCAGTGTTTTTCTTCTGGCTTCCTCTTCCTTTTCCTTTACTTTTGATTTTTTTTTCCCTGTTAGTTTTTGATGTCAGGGTATTTATAGTGTCTCACTGTATGACTTCAGCATGGTTCACACACCATTTATCTACCTTCTTGAGCTGTTCAGAGGTAAAGCGCTATACATTTTGGATGATATGTTTATTTTCATAAGACTTGCTTTGAAACTTGAATGAGTAAGGAAGGCTTGACTTTACCATCACTAATATTTATTGAGCACTTTTTGAATGTTTGATGCCTCAGTGGACAGATAGCTAGAAAATGTTTTCCTCGTTAAGAAGTTCAGTCATAATAATCACATTACCTGCTAGCGATAGGTAATATCAATTCTCTGAGATTTAAAAGAAGTTTATCATCATTTAGGACAGTGCATTACAGCAACCTAATCATAAACACATTTTATTGTTTTAAATAAGTTTTTATTGCTCTCTTTTGGAAATAAAAATTCAGTTTTTTAATATAGGAAGAATCTGCGGAATGGCGGCAGTTTCAGGCTGATCTTCAGACTGCGGTGGTCATTGCCAACGACATTAAGTCTGAAGCCCAAGAGGAGATCGGTGACCTGAAGCGCCGGTTACATGAGGCTCAGGAAAAAAATGAGAAGCTCACAAAAGAACTGGAAGAAATCAAGTCCCGCAAGTATGTTTTGAGAACCCAGTTGTGTCCGTATGTTTCAGCACATCCCAGTTCTGTGGTGCGGTGCTGTGGAGAGAACTTGGGGTTTGACACTGGGATGACTGAGCGTGGAGCTAGTAGAAGTTACGCAGCTTTCCTGGCCTCATTTTAGGACACCTGTGGCATAGTGCAGTCTACAGGGATCTTTCAGAATTGCCAGTGTCCATAATCACATCTCTGGAGGAGGTCAGAGGGTTTTGTGTGGTTTGGTTTTTTTTAAATTATATTTTATTGATTTCAGAGAGGAAAGGAGAGGGAGAAAGATAGAAACATCAGTGATGAGAGAGAATCATGGATCAGCTGCCTCCTGCACATCCCACACTGGGATCTGAGCCCGCAAAGTGGGCATATGCCCTGACCGGGAATCGAACCAGTGACCTATTGGTTCATGGGTTGACGCTCAACCACTGAGCCACGCTAGCAGACAGCAACTAACTTTTAAGTAATTACCACTTGTTGCATTTTGGTGTACCATCAAGGAAGAATAGCCACAGCTAGCTAAAAAAACACACTGATTTTAATATCGTTAAAATTTCCTTTCCTTTTCCAATTACATATCTTTGCAAAGCTTACTTATTTTTCACGTCGCAATAGAGTGAATGTATAAGAAATGAGAACCTAGCAGTATTTTGTTGAGCCAGACATTAAAGAGGTATGCAAAAATATTAAAACACTACTGTTCTTACTAATATGTTTTTAGTTTTTGAAAATATAGTCAAAAGAAGAGCCATATGAGAAATTTTCCTAAGGGCTGGCTTAATTTTTGCTCACCTAGAAACTTGCTTGCTAGTTACATGACATGTACAAACTCGGCAACTGAAATTTCATCCCAGATGAAAACTTCTGTGTAGCTCAGAGAATTACAGCCGGCCAGAAGCGAAGTGCAATTGATTTTTAGATGACTCACAACCGTCCCCAAGCATCCAGGGGACTCATGTTACTAATATGGCCTCAGTCTTTTTTTTTTTTTCCCCTTTGTAGAAATTCTATTTGGAGACTGCAGCAGTTTTTAAATTTTTATTTTAAAAGTGTGTGCTTTGATTTCATTTCTTTGTATTTCCGTGTCTATGCATAGCATGTTGAACAGCCAAGTCTGGATGACCTGGACGTGCTGGGAGTTCCCAGACTCCCCCGCAGGCCCAGGCCTTCCCAGCAGCCCAGAACCGTGAGGCCCCCAGCTCTGAGTCAGACTTTCGGCCGTCCGCCTCCCGTTTTATTGCTAATTGATTACTAAGGTCCTCACCTTACACTCACTCAGATGAAAATGGAACTGATGGTTACTTAACGTACTTAGGAGAACCTGATATAAAGATTTTCATATCATTTCCTGGAATTTACCAAGCAAATGAGAAGATTAAACCAAGTAATTTACTCTGCTCAACTGATAGTGTTTTTTTATTTTAAACTGATACTTTTTAATGCTCTTCAGTTGGGGGGGCGGGGAGTTTGTATTACCTAGTATATATGTAAAAAAAATGCCCTGATTTCAATATTGTTTTCAGGCAAGAGGAGGAGCGAGGCCGGGTGTATAACTACATGAATGCTGTTGAGAGAGACTTGGCGGCCTTGAGGCAGGGGATGGGGCTGAGTAGAAGATCCTCGACTTCCTCGGAGCCGACCCCCACGGTAAAAACCCTCATCAAGTCCTTCGACAGCGCGTCTCAAGGTAAGTTCTTGCCCGTGTGCGGGCAGTCAGTCATGTCCTTACCACGTGCTCTCCGGTCCGGGTCGGTGCTCTTTATTGCCTTACGCTCTGAGTCTCGTCAGATTTCACAGAGAATCACTGAGTCCCACTAAAGGGTGTTTTTTAACAGGAGGTCTGGGGAAGCTTCAGCTTCAGGGATCTTGGTCTGAGACCCGTGCCTGGCCCCCTGCAGAGCTGTGTCTTCACACAGGCCTGTGACTCTGAGCGCCTTCTCTGTGCCTCAGAGCTGCCTCAGGACTTCAGCCCTTGCCCTTCCTCTTCCCTCTTTCAGACCTGTGTCCTCAAACGCCGACTGGGCACTGGCATGGAGGTGGTTCCTAGACTTCTCGTGTCCAACACCAAATCTTGGCCCTCAGCTTCTGTGTGCAGCGGAGGTGGCATCAGCCTGGACAGCCTCCTGGGGAGCGGGGAGACCAGTCACACAAGCTTCCACTTACCGTGAGGCATTTCTCATGCACCCCTCTGTTTGTTTTCCTAGTACCAAACCCTAATGCAGCCGCAATTCCTCGAACCCCGCTGAGCCCAAGTCCTATGAAAACGCCGCCTGCGGCCGCTGTCTCCCCCATGCAGGTCAGTGCCTGTGCTCAGAGGCCCGGGTCTCAGCACCTGACAGCTAGTCCTTCCTCTTCAGAATCACTCGCACTCGTGTCCAGTGGGGGGAGGGGAGCAGCTGACCACTGCGTGCGGGATGTAGTGGGATTTCCCCCTAAAAGGCTGGTGAATAGATAGAATTGAAATAAATTATGGAAATGTCAGTTGGATGAATCTGAAAATCCTGATAGTGATAGGGAGCAACCATTGGACACTTACTGTATGTGCAACACTGTTCCAGATGCTTGGTAGTCACTCATTTAATCCTCACAGCAACTCTGTGGGGTATTAGGGACTGTTCTTACCCCTACTTTTCACCTGTGGAAACTGAGGCCCAGAAGGCAACTTGCTGAGGGTCAGACGATGAAGAAGTGGCAGAGCTGGGATTTGAACCTGGGCAGTGTGGCTTCAGCGGCCCTGCTTTAACGCTGTACTAAGTCACTTCTCTAGGCTGAACATGGAGTTGGCATCCTCAGCCTCTGCTGCACAGCAGATCATTTCAGAACTCGGTGCTTAAAGCAGCAGCCTGGCTGTTGTTCACGTTTCTCTGGGTGGCCACGCAGTTCTTTGCGTGCTTTGCCTGGGCTCACTCCAGCAGCTGCACCAGCTAGACCAGGGGTGGGCAAACTTTTTGACTCGAGGGCCACAATGGGTTCTTAAACTAGACCGGAGGGCCGGAACAAAAGCATGGATGGAGTGTTTGTGTGAACTAATATAAATTCAAAGTAAACATCATTACATAAAGGGGTACGGTATATTTTTTCAATAGTTATTCATTTCAAACGGGCCGGATCCGGCCCGCGGGCCGTAGTTTGCCCACGGCTGAGCTAGAGGGTGGGCGGGGCCTGGCTCAGCAGGGCTGGCTGGGCTCCTCTCTCCATGGGTCTCTTCTCTGTCTTTCTCTCTCTCTGGCATATAATGTGACCAATAACCACTTAAAACAGAAGGATCCCAATGCCCAGTTTCCCTCAAAGATACCGTCTTGTAAATCTATCGTGTAATGCCACAACCAAGACACTGACGTGGGTATATGTAGACACAATGTTTCCATCACACAAGGACCCCTCCTACGACCCTTTACAGTTACACCTGACCCCACATCACTGACCCCTGGAGCCACTGGTAATCTGTGTGTAATCTCACTAAGAGAGTTAGTTGCAGCCTTACATAGTTTGGAAGGGATTATGCAAATTCATCACTATTTACTCTCTGCAGTTTCCTTTGTGAGTCCCAGCTCTAGACTCAACCTAACGTTAACCATGTTTGTCTTATGATTTCAGAGACATTCCATAAGTGGACCAATTTCTACATCCAAACCCCTGGCAGCCCTGTCAGATAAGAGACCAAACTATGGGGAAATCCCCGTTCAAGGTACATCCTATGTTGCAGTATTTCACTCTTGTTGTTATCTTTGTAATTCTGACCCTTTTTGGCTAAAGTGTTATTTTCTTTGTTCTTGACATGACTGAAGCCAGGCTGGTACGCATCTTTATCAGAAGTTTACTGATAATATGTCTTAATTACAAATGGGAGGTTAGTTATTAACGAGGGCATCTTGGAAGACAGCTCTGTCATAGCGTCATGATCAGTGATAGAGAGTGGCTGTTGCTGGGCACTATGTTTTCATGGTTTTTCGTGATGTTTGGATTGTTATCCCCATTTCACAGATACTAAAAATGAGGCTTCACAAAGCGTCTTCATGCAGGTTAGCGTAGTTACTGAGCAGTGGACCCGGGCCGTCTACTCCACTGTGCCCGCTGCTGTTCATAGGAGAAAGGGGGACTGACGATGACGCCCAGCTGCTCTTCTCTGCGCTGTGAAGGTTGTGCCCGTGTTCACACAGCTCTTCTCGCAGAGCCAGCCCAGGACCAGGTCTCCTCCCTCTTGAAGTCAGGGCTCCTCCTCTTACCCATACTGCATTTTAAAAATATATTTTTATGGATTTCAGAGAGGAAAGGAGAGGGGGAGAGAGAGAGAGAGAAACATCAATGATGAGGGAGTCAATGATTGGCTGCCTCCTGCACGCCCCCCACTGGGGATCGAGCCCGCAACCCGGGCCTGTGCCTTTGACCAGAATTGAACCTGGGACCCTTTAGTCCGCAGGCCAGGCTCTACCCACTGAGCAAAATTGGCCAGGGCACTTGTAGTGATTTTTTAAATGTCCAGCTTCTGCTCTAAACTCCAAGTTCCATGAGCGCAAGTTTCCTGCCTCCTATTTTCCTGTCTCTGACCGTTGTGCCAACCCCAGTGCCTGCCAAGCAGTGGACACCCAAATGATCCTCTTTAATGAGTGGACTGAGTAAGCTCCATGTGGCAGCAGGCTCTTACTGTAAAGTGTAATCGCTCCTGCCTGCACACGCACCTGTAATGCACGAATCTGACTCCCTGAGGAGGGATAAACCGACAGTTGACAGGAGATGGAGCCGGCCCGCCTTCTGCAGGAGTAGAGGGACATGGTTCTGACTGTAGCAAGTGCCTCTGAGCACTCACTCGCATGCTTCTCCGTGAAAACGCTCCCGGACGTGGCAGCAGACCGCTGTGCCCGTGGAAGGCCACCACTCGTGACTGTGAAAGGAATGGCCCGTTGAGGCTACAGAGCCAGGAAACGAGTCCTGTGGAGCGCGTTTCCAGTAGTGTCTGTGGAATTGAGGCAGACACGGGTCCTTAGACATGCAGTGAGAAAAGACAGCCAGGCATGGGGAAATGGCTCGGCCGCACGCTCCGTGAGCTCCGTTTCCGGCGTGTGCCTGCAGTGTGCGTGGGAAGGAGGAAGACACACGGCACCTGGGGAAGGAACACTGTCCCTGTGGGCACGACAAGGACCGGGCTCAGCTGACGCACTAGCTTTGCTTCGTGGTCTCTAGCCTTCATTTTCGCTTTCTTCATTTGCTGTGCTTGGGGAGATTAAGATTTTAGGGAAAGCAGTTTTGTAACTGTGACATGGAAAATGTAATTAAAGGAAAAAGGTTGCTTTGTGTTTCCCACTGCTTCCGTGTGCTGCTGACTCTGTCTTGTCTGTCAGATTTGGTGCATAACAGCGCTCTTCCTGTGAGGAGGATGCCAGCTGCCCTCAGGGCTCAGACTCCCAGGGTGCTGCCTGTAGGCCTTTTGCATAGGTGATGTGTGTCCATGATAAGGAGGGTGTGACTACTCCAGGCTGTGTAAGTCCTGTCTTCACTAAGAAAGTCCGTTCCCGGCGGTGTGGCTCAGTGGGTGAGCATCGACCTAGGAACCAGGAGGTCACAGCTCGACTCCCGGTCAGGGCACCTGCCTGGGTTGTGGGCTCCATCCCCGGTGTGGGGTGTGCAGGAGGCAGCCGGTCCATGATACTCTCTCACCATTGGTGTTTCTCTCTCTCTCCCTCTCCCTTCCTCTCTGAAATCAATAAAAATATATATTTTTAAAAACGAAGTTCATCCTTTCCCTCCAGGTAGTTTGTCATTTCAGCCAGATGTGCCTCATGCTGAGAAAATAAATGTTAAGAGAAAAGATGTGCTGTCCTTGAAAGATAACATCATATGCACTATGTTTGACGGCATGATATTAGGAGAGGGAGTGTCTGTTAAGTTGTCAATTCTTACAAAGAGGTTTTGAGTGACCTTTTCTTGTGGTAAATCGTACCGTTTCCCTTTTTAAAGGAATGTTTGCTGTAGGGCTTTGCTGGTCACTGAGACTATAGTCTTCATGAAGGTGGTGTTTTCCCTCTTCCTAGTCACACGTCCTAACCCACCCCGACCAGGCGGAACACATCTCGTCCGCCCGTGTGCTTGTGGGCCTGGCCTGGCCACAGCCTGGTGGGGCGTGTAGCCCTCGGGAGGGGGTGTGCTGGTCTGTGTTTGGGGGCTCCCACTCCGGGGCAGGTCCTGAGAAGACCTGCAGGACAAAGCAGCCAAGCTCAGGAGGGTGGGGACAGCTTGCGCGGGGCTCCAGGGGCTCCAGAAACGCCCTGCACAGTGTGTCCAGCGAGCAGGGGAGGAGCAGAGCAAGGCAAGGCCGCAACCAGCTCGCCTGCCGCATCTGATCGTGGCCCTCCCCGGGTGTTCAGAAGTGCCCGCTGCTTCCTTGTTGCCCTCAGACTGACGTCCACACGCCAGGCCCTGGCGGCTCCCCCAGCCAGCCTCATCCTCCCTTCACGCCCCTTTCCTGCTGCCCTGTCTGCTTTCCAGGTGCCCCCTGGTTAGCCAGGCGGGACTTCATTCTTCAGCTGGCAAGTCCTCCTGCCCTCGCTCCGCGTGTTGTCTGGCTGAAATGCTGTGACCCGCTCCTCTTCCCTCGGTGCAGCCCAGCCCCGTGTCCTGCCAGTGCGCTGAGGCCTCCCCTGCACCCTGAGGTCAGGACGGCTCCTCCCTCTGTGTGTGAGAGCCGTTCTAGTGTTCTGGCCAGTTCCCTCCTGACTTGTCTGCTTGTGGATGAATGGCTTTCTCACCAACTGATGGTGGGCACAAGGCCAGGCTTTGGTGTAGTTTGTACTGTTTTAGACCCAGAGGCCATAGGGGATCTTTGAATGTTGAATTGCATCAGAGAGGGAAGTGGCAGTTGGTGATTTCGAAGCATTTTCATCTGTCCGATGTGTCATCCCTAGAATAAAGCCCTGAATGAAATGCGTTCCCACGTGCCTTGTCTGCGGAAGTGGCTTTGTAGGGGGAATCGTGGACGCGCCCTGGGTGGGGAGAGAAGGGGGAGAGGCGTAACTCACCTTCCTGCCACCTTGGTTACTTGGGCGTCCGGTGTCAGTGTCTTTATTGTGACCTCCCGCTTTGTGCAGAGCACCTCCTACGGACATCTTCCACCAGCCGGCCCGCGTCCCTGCCCAGAGTGCCTGCCATGGAAAGCGCCAAGACCATCTCCGGTAAGCACTTCTGTTTGAAACGTCCTTTAGAGAGACTCTTCCGGAAGTCTTAGCGATGGCGCTGAATGCTTTCTCCTTAGACTTAGTGAACTTTCCTCGCCTTTTTAGCTCCTGGGTTGATTATTTTTCCTCCGAATCTCCTCTGTCGTAGCTCTCAGATTCTATAGAAATCATATGGACCTGATTCACACACACACACACACACCCCGCAACTAAACCAAATGGTTCCGTTCATTTAAAAAGTATTTATGAGCCCATTTGCTCAGTGGTTAGAGCGTCAGCCCCTCACTGAGGGTTATGGGTTTGATCTGACATTAGAAGAAAAGACAATAATAATTATAAAATCGTGTCAGAATATGTAAGTGCAGTATTACTCTAATAAGATCCTGTAATAGGAGAAAGCATTGGACATTGCTTTTCAAAGGCAGTGTTAGATTCTGCTTGTGGTTATCCTGAAATTGTCGAGAACATTTTAACCAGGAAAAGGGAGGCGGTTTCCCTGACCCGGGGGACTGTTGCTGTATAGCATTCCTCAGCCAGCCCCGCGGGACACGGTGGATGGGCCCCTCATCGCCAGTGTCTGAGGTCAGAGAATGTGTCTGCTTTGTGAGCACCTGCTGGTACTCAGCGCATTCTCGCTAAAAAGCCGCTTGAATGTGGCTCTTCTATCAGCGGCTGAAGTGGTACTTCCAACAGTTCCCAGAACTTTCTATCATTCTAACGAGATACCCTGTCTTACTATGCCCGACTTTCAAAGTAGGACTTTCCTGATTACTTTTATTTTTCAGTCGCTGACTTGACACCTTTTGATTTTCTGTCTCGTTGATTTATGGTTTTTAAAACATGGTCTGACCCAGAATGAAGTGTTTCTCTTTTCTGTCCTTTTCACAGTGTTTTTGGGTAATTTCAGGAGGATCATGTTGGTTTTCTTGGGGAATAAGTAGTTGTCAAGTACTGCGTTTATTAGCCTTTGGTTTTTAGTGGCATCTGTGATTACACCAACGTTCCCAGAGTACTTACTGTGCCCCGGGTGAGAACTGAGGGTCACAGGGCGGGTAAGACACACTGCGTACCCCCAGGGCATAGGAGGGTTAATGCATAGCTCAACTATTGTACATTTTTTATAGCTTTTTAATGAAAGGGGAAATTCTTTCAACTTATCAGTAAGATAAGGAAAATTGTACTTTTTCCGCCTGTACAGTAATTTCTGCTCTTGGAACCTGTTGGAGAAAATGTCTCAAGAACTCCATTTAAGATGTTTTTGCTCTAAAATGATTAATGTCTATTTTCAGTGTCTCGACGAAGTAGTGAAGAGATGAAGCGAGACATCTCCGCCCCCGAGGGAGCGTCGCCAGCCTCTCTCATGGCCATGGGCACCACGTCCCCACAGCTCTCCCTCTCCTCGTCCCCCACGGCGTCCGTGACCCCCACCACCCGCAGCCGGATCAGGTAGAGAGCAGCTCAGCTGATGCGTTTCATCCCTCTCCTGGCCCTTTGAGAGGAAATGATCAAGTTATAAAGTAATGCACTCAGGCACAGATTTCTTTCTCTGAGTGTTAGGAAGTATTTTCTGATCTCTTCTGTGCTCAGAATTGGGTAAAATGGTCTAGAAATGAAAAGCAAAACGTGCCCTAGCTGGTTTAGCTCAGTGGATAGAGCATCGGCCTGGGAACTGAAGGGTTTCAGGTTCGATTCCAGTGAGGGACACATCCCAGGTTGCGGGCTCGATCCCCAGTAGGGGGTGTGCAGTGGACTTTGAATGCACAGGAAGTCATAGTCGTCAGTGAGGACTTGCCGCGGTCTTAATGTCTCCGCGTCTCATCATTGATGTTTCTATGTCTGTCTCCCTCTGCCTTCCTCTCTGAAATTAATAAAAATATATTAATTAAAAAAAAAAAAAAAGTAAAACCGTTTCTTTCCCAAGCAGCTGGTTTTTCTGTTTTGGAGTTTGTAATTAGAGAATGGTTGAACACAAGTTAGTATTGTGAAATTCAAATACTAGGGTGCGGGTGGAGGTTAGGGAGACTAGAAAAGTGGAATTTGAGTGGTGGGGAGGGAGGACAGGCTTTATTGTCAAAGCCAGCCACTCGAGTGAGTGTACAAAAAGATGAAGAAGGGAGGTGGTGTGGCACACGGAAGGGGGCACAGGGAAGCAGAGAGCGGACAGGGTGGGCTGTGGGGCCCTGTGAGCACCGACAGGTGAAATGAAAGGAATGAGAACGTGTCTTGCCTTGGGTGCCTTAGCGTGTGGAGTTACCCTGTGCAAGAACCAGACCAGCGCGGGTCTCTCCTGCTCGCTGGGTTTCTGCTTTATGATGATGCTCAGCTAAAAGGTGTTTCAACCTGGGTTTCTCATTTTCACGTCTCAGGGAAGAAAGGAAGGACCCCCTCTCAGCACTGGCGAGAGAGTACGGAGGCTCGAAGAGGAACGCCCTGCTGAAGTGGTGCCAGAAGAAGACCGAGGGCTACCAGGTAACCCCGCGGCTTTCTGTCCCCGGGAGCAGGTCCCGGAGCACGTGCTGGGGTGTCGCAGCTCGGGGCGCGTCTCCCATGAGACATGCCGAGTCCCGTCCTGAATTCAGGGGGGTCCTTACGTCCGGTCCTTCCTGCCAGCGCAGCCAGGCCTTGCAGCGCCCCATCAGCTGTGACAGGGCCTCTCAGTCCTGGTGAGTGCTGTGGTTGAGTTCGCATCTGGACTGAGTAAAAATTAATTCAGTTAATGTTTAATGATGATGTTTGAAGTCTTCTGGCTCAGTTGCTTTTCATAGAATTTCCCCTCCCGCTTGGTTGTCTTTGTGCCCGAACCACTTCGCATCCGGACTGTCTTCACAGCCTGCCCTCTCCTCCCTGTTGGGGTCTGTCTGTCTCTCCATCCCCCTTTCCGATATTTTAAGTGATGTTCGAGGTGGTGTTTGGAGAGGAAGTCCTCGTCTACACACAATGGGAACCTCTCAACTGTACCCACTAGGCTGCTGAGGAGTGTAGTGTAGACGCCAGTGTCCGCACAACATGCTTTCAGTCACAGAGCCTCTTCTCGCCTGCAGCCAGAGCTCCCAATTGCTGCTTCGTATTTGGGTGCAACCACAGAGAAATACAAGAGGAGAGGGCCTCTCAGCTCTGTGTAGTCCTGGTCTCATCACATCAGCCCTCATCTCACCCAAATGACATAAGGGAACGGGCGATAGCATTTTCTGACAGTGTTTGTGCAGAAGAGGGAGGGAGTGATGGAGGAGCAGACAGACCTGCCAGAGTAAGTCCCTTTGGACAGTTGTAATGGCTTCAGGCCGTGTCTTCGGTCCATTGAGGAGTGAAGAGCTACGTGAATTGCAGTGGACTTTGAATGCACAGGAAGTCATAGTCGTCAGTGAGGACTTGCCGCGGTCTCAATGTCTCCGCGTCCATTCGCTGGAAAAGAGACGAGTGGTGCTGGCAAGGCTGTGGGGCCATCGGGACCCTGGGCACGGCCGTGGCTGCAGAACAGTGTGGCGGGCACTGAAAAGCAGACGCGGGATTGCTGTGTGACCCAGCAGCTCCGCTCTGCTGTGTGTCTACCTGCCCAGCCGTCGAGGGGATTAGATAATTAAGTACACAAGTTGATTAAGGTACTCAAGCACTAAGTCAATGATTTAACTAGTCTTGGTTCCTTCCTACTTGAATGCTCGGAGTCTGTGATTTTAAGGTAAATGCTGTTAGGTTTAAAAAATACACATAAGTCATTTACTTAAAAACGTCAATAAATCATTTTTTTTCCTTTACTGGGTACATGCTTTGCAGGAGGAAATACAGTGTGAAACAGAGCAGTTAGCATATATAAAGGGGGACGTTTTCGTACACTAGACAGCCTTATGCTACAAGCCCACCCCTCCCCTTCATTGCGTCTATGATCGCTTCTGTAATGACGTGGGGGTGGTTTTTTTGTTTGTCTGGGTTTTGTTTCCTGTGAGACAGATACGTGTTCTAGCTGTTTAAACGTGGACAGGAGCTGGTTCTTTCATTGAAGGGCTGTGAGTTAAAATGGGGTGTTCTAAATGCATAACCTTTTTAAATGAAGGGTCTATCTGATCTTACTTGGTCGAGCGCTGGAGGAGAAGTGCCAGAGCCCTGTGCTCATCGGGCGGTGAATGGGGGCCCGCGTGCCCACCCCCGGAGCGAGCAGCTTGGAGCCAGCCTGTGGGCTCTGACTGCCCGGCCGGGAAGGGGCCGCTGTGACACTGCTGCGCGCTAGGCAGGGGCTGCTACGTGACGGTTAGCACGGGCTGTTCTCTCAGCCCACAGGCATCATCGGGGCCGGGCCACGCATGCTTTCTGTCTCGGAGCTGTCTAATCGACGGAGATAGATTCCCTAATACCCGATCGTCCCCTTTACTCTCCTCAGAGTCACCCTGAAATAATTGCACTAATCACTGTAATTTCATTAACCGCCCATTACAAAACAAGCCCTGTGAGTTGGCCTTTTATCTAACAAATACATTTTTCTCTTAAATTGTGCCCTGCCACTTACAGCTCAGTGCTGCTTTAGACACAAGACGCTCCTGTCAGGCCCGCGTCCTGGCTCACTGTCAGGTTCACAGATGTGGGCGACCCCCACCAGGATCGGTGACTCCCTCAAGGCTTTCTCACAAGTGCACGCGTCGCCTAACAGCCTGCAGTCTGTCGCTCTAAGCGTTAGGCCTTCCCTTTATTTTAAAATCAGTACCTCAGTTTACACACCATTCTGTTTTAAAATTGAACGTCAATTTAAATATGCAATTAACTCTAATGATTGCACTTTTAGGGAAAAGGGGCAGCCCACTTCCCTGCTCCATCGCCTTTGTAAGTTCTGCTTCCCACAGGCAGCTACTTGCAGTTCTTTTAGCCGCTTCGTCAGGGATTGATAATACGAGATCGTTCATGCAAGAGAAACTCGGTAACAGAAGAAAACAGTGTATACTCTCAGTAAACTTTTTTTGTTCTAAATTTCATATTTAACAACTTCTCTTATAGCCTTTAAACGTTAATTTAAGAGAGCTTTACTTTTAGAGGAAAAGTATCATTGTTTTCTGATAAAACGCCAGACCTAGAAATGGATTAGTTAATACAAAGGACAATAAAAGCACTTAATCTAGTACAAAATAGTTTTAATAAATGAATAGACGTTTTTAGTACCATCTGAGGTAATTTAATCTCAAATAGGCATTAAGAATATACAGTTTGATTGAGAGATTTACTCATCAGTGCTTGGGCTGAGAAAAAAGATTTAGTATTTCTTTTCTTTTCCTTTTTTTTTTGTTAATCCTCACCCGGGGATATTTTTCTGTTGATTTTTTTAGAGAGTGGAAGGGAGGGGGAGAGACAGAGAGAGAGAAACATCAATGTGAGATCGATTGGTTGCCTCCCGCATGCGCCCCATCAGGGGCCAGGGATTGAGCCTGCAACTGAGGTACGTGCCCTTGACCAGAATCGAACCCCTGGCCCTTGGGCTAACGTTTTACCCACTGGGCCGAAGTGGCCATTGCAAGATTGTGTATTTCTTTATGGAGACGAGTGGGATCAGAATCACAGTTTACTTACGGTTTTTCTGACTGACTTTGGTAAAGTATAGCAAATGTGTTCTAGTGTAGGTTCATTTTCTTCCTCTTTTGTGCTGTCATTGTTACCTATATTAGTTTGTTTGTGTTATAAGCCCCATCGTCCTGTGTTATAATTACGGCTTCATACAGTGTTGTTTTTAATGAAAAGAAAGGCGAAGAGCGTAGCCTCAACAAGAGGCCGCAGACTCCCCCTGTTCCTACAGGAATCGGGCATCGCAGTTCATTTGCCTCTCGGTGGTTTCCGGAGCCCTGACATGGTTTTGGGGGGACAGTTTTGCCCAGTTACATATTTGATTTTTAGGGAGCAGATCCGTTGACCTGTGCTCCGGCACAGGGCTCTATTTTTACATTTTCTGACCCTCTTTCTCTAAGCGACAACAAAGGAGCACTGGTCCTTCCGTCTCCCAGAGTTGTGTGTCCCTGTGGACTGAAGAGTCAGGAGAGTGAGAACCAATGGGCAGATAAAAATAGGTCGGTCCTTCCTTCCCAGCTTCCTTTGAAACAGCCGAGTGTCTGTGGACAAGCAGGAGAAAAGGAAGGTCTCTGGATGAGTTGTGTGAACTGAGCATGTGCACTGGCCGGTGTCTGCCGGGTAACCAGGCCCGTTCTGCACCCACACCCCCTCGGCGGCGCTCATTCCAGCATCTCAGCGCTTCTGGGCTGAGTGAGCTCTGTATCGGGGAGCTGTCCCCACAGGAGGAGATTGGCCCCCCAAAGCTCGGGTTTCTGTGACTCCTCTTGGCCACTCTGTGCTGGGGGGACGGACCGGAGAAGCATCCTTGGCACACATGGCCCCTCCCCCCTGGTCTGTCCAACACGGGACTGTTCCCGTTTTCCAGGGATTGGGATTCCTTCTATCGCTCCCTCTCCTCCCGGCGTGTAAAGCGTCTTCAGTCCCCCTCGGGAAAGCAGGAGAGGGTGCCCCTTCCCCCAGGCCTTCTCTTTCCCCCCTGCCCTCGCATCCTCTCTTTGTGATTCCAGTTAGAGCGGGGAGAGGGAAGGGTGGAACGGAAAGGCGAGGAAAAGTGGGAGTTCTGCCAGCAGACAGCAGCGAACAGAAAGCGTTCGGGCTCCTGATGGTCACAGCAAGGATCGGGGTTAGCTCCCTCCTACAGCCGGACTCTTAGGTCACAGGAACGGCTTCCCAGCGCTAAAAAAATCTCTTAAAGCTGCAAGCAGCAGATAAGGGTTTTGATCTGAATCAAGTCAAGGCTGAACGTCTAATTTTTTTAAATCTTACATTGTCACTTTGCATGGAAAGTCAGTTCCATACAGAAAGACCTTATTGTTTGTAAATACCACTGGATCCCAGGACTTAAAAATACTCGGACAAAGGGAGCGAGCGTGGCCAGATAGAGCCCACCCGTCCCTGACGTGGCCTCGGGTGCTCGCACGTCGTCTTCCATGAGGCCATGACACTGCTGCGGGCTGTCCGTCTCCGTCCTGGCGACAGGACGTCTCCATCCAGAGCCTGCCGCGGGGCAGGAAGGTCACAGGCCACAGGCCCCGGGAGCAGAGAGCCCGCCTCGGCTCTCCGCGGCCGAGGCCCCTGGTGTGCACAGTGGAGGTTAGACGACCGCCTCCCAGTCACGGGTGGGGGGGGGGGGGCTGCTTCCTGTTCCAGGGGGTTCCTTTCGATGCCGGACGGAGCAGCTGGGAAGCAAGGTTCCCAGATCACAGTGTACGTCTGTGTTCTGCTGCAGCAGGATGTGACAGCGACTGTTAGCCTCTATTTCCAGAACGTCAGGGCCGCCGTTCTTAAATGCCAGTTGGCCGTAAACAGTGCAAGTTCTGGATTGTGTGTGCCCACATACACGCGGGTTGTTTTCATTGACCCACACAATTCAAACCTGCGTTGTTCGAGGGTCGCCTGGTGGTTGGGAATCCGAGTGTGTGGAGGAGCAACTTAGTTATACATGGATTTCGACTGTGCAGGCGGCCAAGGCCACCTTGCGTTGTTCCCGGGTCAGCTGTGATTGCTTAGTCCATTACCGTGAATTAATTTGTTCAGTGTCTTAGTGTGTGGTCGGAGTCCCCACTCATCAAATCCACCCCACCCCCACCCCCGGCGACACCTATCAGATTTTCCTATAGCAGGTGAAAGAGTGGAGGAATTACATATAACACCAGTTCTTTTTTTGTTTTTGTTTTTTAATGTTTTTATTAATTTCAGAGAGGAAGGGAAAGGGAGAGAGAGAGAGACAGAAATGCCAATGAGAGATTCATGGATCAGCTGCCTCCTGCATGCCCCCTACTGGGGATGGAGCCTGAAACCCGGACATGTGTCCTGACCAGGAATTGAACTGTGACCTCCTGGTCCCTGGGTCCACACTCCGCCACTGAGCCACACCAGCCAGGCTAGCAGCAGTTCTCACATCCTGGTTTTTACTTTCTCATGGTGCCCATCTTTCAGAGCTACGTCCAGGCCCCAGCATTCGGAAAGATACTCAGAAATTGGGTCCTCTGGCCGCGCGCAGAGGCGTGGACTAGACACAGCCATGCAGTCTGCGTCAGGATGCGATGTGTCTGGATTGTAGCCATAGTTTCATGGGTAGATACATCTTCCCCAGTGCATTGAGTTGTACACTTTACACAGAATTCATTTTGTACATAAATTATATCTCAGTAAAATGTTGTTTTTTCTAAAGTGGCCTCTTGCCTGAGGTCAGACAGGTGGGTCGCAGCGCCCGGCTCCGGGCTCCCCTAAGCCACCCCGTCTCCCCACAGTGTCGCAGACTCGGAAGGGAGTTTCAGTTTTTATTGTGAATAATGCCAAGGAAGAGAGACATCAGATAAGCAACATTTTTAAGTTCTTAATGTTTTTGCTAAAAGTAGAACCTTAGGTGATCTTTGTTGCGTCGTCTTTACTGTGTATCATCCCAAGTAGCGTGAGAAATGCTTCTGCCTCCTGTGCTTCACCCACTCGGGACGGACGGGATGTGACAGAATGTGAGTCTGCAGAGGAGGCGGAACCTGCCAGGCTAATTGCATCGCGTGCCTGAGGCTCTGGCTTCCAGAAATGAGTTTAGCCTGAGGTCAGTCAGGAACTTTAGGGTGACCTCTCTGCAGGTTATTTGTAAAGATGCCGTATTGCTGTCTCGATCTATAATTACGGGAAGGGTGATTAACCACCAGATGATGGAGGGAGGAGGAGCTCTACAGTTAACCCTCGAACAACACAGATGGGAACTGTGGGCTCCCCCATACGCGGGTTTGTTTCAGTGTGTGCAGCGGGCTGCCTGGGCACTGATCTAGGCCGTTTTGTACAGGGGACTTGGCACCCGTGGGTCTGGTTCCCTCGGGGACCCTGGGGCCAATCCCTCACTGGGCTGCCCTCGGGGCGGACGAGCTCTTCAAGACTCACCTGTAGTTCCTTTTACAAATGGGCTCGCAGATTCGGGAGGAAGAAGCGGACTGGCTACCAGCCGCTGTGTAACAAGCCCCGCCTCCAGCGTGGATGCCGTTCAATGATGGCACTGACGTAACTCATCAACCCGGGATTGAGGGGCTCGTGGGGACAGCTCAGGGCTCCTCCACTCAGGTCATGTGAGGCCCTGGAGGGTGAGTCCCATTTTGGACGCCACCCTCACATGTTTGGTGGGTGATGTGGCTGTTGGTGAGACTTTCACTGGCCGTGACCGGAAACCCACATGTGGCCGCTCCGTATGGCCTGGACTTCCTCCCGGGTGTCCCGAGAGAGCCGGCCCAGCGCCGCCTGCCTCTTTTGACCAGCCTGGGCGTCACACATGCTGGTTGTCCAGGCAGCCACAGGCCTCAGTTCCCAGGCAGGGAGAGGCGCCTCTCTGGGTGGGCACAGCCAGCTGCCACGGTTATGGCCATTTTAAAAACTCACTCTGCCACGGAGGCTCTGTCCCTTCTGTACGTGCGGGGAGAAGCTCATCATGTGACACCAACTTGGCAGAAGCTTAGAATGATTTTTTAAAAACATGGCCTCCCGGATGAGAAGGAACCGGTGCTCAGTGGCCTCTGGTAAGGCTCTCCCTGCGCCCGCAGGACGGGTCTCCCTCTGCATCCTCTGGTGCCCTGCGCCCAGGGCCTGAGCCTCGCCTTTCAGAGCCACCAGGGTGTCCTCCAGCAGTGGGACTTCCCATCGGCCCCTTGGCCTGCCTGGCCCGCACCGGCTCTGTCGTGGCTTCACTCTGTTGTACATTCCGTTGCAAACTCTGAAACACGAGTAAGTACAAAGCTTAGAAGCGGAGGGAGCCTGTATGCACCTAATGTGGCTGTGGCCCTGGGCTTTTACGGATGTCTCTTCGTAACGCACACTCTCTTCTTCAGGCATCGAAACTGGTGACATTTTTAATTTCAATTTTTTTTCTTGCTCTAAATCAATCGTGAGCTCTAACACTTAGCTGTGCACAGAGAGGTCATGAACTACACGGAGGGACATAATTGCAGTCTAGAGCATGGCCCTTGCCCTCAAGGGACTTCAGAATTATTTTTGAAACAATATTTCTAGGCCTTTTAAAGTTATACCTTGCTCTGGGCATAATTTAACTGTCTTCACGTCTCATATTTACAGTGATAAGCATTCCTTACTGTGCTCTGTGGAACCCAGTTTTGAGGGGCCTTTCTGTTTCTCTCAGCTGTCGCCGTATCCCTCCTGCTGGCCCGGAATCCCCTCTCTAGCTGCATTCTAATGTGTTTTATACCAAGAGGCCAACAAAAAGGGCTTGTAACACCGTGTATGTAAAATAAAGCCAGAGAAAGGAAGTCTGGGGTCGGGAGAACGTGCCCCACACGGCCCCGTGGGCAGTGCCTCGCGTCCTCCCACGGCGGCCAGGCTGTCCTTGGTGCGAAGAAGGGGGTGAGCCTTCCCCCGTTGGCTGCGCTGCAGGAAACGCCAGCTGAGCCTGGAGTGGGGGCTCTGGAGAGAAGCACAGGACAGTGGGTGGCTGCAGGTGCGTTCCCTCTTTTAGGTGTTTTGCCGTTTTTCCTCTGCCAAGATGTCCCTTGTCGGTGTGGAAACCAATCCACCGGCCTGTTAAGAGACACTCGGGTTCCGGCTGGAGCAGTCAGACCCGTCCGTCTCACGTTGAGCGCGGTCACTTCCTCCCCGACGCGGCCGCCTCCGTGCAGGCTGCCTGTGCCTCACCCTCCTTTCCCCACGGTGAGGTCTGCCCAGTGCCTGGTTCTCTCCCGGGTTTGCCCGTGCTCAGGATCACGAGCGACCCCCAGGCTGGGCCGGTGCCGTCCAGCCCCCTGGAGTCCTTCGCTCGGGGTCCTGCCTTGGCTGCAGCTCAGGCCATCGGGGCCTAAAGAAAAGGATGCCTGTCGGTTGGGGCAGCCTCCCCAGAGTAGAGCCAAGCGCATGTCACCTGGAAAAGGTTTGTGGGGGATTCTGATGCTCAGTGAGGATGGAGGGTCCTCACTGGAACCTCCCCCCCTCCCCCATCATAATGGTCCCCATGGCACCCCCGCGCCCCAGGGACACAAGACGCGGGACTCTGTATTCGGGGCTGGTGGTCACCCTGGGCTGGCGCCCTGGCTTCCTCCCTCCCTCCCTCTTTAACACTCGGACCTCTGGGGGCCCCCGGACACATGCCACCTCCCCTTCCCTGACCTGGAGCAGCGCTTGGCTCAACGTCAAAAGGAGAAGTCCCCAGGAGACACCTCCGATCTGCAGCCAGAGTGGGTCTGCCATTGACAGCACGCGGCCTGGCACCACGCAGCGTCTGCCACCACCCCAGGGCCTCCTGGGCCGTCTGTGTTAGCATCACTCCTGGGGATGGGACCCCGTCTCCAGATGAGCTTTCCCTCTTAGACACTGTGTCCAGCACCGCCCACCCAGCAGAGCACCCCTACCTGCCTCACTCCCACTCACACACCTCCACACCCTGCCCCGTCGGCTGAGCAGCTGAGGCCTGTGGGCCGGGTTGGATTGTAACTCTGGCCTCCTGCAGGGATCTGTGAGCCCCAGTGCGTGTCATCCCAGGGGCCAGTCGTGGGAAGGCCCTGCTCTGCCCGTGCCGGGCTGTGGGCAGGCACAGGGAAATGGCGCTGCGCGTGCTAACAGATGAGTCATGGCTCTGGCTGCTCGCCCGATGCCCATGAAAGTGGCGTTTCCTTAAATAGGGCAGGACTTCATAACTATTTAAAGAACATGTGGTATTTGGGGATTTTATGGCCCTTAACTAAACTTGAGACAAATTAAGACATTTTAAGAAGTTTTATGACGGGTGCGTGTGTAGATCTGTGTAATTTCTTGGCGCTCACTCCCCGCGCCTCCACTCGCAGTGCGTATACAGGCACCGGAGGGGCCACCTGAAGGCCACCGGCGGGACGGCGGCAGATCTGAAGGGACAGGAGCGGGCGGGTCTGTCCCAGCTCGAGAAGCAGCAAGTGGGCAACGCCCAGCCAGGTCGCTCTGCAGAGGGCGTGCGGTGCCGCGGCTTCACCAGCCTCCGCTGCGATGCGCGTGGAAAGGGCAGCAGATGTCCCTGTGACCCCGGCCGCGCCGCCTGCCCTGGCAGGTCACTCGGTGACACTTCCAGGAGGAAAGACGTGCGCCTTCGGGGGAAACGGGGCGGAGTGCCCCGCTCCTGTGCGGAAAGCTTTTTGAACTTTTGTTCTGGCGCCTGTCATCCCCCTTTGTTGTGTCCCCGGGTCAGACATAGACTTACCGTGCGCGGCAGAAAGCCCTGCAGGGACCGGAACCAAGGCAAGCCCTGCATTCCCTAACGAGGAGCTTTCGCTGTGACGGCTGTGTCTCTAGCTCTAGTTTAACAAGCAAATTGTTTCCCCCGAGAGCTGGGCACCATGGCCTGTGAAGGGTGAACGGTAGCAGCCTTCCCTGGGGGCACGGTCCCCTCGCACGGCCAGCTTTTGGCTTTAAGAATCATTGACTTAAAGGGGCCGCTGGCTGCCCAGAGCTGTGGGTTCAGGAGCGAGAGCACGTGGGGTGGAGGCGGCCCCGTGGCCCGCCCCTCGCTGACCTGCAGAGCACCAGCCGCCCTCTGCCTGGGGAGACGCAGTGCTTTCCTCGGCCCGAAAATGCCGCTTTTGAGGATAGAAATCCGTCCAACCTGTAAATACACACGGCGGGGAAAGGCCCTGGGACAGCCATAGCCAGGACAGGCCGTGTGACTTCATGATGTGGTGGCTTTTACAAGGCGGTGAGTGCTCTTCGCTCACCGTGATGAATGGCGACCGAATGCTAACTGCATTGAGGGCACTTTGCAAGTCTTGTCCTCTCGCAGCACGAATGCTGCTGACCACGTGAGCTCTCCACCTTCGGCTCCTGGCCCCTGCCTGGCCGCCCGAGTCCCCGGGAAGCTCGCTCTCCTCGGCGCGCCTCCACCTGTGCGATGCCGGGGGCTGGGTCTAGCCCTTCCTGCCCACGCGCTGTCCCTAGGTGACCTCACCTGGACACTGCTTCAGTCCCCCCACCCCTCCGAGTTCTGGGCCCTCAGGTCCGCACCACCGGGTGCCCCCCAGGGGGTGTCTCAGAGGCACCCCATTGATCGCGCTGCATCAGACGTGCAGGTCCCCCCCCCCCCCCGAGTTTTGTGCCGTCCCCATTCCCACGCACTCCTTCCTGCCAGCAGAAGCCACGTCGTCCTTGGCGCCACACGCGCTCTCCCTCCTGGTGTCCAGCCTGTCCCCAGGTCCCTCTGCTTCAGCCCTGAGACCTCCCTGCCCGCCTCATCGGGCCTCTGCGGCTGCCACCCAGCCCTCCTGGCATCCCGTGCCCTCAGCTCAGCCACATGCCCCCTAAAAGCCTCCTGAGGCCAGGTCCACGCCCGGCCCACCTGTCGGGCTCTGTCCTACCAGACGGCTCCTCAGGTAGCGAGGCCTGAGCGGAGCCGGGGCCAGGGGAGGACTCGTCGAGTGGGTGCACGCCCTCCCATGACCACCCGTCCCCGGGCCCCTGCCCACAGGTTCTGTTCCTCCTCTCCTCCCCGCCAGGGGGGCCTGCCGCTGCTTTCTCTGTGGGCCACGGGGGGGGGGTGGGAGGCCTGTCGCTGCTTTCTCTGTGGGCCACGGGGGGGGGGCCTGTCGCTGCTTTCTCTGTGGGCCACGTGGGGGGGGGCCCTGTCGCTGCTTTCTCTGTGGGCCACGTGGGGGGGGGCCTGTCGCTGCTTTCTCTGTGGGCCACGTGGGGGGGGGCCCTGTCGCTGCTTTCTCTGTGGGCCACGGGGGGGGGCCTGTCGCTGCTTTCTCTGTGGGCCACGTGGGGGGGGGCCCTGTCGCTGCTTTCTCTGTGGGCCACGGGGGGGGGGGCCTGTCGCTGCTTTCTCTGGGCCACGGGGGGGGGGCCCTGCCGCTGCTGCCGTTTGAGCCACTTTGCAGCAGGTGGTTGATACAGAGCAGGTTCCCACCCGTGCGTTCTGAATGAACACCAGCAGTTGGCAGGACTTTCTTCTCCTCGACAAGCAAACACCATCACCCCCCCAGGTGTGGACGCCTGTAGTTCCCTAGTGTTAACGGCTCAGCTTCTCCGTGGGCGGGTCTGTATGCCACTTCCAGGCCGAAGCCGCTCCCGGCAGCACTGGCACCTGGGCTGGGGCAGGCGGCGCAGAGGACGCCCGTGCTGGTGCCAGCTACACAGAAAGCAGCGAGGGAAGTGCCGCCCTTCCTCGCGCGGCCCTGCCGTGGGGTCCAGGCTGCAGCGGAGGGGAGGACGATGGCGAGGCGAGTGCAGGCCCCTCTGGCTCCATCACCAAGGAAACCAGTTAGGGCCCTGGGACCACTGCTCTGCGCTGGGCTGGGGCTCCCCGTGGGCGCAGCCATCCCGGGGGCCGGGGTGCAGGCAGGGGCCTCGCTGGGCACTGGCACCGCTTCGGGATGAGTGGTCAGCGAGCGGGCTCCTGTGGGACAGCCGCTCCTCTGGCTCCTAATGCAGGTTGTGCCTCCCGTGCACACACTTGTTTCTGTGAGCCCTGCCGCGTGTCAAGGGGGTGCGGTGGCTATGAAATGAGGGCCCCAGAG